>NC_091472.1:251417728-251745228 GCF_036971445.1 Narcine bancroftii | reverse complement strand
ATCATTTTGTGGGTAACTCTGATACCTTCAGAAGATTGCAATGGTTTTGCAGCATTTTTTTGATGTTGGCTTACATAGCTGTCTCCAGCCCAGAGATTTTAAGGTAATGAGCTCAATGGCCATCAGTACAAACATAGAAAGGGAGAGATGGTATTTTCCATCACCTCTAACAAGAAGGCCATGGAATCCAAGTATTCTGCTCACTCATACTGCCAGTCTCAAACACTGTCTGGACTTGCCATCCCAAATCCTCATGTTGTTAGCCCTGGAGTACAAAAAATGGAGCAGATGACCTGTCTCTCCACAACGAGGGTGATTCTTTGCTGCAGATGTACCAATGAAGTGTCTGGACTTGTGCTAGGTTCCTTCATGAATCTCTTTCATGTAAAAAGAGATAGGTAGATGTGAGCGTCTGGAGTAGAGGATCCTGAGCACCAAAATAAGTCAACACCCTGCACTAAGCTGAAACAAACTCATTTTTCATAAATAATGACAATTTACAATTTATAACCATTTCTGTGTTAATTTGCAAGTAAAATGTTTTCCTATTTCTCAGCTGTCTTAGGGTCGATGTATTCTTTGAGTATGAGATATAAGGGGCATAGGAATGATTCTTTGCTCTTAAAATTCCTTTCAATGAAGCTCATTAGAAACATTGCTGAATATCTGTTTTTTTTTTCCTCTTGCATGTTAGTGTACAGTAGGGAAAAGGGTCAGTTGTACTGCATTCACCTGGATGTTTCCACAGATCTAATGTGTACCCATTATTTAGAGTTAACCAATGAAAGTTATTCATTTAACTGATGGAGTAAAAGCAATTCAAAGGTCAAACAGGGAAGACTGTGATTGGGTGAAGGATAGGAGAGATAAATGACAGGATACTGGATTGGGAAAAAGAGGTGGTAAATATTCTTCTTCTTCTTTGGCTTGGCTTCGCGGACGAAGATTTATGGAGGGGTAAATGTCCACATCAGCTGCAGGCTCGTTTGTGGCTGACAAGTCCGATGCGGGACAGGCAGACACGGTTGCAGCGATTGCAAGGGAAAATTGGTTGGTTGGGGTTGGGTGTTGGGTTTTTCCTCCTTTGTCTTTTGTCAGTGAGGTGGGCTCTGCGGTCTTCTTCAAAGGAGGTTGCTGCCCGCCGAACTGTGAGGCTCCAAGATGCACGGTTTGAGGCGTTATCAGCCCACTGGCGGTGGTCAATGTGGCAGGCACCAAGAGATATCTTTAGGCAGTCCTTGTACCTCTTCTTTGGTGCACCTCTGACACGATGGCCAGTGGAGAGCTCGCCATATAACACGATCTTGGGGAGGCGACGGTCCTCCATTCTGGAGACGTGACCTACCCAGCGCAGTTGGATCTTCAACAGCATGTCTCTGCCATCTCGAGTACTTCGATGTTGGGGATGAAGTCGCTCCAATGAATGTTGAGGATGGAGCGGAGACAACGCTGGTGGATGCGTTCTAGGAGCCGTAGGTGATGCCGGTAGAGGACCCATGATTCAGAGCCGAACAGGAGTGTGGGTATGACAATGGCTCTGTATACGCTTATCTTTGTGCGGTTTTTCAGTTGGTTGTTTTTCCAGACTCTTTTGTGTAGTCTTCCAAAGGCGCTATTTGTCTTGGCGAGTCTGTTCTCTATCTCGTTGTCGATCCTTGCATCTGAAGAAATGCTGCAGCCGAGATAGGTAAACTGGTTGACCGTTTTGAGTTTTGTGTGCCCGATGGAGATGTGGGGGGGCTGATAGTCATGGTGGGGAGCTGGCTGATGGAGGACCTCAGTTTTCTTCAGGCTGACTTCCAGGCCAAACATTTTGGCAGTTTCTGCAAAACAGGACGTCAAGCGCTGAAGAGCTGGCTCTGAATGGGCAACTAAAGCGGCATCGTCTGCAAAGAGTAGTTCACGGACAAGTTGCTCTTGTGTCTTGGTGTGAGCTTTCAGGCGCCTCAGATTGAAGAGACTGCCATCCGTGCGGTACCGGATGTAACAGCGTCTTCATTGTTGAGGTCTTTCATGGCTTGGTTCAGCATCATGCTGAAGAAATTGAAAAGAGGGTTGGTGCGAGAACGCAGCCTTGCTTCATGCCATTGTTTATGGAGAAGGGTTCAGAGAGCTCATTGCTGTATCTGACCCGACCTTGTTGGTTTTCGTGCAGTTGGATAACCATGTTGAGGAACTTTGGGGGGCATCCGAGGCGCTCTAGTATTTGCCAAAGCCCTTTCCTGCTTACGGTGTCGAAGGCTTTGGTGAGGTCAACAAAGGTGATATAGAGTCCTTTGTTTTGTTCTCTGCACTTTTCTTGGAGCTGTCTGAGGGCAAAGACCATGTCAGTAGTTCCTCTGTTACTATAGTGAATAATAAGCCTGGATGTAAATGGAAGATGATTAAGTTTCTAGCAGAGAAAGGAAAAAAAAAAACAACTAAATGTTGGCAATATGAGACGTAGAGGCTAGAATTTCTATTTGAAGCTGTTGATTATTGTCTCTTGAAAATTGTACTGCGCCAAGTTGAAAGGTGAGGTGTTGTGACTTGAACTTTCATTCAGCTTGATTGCGTGAGTGTGGGGGGTTTGAAGGCAGAGACTGGTTAGAATGGAGAATTAAAACAGCAGACAACCAAGAGAAATTGAAACAGAAAAACTGGGAGAATGGAATGGAGTCAAGATATTACAATATTCATTTATAGTCCGGCCTTCATTCTGTACAAGCAATGTACCTGAGAAGTCAATAGAAAGTACTTGTTCAGCCCCTAAGATGCACCAGTGGATGGTGACATTCAAGACCAAGAAAGAGGGACCTTGGCACAATTCAGGGTCAGTCTCAAAATCAGAGATTGGCTGATTATGGATTGAAATGAGGCCATTTTTTCACAGAGTGGAGAATCTTTGGAGGTTTAGAGCTGCAGAGGCACAGTCATTCAGAATTAAGATTGACCAAATTCCTGAGGAATGGAGGAATATAGGGAGAGGATAGGTAACTGGCTGAGAGAAACAACCACATTCTTACTGAATTGCAGAAAAAAGCTGAAGGGACTGAATAGTTTGCTTATTTCTTAGATTATTTTCTGCTATAGACATTCAAAATAGAAATAGGAGCAAGCCAATTCCTAATATAATCCATAATTTAACAGGTTCAGGGCTCATCTGATTGTTATTCCACATACCTGGTAACATTATAGTTATCTGGTTATTTCTATTTTGGGCTTTAAAAATATTCCAAGGCTGCTTCCACTGCCCTTTGAAGAAGAGTTCAAAAGATTTGTGACCCATATAGAGTCAAAATAAAAATCACTTCCATCTCTGTCTTAAATAATAAGGCAATCCTGTAGTGACTGCTTCAGCAGGACAGCTGAATAACGAGACGTCCACACAGTATGAGGGTGAAACAAAGACTGACTTTATTGTTTGAATTTGCCACGTTGTCCCGTTGGAAATGCCCACTTCCGGTGACGTATCCACTGGCTTCTGGAAGTGATGTCATCGCATCGCAGTATCACTCCTCAGCCGGCGGCCCGCTATACGGAAGTGGAGGGCTCCTTGGTTCTCACGTGGCGCTAAATGCGGGCACCTCAGCAGTTAAGGGAGGCCCACACCATCTTGGAATGGCCGTTTGTTGCGGCGATTTGGCTGTTCACCTGCGCGGTCGTTCGGCCCGCTACAATTCCTTGTTTTTAAACAGTGAACTGTGCTTTTGGCAAAAAAAAACAGGAAAAGCTGTAAAAGAAAGCGAGAAGGGAGAAAGGATTTAAGAGTAAATTAATGAATTACAGAAAGTAAAGCTAATTTGAATGCCGATCAAGGAGAGCAGTAAAATGGAGTTTGAGGGATGTTTAGGGACTAAATTGGAGATCATAAAAATAGAAGTACTAAATGAGCATTTCACATCTATCTTTACTCCTGAAAAGGATCTCTGTCACAGTTTTTTAAAAAAAGGTGATAATTGGCAATAAAATTAAGAATTTTAAAAGGTTGACCGTTCTCCAAAGGACAAAGAGTCCAAGTTCAGGATTCCATAAGGGTTAACTTGTAGTTTGAGTCTGTGGTAAGAAAGGCAAATGCAATGTAAGCATTTGTTTTGAGAGGTCTATGCCATGTAATGCTGAAACTTTGCAAGGCTTGGTCAGATCACATTTGGAGCATTGCAATCAGTTTCGGTCCCCATTTCTGAGGAAGGAATATGCTGGAGGTTTACATGAAGGATCCCAGGGATGAGAGGATTAACATATGAGGAGTGTATGATGTCTCTGAGCATGTATGTACTCACTGGAGGTTAGAAGGAGGAAGGGTATCTCATTGAAGCAAACTTAATTTTGAATGGGCTAGAAAGAGTGGACATGGAGATGTTTTTTCTGGTCAGGACCAGAGGGCGCTGCCTCAGAAAAATCAGATGTCCGTTTCAAAGAGGCGAGAATTTTTTTTTCAGCCAAACAGTGGTGAATCTGGAACTTATTGCCACAGACACCTGCGGAGGCTACGTTATTGGGTTTACTTAAAGCAGAGGTTGATTGGTTCTTGATTATTAAGGGCATCAGTTATGGGGAGAAGGCAGGAGAATAGGTTGAATGGGGAAAAAAAAATACATCAGCCATGATTTGAATGGTGGAGGAAACACAAGGGCTGAATGGCCCAATTCTATTTCTAAGTCTTATGGTCTTAACAGTGGGTCAAAGAGTGGCAAGTAATATTCAACTCTAAATGTGAGTTGTGACACTTTGGTAAGTCAAATCAGACTAGGGAAATGGCAAGGCTCTGAAGAGTTTTGAACAGAGGGAACTAATGATACAGATGCATAGTTCCTTGAAAGTAGCAACTCAGGTGGACAAGGTGATAAAGAAAACATTCAATATGCTTGCCTTCATTGGGCAGGGAATTAAGTACAAAATTTGGGATTTCAGGATTCAGCTGTACAAGATGTCGGCAAGACAACACTCAGAGTACTGTCTGCAATTTTGGTCACGCTGCAACCCGAAGAACATCAATACATTTTAAGCAGTGCCAAGAAGATTCACCAGGACATTACTGGGGCTGGTTATAGGGAGAAGTTGGACAGGCTGGTCCTTTATTCCTTGGAGGGAAGGAAGCTGAGTTATGATCATATAGAAGTTTATAAAATCACAGATAAAGTGAATGCTCATTGTCTTTTTTTTCTTGGCTAGATAATTGTAGAACTGGGGCTGTAATTTAAGCTGGGAGAGAAGAGGTTTAAGAGGTATCTGAAAGGGCAACTATTTCCACAGAGGACGGTCTGTACCTGGCACGAACTGCCAGGGGACATAGTGGAAGATGACACAATTCTGACATTTAAAAGACATTTGCACGTTTATGCATAGGTGTGGATCAAAGGATGTGGACCAATTGCGGGCAAGTGGGACTAGCCTAAGCCCCTTTCCACTGGCGTCCCAGTTAATTGGCTGTGCAGTGCCCCGGGATAGGAAGCCCTTTGAACCGTATCCACTGGGCCACCCTTAACTGGAACACTAATTGCTTTTCCACTGAACACGCTCATCACCGGGGATCGGAGTGTTCTACCTTCAACTGGAAATGGGTGACTTTCTGCTGTCCCTTTTCCACTGGTTTTATCAGCGTGCCGGCATCAGCAAATGGCAGGGATTTGAGTAGGGGTAGAGGCGGTTAATCCCTGGCGTGAAATGACGTCATTTGATGCTGGCATTTGAACAATGTTCCTTCTCCACTGGACCCTGTCCCGGTAAATTCCCAGTTAATTGCTGGGACAGAGTGCCCGTCGAAAAGGGGCTTCTGACTAAATGAAGGGAAAACTTAGTTACATTCATTTTGGAAAATAATGTGAAGACATCTGTTTATGTTTTTCTGATCATGTATAATGCCTAAAAAAAAACAATAAAAGAATGAGAACAATGCAGAGAAGTGCTTAAGGGATTCTGCAGGTTATTCACCATCCATATAAAGCAATTGGTGGTCGACGCTACAGGTCTGGGCCCTTCATCAGGAATTGAAGAATAAGGGTATTTTCTAGTTGCAAAACCTATCTGATAGTTTCTGGTGCAAGAAGATGAGGCCCTTCTATTATTAACTTGCAAAATTACCCTAATCGGTTATGAAAATCATGTTACCAGAATTAATGGGAATTCATCCACCTCATTTTAGAGTAGTTAATTACTTTATGCAATTTCACCTTGCTTCCGCTCCATTTTCACGTGGATCAATTCTCTGGGCAATTGCTGTCATGGTTTTTGATTTGTATTTGTAACCTAACTCCTATGTTTCCTGCTGTCCCCCAAAATGTGCTTAAAGTTTTAGTTTCTCATTGCCATAACATTCATAGCAATGACAGGCTTCCTCTGAAGTTGGATAAAGAGGGGGTGGGGGTGGGGGGGGGGGCGGTGGAATATGTATTGGGGCTTGCATGTTTTAAGTAGAAATTTAGTAATCATCTTTAAAATATTTCAGAGGTTTTTAATCCCAAGGAATTGGTAACATTTATTTTACCCAATATTTACATTTAGCTTCCAGGAAGCTGTGGCCCAAAAATATTTGGAGCTGCTCATTTCTATCCCTTGACAATGAGTGCACTGAACTGAGGTCATATTTTATAAAGATTAAAATTGCAAACTTGAATCATCACTGTTAACAAGTGTGGAAAATATTTTTTAAATTTAAAATGCTCTCATTGTTAATGCTCTTTTGATGTCATCTTTGGTGTGAAAAGAAAACCAGGATAATTTATTTATTATGTGTGGGCACTATACATTTGAATAATGCAGTCTGTACCAGCAGATGTAAAACATTTTGTGCCGGGTTATTCACTATGTATTCAAACAAATTTGCTTCACGAAGTAATCTTACAAGCTTGATATCTGATAACTCTCTAGTATTAATTGACTTCAAAATTTTTGGCAAGTTTAGAAAATCATCTTTATCATTGAACTGTATTTTACTATTTGATTGAAATGTTCAATTACTCAACAGTTAATATTCTTGTAATTGTTTTATTACAATTAATTCAATCAGCCAGGAAAGTTTAAGCACTTTTATGGTGCCATACAACATAGACTATTACAGCACAGTACAGGCCTCTGTGCCAACGATATGTTGTGCTGACCTAAGTAAACTTAGTCCACAATAATTTAATTTTTCCCAACCTCAAACTCATAATCCTTGATTTTTTTAATATCCATTGCCTACTTGAGAGTCTGCTCAATGTCCCCTTTGGTCCAAGCTCCAGCAACACTCCTGGCAATGCACCCACCACTCGGTGTAACAAGTAGAACAAGTTTGCACTTGGTTTAAATTACAAACTAAATGCAGAGAAGTGCAAGAAGAGGTATTTAAAATGTCAGTAGTAATGGAACAAAAATATTATCGAAACAGGTAATAACTGGAACTATCTGAACTGTGAAATTCCTCAGAGAAATTATATCTGAAAAGTGCTTGCTAAGAGGAACTTTTTATTTACCCAGTCAGCATATTTATTGCACTAAAGCGGTTCAAATGCATTTCCTTTGGTTCTCCTTTGACTTGTTCCATGAAACTATCTCACTAAATTCTTTTATTTGTTTTCTCTAGTTCTTTTCATTTCACAAAAGATTTTTGAAATTGAGAGTGATAAAATTAGCTTTTTCTTTATGGTGAAGCAATTATAGTAAATATTAACTGATAACTGTCTTCCTAAAGAAATTGTAGAACCTTATCTGAAATTTCAGAAGCAAATTTTTCTGAGTCTATTTTGTGATATTGTAAAATAAGCTGGCCTGCATTTCATGGCTGGTGTTGAGGAGAGTTATTCACTGTTCCTTTAGCAGACCCTTGGTCCAGATGTGGATCAAACAGCAGAATCCCTGAAACGATTCACAAATGACTGTCCTTGAAATCAAGACAGCCATTGATCAAATATTGCATTACTGAGCTCTGAATAAACAAGTCATTGGGCAAAGAGGGAAAAACCATTCAGCAGTTGGAGCAAAGTCTTGCACAAAAAAAATACTTGTGGTCAATTATCCCAAACCCAGGACATTACTGTAAGAATTTCTCAAGATACAGTCATTTTCAGCTGCTTCTTCAGTGACCTGCCTTTCATTGCACATTGAGAAGTGGGGATGTTTGCGGATGATTGTATTCCATTAAATTAAATTTACATATTTTCAGCAAGTAAAGCAGGACATCTTAACTCGACTAGATAACATTCAGATATTGGCTGAATTGTGGAAAGTAGCATGTGCTCTATTTAAACATGTCAGGCAATGACCATCTCCTAAAAAAGGCAACTTAACTGGTATCTACAGGAAAACTCCTATAAGATACTGACTATTTATATGGAAATCTTGATGGCTCAGCATCTGGTTCATCAAGTACCATTTCCCATGAGCCTCTTCAACTCACCAGGTTTACTGGGATATTTATTATATTAACAACATTCCTAAAATAAAGTGAATTAAATTTATGCTGGGACAATAGCAGAAATAGCATCCAATAGTTTAGAAAATCCGGCTGTCTGGACTCACCAAAGAGCTTAAGGTGCCAAATTATTGGTATTTTACTACACTTTGATATTCATTGGTATATATCTCCTCAATTCATTTTTGATTCTCATGTTCTGTTTACCCCTATATTTTTCTTATTTTTGTTTATTTCTACCTTGTCTCAGTTGTGAATAAAGTAAATATGAAATTATTTGTTATGTACAAATTATTTGTTAAACATCGAAGCAATGTGAAATCATGTTGCTGAAAAATATTGGATTTTTGCTCATAATGATGAAGGGGTCAGGTCCGACATTGTTAATTATATATATTTGTCTCCTATGGACGCTGCGGGACCTTCTGCGTTTTAAAAAAAATGTAGACATGCCCTTTTGGCCCACAAGCCTGTGCTACCCAATTAAACCCAATTTGATCTATAAATCCCCAATACCTTTTGAAGGGTAGGAGCTAAACGGAGCACATGGAGGAAACCAATGCAGACACACAAACACCTTACAGTCAGCGCCAGATTCTCACCTTGGTTGTTGGCACCGTAAGTGTTGCACTAACTGCTATGCTATCTGTTTCTCCAGCAATTTTGCGTATTTACTGAAAAATAATGCTCTAAGTGTGATCCTATGGCATTATATTCACCACATGCACTAATTTATGCAGGAAGCAGTTTTATATCCTTGCACAATACAGTTACGTTTTTTAATTCACCATAGGTATTGTAACTGTTAACATTCAACTTTACAGTCTTTCTTTAAAAAGATTAAAAATCTGGCACTGGGTAAAGATTAAAGTGATATATTGAATTCCGTGACGTAAATGATGAAAATGAAACTAAATACTGTACACCAATGCCATTCCTCCTCTCCATCAGTTGGTTGCTGCACGCCTTTTGCTGTTTTTCTTCCTTTGGAATTGGTTATTGGTTAATTTAGATTTTGATTTCCTCTGCCGGTCTTTAACTGCTCTGTAATGGGGAATACGAATACCTAATTATGATGGCTTGATTCTCAACATCATTGGTGATATTTCTCCAGTGCTGGTTGATTTTTCATCAGTGTTACAAATTATTTTACCCTTTGTATGTTTAAATTAATTTTGGATTTCGAGTGAATCTTCCTTGTAATTGCTACACTGGGGAATAGAACTGATATGCAAAGTGAAATTGCATCCGTTTCTCAAGTATGCCATTGTGTTTTTTGACCCACAAAAAGAATGTGTACTCTATTTATGAAAAACAAGAATAATGGCCATCAACTGCTATATTCATTTTAAAAAAAGACACATCTGAAGTACATCTGATCAATTTTACACCTAAAGTACAATCTAATGGGCAATGGAATTCTAAGAGGCTCAGGTTGAAGGTGATTTATGATCTTAATTATATCATAGAAAATAATATGACAGAGTAATTTAAATTAAGAAAAAAATACTCTCAACTTGATTAAAATAATTTAAACTATTACAATGAGGAAAATGGATTTTGTTAAACTCTCAAAATAATGTTCAATTCCTTTATAAAATTTACAAGGGCTGATAGTGCATTCTCAGTTCTTTTTGCCGTCATTACACCATGAGGTAGTGTTTCAATATTCTAAACAACCTCTGGGTAGACAAGTTTCTTCTGAATTCTTCAGTGGCTATATCAGAGACTCTAAGTATCTGCATTGCCTCCAGTTTTAGATTTCCCATTTAGAAGGGTTTATTTATATCCTGTCAATATTCATTGATGTGAAATACCTCAACCCTTCCTCCTTCTAGAAATAAGAGCCCTAACCTGGTTAGTCTTCCAATCTGGTTATATCCTATTTTCCTTGTCAATAATATTCAGTTTCTGTAAATAATTCTGTTTCCAATTTATAACTTTATATAGCACTTGTTAAAAATTAACAAGTTATGGTTCTGCATAAATCGATATGAATATTATGCTTCTTTCACATTGTCAGATGTTGTTTTAAATCATAGCATTTAATGCTATCACCTCTAAGAATGTCTTCTACCAAAATACGTCACCTTGCACCTGATTCCACTGCAAATATAATGTAAATCAAAATGCCCAAGTTATTTGATACTAGTGGCTTCAAGAAATGTAATAGAATTAACGATGAGATTTTGTAAAAGCCTTTACCAGACCATTAATTTGTTTGGATATGAAGTAACATTGAATTGCTAGCTTCCTAATTCTGTGTTTGTAAATGTTTACTTAGATTTTATCCAATAAGTATTTTGTATAAATATTAATTCCAACACAAATTCAAGTGGAATTAGACACCCTCCCTCATTGTGACCAATTGCATTCACAGACATTTTTTTTGGTGTGTTTTTTTTCATGTTCTTTGTCTATATTTCTTCCAATAAACAATTAGAATAAGTACTGTTTCTTCAACCCCAAGGTTTAACCACCCAGAATCTTAATGGTAGAAGAGTGGTTTAAGCGATGTAATATTTTTGTTAATAAAATCAATTTGCACTCATTCAGCACTCATGCTTTATGTAGTAATTTATAAACCGGCATGAGATAAACACTTTATAGTCCTGCCTAATCTTTAATGTTTCTCTCTTTTAAACTCAACATAACTATCTAGGCCAGCTAGAATTTGTTTTGAACTAACTAAAAAGCTATGTGGCTTATTGGTACCTTATTGTCTACATTGTTATTTTATTTACTTTTGTTTCAGATAAGACCTGGATTCATTCACCTGAAGCTCTAACAAAACACTTTATACCCTACAATGTAAAGGTATGTGGTGAACTGTAATAATTAGTTTAAATATTTTTAAGAAGAAAATTTACTTAAATTTTTGGCAAATGTAACTTTCTTATTAATGTATTAAGTCAGTTTAAAGATTTGCTGTTTATATTTACCTTGATTGTGGTTTGATCACATTTTATTGTTTATTACAAATCCTATAAATTATTAGGCATGCCACATTTTACTTACTATGAGGTACGTTAAAGGTTATTTTATCATATTACTGGTTATTCATTTTTAAAAAACTATACATAAATAATCACTATTGAATTTTTCATATAAAGTTGATGGAAAGTACACAATTGTTTAACCCTTTGGACTCTGGCTATTTTTAACCTTCCATAATATATACTCCAGACTGTCTCCATGGGTATATTGCAGTACTAATACCAGAACGAGCCAGATGGTGGCTAGATATAAAACCAGCCCTGGAAAATGGGAACATGGAGTATATTCACTTGTCGGTAGTCCCTGAAAGCAGGGACACGGAGTCCAAAGGGTTAATGTACTTTTTCCAGGAACCCTGAAGAAAATAACTTGTTGAACTGGAATATCAGAGTTAGTTTGAAGATTTAAACTTTGTATAAGTTGGTGGCATTAGAGGAGAAGAAATTAGTCTTTGGTAAATTTGTGAGTTTACTGAGTGTCAATTGGTAAATCCTGCACATTTCACAGCATTGAAATCAGTGAACCATTATGTGCAGATAATGTTTACATAAGTACTTGGTGTGACGAAGAATGCATTTCTCATCCAATGTCTTCTTTCTCCATTGACCATCAAAGTGTTACAAGAAATGTTACAAGGCATGGTGTAGGTGGGAGGGCTTCAGGTTTTTATATCATTGGACTCTCTTCCAGGGAAGGTGGGACCTGTTCTGATGGGACAGTTTGCATCTGATCTGGAGGGGGACAAAAATCCATGTGGGCATGTTTGCTAATGCTGCTCCGGTGTGTTTAAGTTAGATTTGTAGGGGGAAGGAAACCAGAGTGTTAGAGTAGATAGTGAGGTGGAAAAGCATAAAGGTCATGCAAGGACTGCATGGAAAGACAGAAGTCAAAGGTTTGTAAGTGATAGAAATGTTCTCAGTCGTATTTATTTCAATGCAATGTATTGTCGGAAGGGGAGATGATCTTATGGCTTGGATTGGCACGTGGGATTATGACACTTACTATTAGTGAGACTTGATTGCAGGAGAAGTAAGACTGGCATCTCAATGTTCTGCGGTTCCATTGTTTTAGACGTGATAGAGGGAAGGGATAAAAGATGGAGGAGTGGCACTGCTAGATAGGGAAGATATCACAGCTGTGCTTAGACAGGAGAGCCTAGAGGGCTGGTCTACAGAGGGCATGTGATTGAAGTTGAGAAATGGGAAAGGTGTGACCACACTGACAGGGGTGTATTGCAGATTGTCCAATAGACCAAGTGAATTGGAGAAGCAAATCTGTAAAGAGATAGGAGACCAAGGTAAGAAACAAAAAAGTTGTGATAGTAGGAGTTTTAAGTTTCCACATATTGACTGGGACTCCCATTCTGTGAAAGGTCTGGATGGCTTGGAGTTTGTCAAATATGCTCAAGAAAGTTTTCTATATCAATATATTGAGGAGCCAATGATAAAGGACACAATACTTGATCTCCTACTAGGGAACCAGACAGGTCAGGTTGGGTGAACATCTTGAATCCAATGACCACAATGTGATTAGTTTGAAGTTAATTATGGATAAGGATAGGTCTGGTCCTCGAGTTGAGATTCTAAATTGGAAAAAAAGCCAATTTTGTGAAAATGGGAAAGGATCAAGGAGGAATGGATTGGAATAAGTTGCTTTCTGGCAAGGATGTGTTCAATAAATGAAAGGCCTTCAAAGGCGAAATTTTGAAAGCGCAGAGTTTTCATTTTCCTATTAGGATTAAAGGTAAAGTTAACAGGCATAAGGAACCTTAGTTTGCAAGGGATATTGGCAATCTGGTTAAGAAGGTTTATAGCAGGTATAAACATAGAAACATAGAAGATAGGAGCAGGAGTAGGTCATTCAACCCTTTGAGCCTGCTCCGCCATTCAACGAGATCATGGCTGATCTTAAAGTTCAGTACCCCGTCCCAGCCTTCGCTCCGTAACCTTTAATACCCTTATACTGAAGAAATAGATCTAATTCCCTCTTAAATATATTTAATGAATCTGCCTCTACTGCCCTCTGTGGCAATGAATTCCACAGATTCACCTCCATCTGGGTAAAGAAATTCCTCCTCATCTCGGTCCTAAATGGTTTGCCTATTATCCTCAAACCATGGCCCCGGGTTCTGGATTTTCCCATCATTGGAAACATCCCATCTGCATCCATTCTGTCCAGTCCTGCCAGAATTTTATATGTCTCTATGAGATCCCCTCTCAATCTTATAAACTCCAGCGAGTACAATCCCAATTTGCGCAATCTTTCCTCATAAGTCATTCCTACCATTCCAGCTCTCTCTTTGGATTGGCTTCGTGGACGAAGATTTATGGAGGGGTAATGTCCACGTCAGCTGCAGGCTCATTTGTGGCTGACAAGTCCGATGCAGGACAGGCAGATACGGTTGCAGCGGTTGCAGGGGAAAATTGGTTGGTTGGGGTTGGGTGTTGGGTTTTTCCTCCTTTGTCTTTTGTCAGTGAGGTGGGCTCTGCGGTCTTCTTCAAAGGAGGTTGCTGCCCGCCGAACTGTGAGGCGCCAAGATGCATGGTTTGAGGCGATATAAGCCTACTGGCGGTGGTCAATGTGGCAGGAACCAAGAGATTTCTTTAGGCAGTCCTTGTACCTCTTTTTTGGTGCACCTCTGTCACGGTGGCCAGTGGAGAGCTCGCCATATAACACGATCTTGGGAAGGCGATGGTCCTCCATTCTGGAGACGTGACCTACCCAGCGCAGTTGGATCTTCAGCAGCGTGGATTCGATGCTGTCGGCCTCTGCCATCTCGAGTACTTCGATATTGGAGATGAAGTCGCTCCAATGAATGTTGAGGATGGAGCGGAGACAATGGTGGTGGAAGCGTTCTAGGACTGTAGGTGATGCCAGTAGAGGACCCATGATTCGGAGCCGAACAGGAGTGTGGGTATGACAACATCTCTGTATACGCTAATCTTTGTGAGGTTTTTCAGTTGGTTGTTTTTCCAGACTCTTTTGTGTAGTCTTCCAAAGACGCTATTTGCCTTGGCGAGTCTGTTGTCTATCTCGTTGTCGATCCTTGCATCCGATGAAATGGTGTAGCCGAGATAGGTAAACTGGTTGACCGTTTTGAGTTTTTTGTGCCCGATGGAGATGTGGGGGGGCTGGTAGTCATGGTGGGGATCTGGCTGATGGAGGACCTCAGTTTTCTTCAGGCTGACTTCCAGGCCAAACATTTTGGCAGTTTCCACAAAACAGGACGTCAAGCGCTGAAGAGCTGCCTCTGAATGGGCAACTAAAGCGGCATCGTCTGCAAAGAGTAGTTCATGGACAAGTTGCTCTTGTGTCTTTGTGTGAGCTTGCAGGCGCCTCAGATTGAAGAGACTGCCATCCGTGCGGTATCAGCCTGGTGAATCGCCTCTGCACTCCCTCCATTGCAAGAACATCCTTCCTTAGATAAGGTGACCAAAACTGCACACAATACTCCAGGTGTGGTCTCACCGAGTCCCTGTACAGCTGCAGTAAGGTATCCTTGTTCCTATACTCAAACCCTGTTGATATGAAGGCCAACATACCATTTGCCTTTTTATCCGCCTGCTGTACCTGCATGCTCGCTTTCAGAGACTGGTGTACATGTACCCCTAGGTCTCTCTGCACTTCCCCATCTCTTAATCTATTGCCATTCAAATAGTAATCTGCCCTCTGGTTTGTATTACCAAAGTGGATAACCTCACATTTATCCACATTGTAGTGCATTTGCCATGTATCTGCCCAGTCTCTCAATTTATCCAAATCACACTGGAGCTTCCTGACCCCCTCTTCCATGCACACAACCCCTCCTAGCTTAGTGTCATCTGCAAATTTGGAGATATTACATCCAATCCCCTCATCCAGATCATTAATGTAAATTGTGAACAGCTGGGGTCCCAGTACAGATCCATGTGGCACCCCATTGGTCATCGCCTGCCACTCAGAAAACAAGCCATTTATCCCAACTCTCTGACTTCTACCTGCCAGCCAGTTCTCAATCCACATCAATAGTTTGCCACCAATCCCATGAGCCTTGATTTTGGAAGCCAGTCGTTTATGCAGGACCTTATCGAAGGCCTTTTGGAAGTCCAGGTACTCCACATCCACTGGCTCTCCCCCATCTATTTTACCTGTCACCATCTCAAAGAATTCCAATAGATTTGTCATGCACGATTTACCTTTTGTAAATCCATGTTGACTCTGTCCGATCCCTTCTCTGCTAGTCATATGCTCCGCTATTACATCCTTAATAATGGATTCCATCATTTTGCCCACTACTGATGTAAGGCTCACCGGCCTATAATTCCCCACTTTTTCTCTACCCCCCTTTTTAAATAATGGGGTAACATTAGCTACCCTCCAATCCATGGGTACTGATCCTGAGTCTATTGAGTTCTGGAAAATAATTCTTAAAGCATCTGCTATCTGAATGGCCACTTCCTTAAGTACTCTAGGATGTAGATTATCTGGCCCTTGGGATTTATCTGCCTTCAATCCCATCAATTTCCCCAAGACCAAGTCCTTAGAGATACTGATTTCTTTCAGTTCCTCCCTTGCATTAGTCTCTATGTTTCCCAACATCCTTGGCAGGTTATTTGTATCCTCTCTTGTAAAAATTGAACTAAAGTAAGAATTTAATTGGTCTGCCATTTCCTTATTCCCCATTATATATTCCCCTGATTCCAACTGCAAAGGACCTACTCTGGATTTCACCAATCTTTTCCTCTTGACATATTTATAAAAGCTTTTGCAGTCGGTTTTTATATTTGCCGCAAGCTTACTTTCGTAATTTATTTTTGCTTTCTTGATTAATCCCTTCGTCCTCATTTGGTGCATCTTGAACTGCTCCCAGTCTTCAGTTGTGGTACTTTTTTTGGCCAATTGATATGCTCTCGCTTTGGACCTAATGCTGTCTCTAATTTCCCTTGTTATCCACGGTTGAGTCACCTTTTTTGGTTTATTTTTATGCCAAACCGGTATAAACGATTTTTGCAATTTCTCCATTAGATCTGTGAATGCTTTCCATTGTCTATCCACAGTCAACTCCCCCATAAACACTACCCAATCAATCTTACTCAACTCCCGTCTCATACCATCATAATTCCCTTTATTTAAATTCAGGACCTTAGTCTCGGTTTTAATTTCATCACTCTCCATGTCGAATGAGAATTCGATCATATTGTGATCGCTCCTACCCAAAGGGCCTCGTACAACAAGATTGTTGATTAGCCCCTTATCATTATATAATACCCAATCTAAAATGACCTGCTCCCAAGTTGGTTCCTCGACATATCGGTCTAGATAACCGTCCCGTAAACATTCAAGGAATTCCTCCTCCTCAGTATTTTTACTAATTTGGCTAGTCCAATCTATATGCAAATTAAAGTCTCCCATGCTGACAGCTGTTCCCTTATTGCACGCAACAAGGAGCAAATGAGGCAATTGAAGAGAATAGAAAATGTAAGATGTAGAAAATGTAGAAAGAAATCAGGAAGGCAAAAAGAAGTCATGAGGTTGCTTTGGCAGATAATGTGAAGGTAAAAACGAAAGGGTTCTACAAGAGTAAAAGGATAGTAAGGGACAAAATTGGTCCCTTAGAAGATCTGAGTAGTTGTATATGGGGCAGCTCTTAAACAGTTTTTTTTTTACATCGGTATTTACTCAAGAATCTGGCATAGTATATAAGGAAGGAAGGAAGGAAAACCAGCAGTGTCATGGAACATATAGAGATTAAAGGGGAGGAGGTGCTTGCTGCCTTACAATGAATAAAGATAGATAAATCCCCCAGGCCAGACATGATATTCCCTCGGAGCTTGAGGGAGATGAGTGTAGAAATTGCAGGAGCCCTGGCAGAAATATTTATAACATCCTTATCCAGGGATGAAGTGCTGGAGGATTGGCGGTAGCTCATGTTGTTGCATGATTTATAAAAGGCTCCAAAAGTAAACCAGAAAAGTACAGGCTGTTGATGTCAGTAGTAGGTAAATTATTGGAGCATGTTCTGAGAGATTGGATCTACAAGTATTTTGACAGACAAGGGCTAATTAAGGATAGTTAGCATGGCTTTGTGCATGGTAGGTGATGTTTAAGAAATCTTATAGATTTTTTTCGAGAAGGTTACCAAGAAATTAGATGAAAGAAAGGCTGTGGATCTTGTCTACATGGACTTTAGTAAGGCTTTTGACAAGGTCCAACATGGGAGGCTAGTTCAGAAGGTTCAGACACGAGATATCCATGCAGAGATTGTAAACTGGATTTCAAACTGGTTGAATAGGAGAAGGCAGAGAGTGGGAGTGGAAAATTGCTTCTCAGACTGGAGGCCTGTAATTAGTGGTGTGTCTCAGGGATCGGTGCTAGGACCATTATTTTTTTTTGTCTACATTCATGATTTGGATGATAATGTGGAAAATTGGATCAGCAAGTTTGCAGATGACACTAAGATTGGAAGTGTTCTTGACATCGAGGAAGGCTTGCAGAAGGATCTGGAACAACTGGAAAAATGGACCAGAAAGTGGCAGATGGAATTTAATGCAGAAAAGTGTGAGTTGTTGCATTTTGGAAAGACAAACCATGATAGAAAATGTACACAGTAAATGATAGGGCACTGACGAGGGTGGAGGAACAAAGGATTTGGGAATACAGAGCCATAATTCCTTGAAAGTGGTGTCACAAGTAGAAAGGGTTGTGAAGAAAGCTTTTGGCATCTTGGCTTTCATAAATCAAAGTATTGAGCATAAGAGTTGGAATGTTATGGTAAGGTTTGGCAAGACATTGGTGAGGTCAAATTTGGAGTATTGGGTGCAGTTCTGGACACCTAACTACAGGAAGGATATCAGTAAGATTGAAAGAGTAATACAGAGAAGATTTACTAGGATGTTGCTGGGTCTTCATGAATTGAGTTACAGGGAAAGATTAAACAGGTTAGGATTCTATTCCTTGGAACATGAAAGAATGAGGAGAGATTTGATAGAGATTTTCAAAATTATGAGGGTATAGACAGAGTAAATGCAAGCAGGCTCTTTCCACTTAGATTAGGGGAGATAAATACAAAAGGACATGGCTTTAGGGTGAAAGGGGAACATTAGGGGGAGCATTTTCACTCAGAGAGTTGTGGGAGTGTGGAATGAATTGCCATTTGGTGGTAAATATGGGCTCACTCTTAGGTTTTAAAAATAAACTGCATAGATATATGGATGGGAGAGGTCTGTAGGGTTACGGAATGGGTGCAGGACAGAATGATGTTTTCGGCACAGACTAGAAGGGCCAAATGGCCTGTTTTCTGTGCTGTAGTGTTCTGTGGTTCTAAATCAGTTTGTTTCATCTAGACCCTTTCTCGAATTTTCAAATTCCTTTTCCTAGAGGAATAATGATCCCTGAGACAAATTGATAGTATTAACCAGGCATCCGATAATGTTATTAAAAAATAAATTCAAACTGGTATATTGAAGTTTTACAAAGTTCACAGCTAAACTTCAAGGCCAGAATGGAATAGAAGCTTGAGGATTATTTGGACTAAGAAGATCACATTAAACAGATACTTTGCAAAATGATTTTTATTTTGAAAACGACTACACTAAAGTTATTCAGCACTAATGTCAATATTTATCAGGATTTTCATCCCTCTTTTAGGATTAATCTAGACCAAAGTAATTTTCTTTGCTGGACATGTAAGATAAATGTTTAGTTTTGGATTACTGGATGGGCAAAGATCTGGGCATCATGAGGGAACATCTTGCAATTGTTGAGAGAAGATCAAAAGATCCATTCTCTAAATCGTGGATTTTGGAGAATGGAGTCATTGTTGTGTGACATCGGAGTTTGGATTGGGATTGAAGTTTTGTTTGAAGTGCTCAGTCTCAGGTTCATGAGAGAGTTGTGGTGGTTCAATTGGTAAGATAGTGGAGTGGTTAGACACACAAGAGAGATTTTAGGACTTATTTAAAGAAACTCCATCTGAGACCGATCAGACTTTGGACAAGATGGTTTGGGCCATGGTTAACAAATAGTGAAGCCGGTCTTGCAGCTGAAGAGATCTACTTTCTGCATGATTTAATGTGAGTCATGAATATTATGTGGATACACGTGAGAGATGTTTGTGCATAAGTTACATGTCATCATTTCTTGGTGTTTCTGCCATTAACCTGTCAGATGCTTAGAGGACCAAAAAGAAGTGTGTAGCCAGTCTGCAATATTTCTTTTCAAATGTATATTTAAATAAATTATGTTGCATAATGTGTAGCTGTTTCATTGCACAGCATAATTTCTAAGCCATTAGTTAGCAAATCCTTGATTCTTGTATCCATTTCTGTTGGGCTTGATTTCACACCTTAGTTTATTTACTCCTGATTTTTAATACAATAAGAGTGAAAGTAAATTATGACGAGCAGCATTATGGATGTGCTTTGTTTGCAGAACTTGAAATTAGAAAGGAAATTTAAATATCTGTTTAATATTCTGAATTATGATTATTCAAATCGCCAATACTTGTGGCGTCTTTTCATCATCATAGACTAAACTTGTTGTCTTCACGTTATTCTATCTGGTGGTTAACATTCACGACTTTATTCTCTGGCCTTTCACAATGTTGTTCTCCTCTGTTCTCTCTTCTTTCCTTCTGTTGTTACTTGGCCCATCAATGATTTTTTGATGATTTCTTCTTCATTTAATAGCCACATTAATAGTCTCCTGTCATTAAAGTGAGCAATGACCAATTTACTTTATAGTGATTTGATAAATTTACTCTGCGAGGATATTGAAGACCTATTTATTTATTTTTGAAAAAAAACATCTCAAAGACTCTTCAAAAGTGTTCATCAGGAATCTCTGAAATTTCTTAGAATTCTGTTCACCCAATTTCTTCTGCATTTTTCAAGGCACATGACTTATTCTCAATTACTCCAGAAGTATATGTAAAAGAGCTCTTTGTTTTTGCGTGCTGCACAATCTAGAGACACCTCAAACCACTTTGCAGCCAACACATAGTTTAGAAATGCATGGTTGTAATAAATTGAAGACAATTTGGATCCAGTCAATGTCTAGAAATGTTGATCCTGTAATGAGATATAAATTTATTGTTATTAATTATTGAAAACCAATATTGATCAAAGTCAAAAAGTTAATTCAAAGTTCAAAATTTATTGTCAAGAGTACATTCAATACATCACATATAACCCTGAGGATTTTTTTTTCTGTGAGCCAGGCAGAATTTCTAATTATCTGTAACTATAAACTGTACTCAAGAAGGAAGATATGTATACAAATAAGAGAAATGTAAACAAAGAAAGTGATGGTAATGTAAACAAACTGTGCAAAAAAAGTATTTAGTAATAAATAGTGTGCAAATTCAGAGTCCTTAAATGAGTCTCTGATTGAATGTGTTGTTTAGGATTCTGATGATGGAAGGATAGCATCTGTTCCTGAATCTGATGGTGTGAGATTTGTGACACCTATACCACTTTTCTAATGGCAGCAGTGAGAAAAGAGTATGTTCTGGCTGGTGTGGATCCTTAATGATTGCTGCTCTCTGATGGCAGTTGCATTTAGATTTTTTCCATGGCGAGAAAGGGTTTGCCTGTGAAGTACTGGACTGTGCTCTACCATTTGTAAGGCCTTCACTCAAAGGTATTGGTGCCCTCAAAACACATTGTGATGCAGCCAGTCTGCATACTTTCCACAACATGTGTAAAAGTTTGCCAAGTTTTCTGATGTCATAACGAACCTTCTTAAACTTCTGAGGAAGTCGAGGTGCTGGCATGCTTTCTTCACAAATGTCATTACAATAAAAGTCCAAAAATCAAGATGCCAGAAATATGGAATATTAGAATCTGGACATCTCAAAAATTCTTGGCTTTTGTGCACGAGCATGCATTGCGTGCTTGCTTGCATTATGTAAGCACCACAAATGTATGCCGAAAAATCTGGAAAATCCAAAAATCCCCGAGCAATCTGGATTTTAGGACTTTTACTGTAGTATGTTGGATCCAGGAAAGGTCCTGAGATACTGACTCCCAGGGATTTAAATTTGCTCACCCTCTCCATCTCTGATTCCCCCATTGATCACGAGATTGTAAACGTCTGGTTTAACCTTCCTAAAATCTAGTCAGCTCTTTTGTTCTGATGACACAAGGTGAGAGGTTGTTCTTACACTATTCAACCGTTTTTAATCTCCCTCCAATATGCTGATTCATCATCCTTCTGTGGTATTATCAGCAAGTTTATTAATGGTGTTGTCCTACCGAGCTGCACGGTCATCGGTGTAAAGTGGATAGAACAGGGAGCAGAGTCAAGCTTCTTCCTCGGAAACTTCATTATATCCTGTTTGAATGCTGATCTGATTGATCTTCCATGTAACGATAACCCTTCTGTTTTATCTTCTTCATGTGCCTGGGACAGTTTACATCACCAATAGACCAAATAAAATTCTTTCCAATAGAATTTGCTAGGAGTACTGAGGAGCTCAGGAAAGCACAATGAAGATTAATTAACCTTTCAAGTATTGCATCGCAATGGTCCATTCATACCACTGTTCTCAGATTCAGATTTCAGATTTATTGTCAAAGAACATACACGACATCACATACAACCCTGAGATTCTTTTTACTTACAAGCATGGCATAACTACCACGAATAAACTGTGCAATAGAGAGAGAAAAAAAATAAAAACAATAAAGTGCACAAATAAGAGTTCTTAAATGAGTCTCTGATTGAGTTTTTAAATGAGGATTCTGATGGTGGTGGGTAGCCGCTGTTCCTGAACCTGGTGGTGTGAGTCTTCTGGCACCTATACCTCTTTCCTGATGACAGCAGTGAGAATAGAGTATGTGCTGGGTGGTGTGGATCTTTGATGATTGCTGCTGCTCTCTGAAAGCAGCATTCCCTGTTGATTTACTCAATAGTGGAGAGGGTTTTGCCTGTGTTGTCCTGGGCTGTGTCCACTACCTATTGGAGGGCTTTATGCTCAAGGGTATTGGTGTCCCCATACCATACCATGTTGCAGCTGGACAGTCCACTTTCCACTACACCTCTGTAGAAATTTGCCAGAGTTTTTGATGTTATACCAAACCTACACAAACTCCTGAGGAAGCAGAGGAACTAACACGCTTTCTTCACAATGGCATTCATGTATTGGATCTAGGAAAGATCCTCCGCGATGATAGTGACTTCCAGAACTTAAATTTGTTCATCCTCTCCACCTCTGATCCCCCAATGATCACTGGATTGCTTACCTATGGCTTACCTTTCCTGAAGTTAACAATCAGCTCCTTAGTTTTGGTGACATTGCGTGCAAGGTTGTTGTTGGTGCACTGTTCAGCCAAGTTTTCAATCTCCCTCCTGTATACTGACTCATCCACTTCCTTTACACAACCCACTACTGTGGTATCATTAGTAAATTTGTAGATGGTGTTATTGGCAAATGTAAAGTGAGTAGAACGGGGGGGTAAAGGAGACTTCCCATTTTCTAGTATTTCCCAATTTCAAAACATGTCATCTTCACAGGAATGTAAGAATCAATATTACTATCTTAATATTCCAATAAATCAGACTTCATAATTGCAGCTTTATGTAGCCTTTAATTAGTAGATAAAAAATGTTGCATAACTTTGCATTGAAATTTTCATAACTTGAGTAAATAAAGCATACTGTACAATATTCTTCTTTAAACAGTTAAACCAAAATTAAGATTATTAAAATGAAGTAAGATAAAATAAGATGAATTCAAAGAAAAATATCTTGACTTTACATCTCTGTCATGACGTTTTGAGGAATGAACAAACAAGTTCTGAGTCTGCACAGATAGCACGGCATTTGACGTCATAGCAATTATGGTAACACAAAAACAACAATTTTCCTTAAAGGGATAGTCACAAAATTACTAAAAATCAAAAACACAAGGTTTTAACCTTTACACAGGGGGCTAAGAGCACATCCGTGTAGTGCTCTGTCACTGATGGAGATTGTGGAGGAGAAGTTCTTATGAATCTTCACTGAGTGTGCCTTTAGATTGGCATTTAATTTCTCAATTTTTCCTTCTGGCCATGGATGTAAATGAAGTGCAATGTGTCAATTATTGAGTCAATTATTTTAATTATCCAACCCTGCAATTTAGGAAATTTTCTGCAAATATGAGTGCAAGCATATGCTTGGATGAGTGGACTTGCTAGAATTTGGGGCCTAGCATTATTACATTATGTGTTATTCATCACAGGTAAAATAGAGGGTTGTTGACTTACAATGAAATCCTTGTAAAATCGATAACTTTCTGCTCTAATTTTTACATTTAGGAATCACTATACATTTATTACAAAAAAATCTTTTGGGTTTCAGTAGTCTTGAAATTAACACTTTGAATTTCAGTAAGATTCATCAGTCTTGACACTTCCATAACTCTGGATATGTTAGAGAATTACAATATACTGTGGGGAGTTTTGAGCAATGTATGTATTCAGGTAATGAAATATTTAATCTGTAGTGCATAAAGGCAAGTAAATGTTCCCATGGTTGCTTTAGATCATATTTCTTTATTTGACAGCATTAAAAGTTAAGAAAATATGTTGGTAATGCATATTTGTAATTTAAAAAGAATCAGTTTTCTTTCTTGTGTCTGTGGATATACTGGAGCAGATTTGAAGGCTCTCTGTGTAATTGCCGGGAATTATCAAGGTTGGGATTCATAGATATGTAAACTTGAGTATTTAGTTGTCTCTCATACAAATTACAAAACCAGAACTCATCCACATAATTATTGTGGACGTGAAGCCATAATGAAAAAGTGCATTTAGACTGCATTTCAGTCATTGCTCTCTTGTTCTTTGGCTTGGCTTCGCGGATGAAGATTTATGGAGGGGGTAAAAGTCCACGTCAGCTGCAGGCTCGATTGTGGCTGACAAGTCCGATGCGGGACAGGCAGACACGGTTGCAGCGGTTGCAGAGGAAAATTGGTCGGTTGGGGTTGGGTGTTGGGTTTTTCCTCCTTTGTCTTTTGTCAGTGAGGTGGGCTCTGCGGTCTTCTTCAAAAGAGGTTGCTGCCCGCTGAACTGTGAGGCGCCAAGATGCACAGTTTGAGGCAGTATCAGCCCACTGGCAGTGATCAATGTGGCAGGCACCAAGAGATTTCTTTAGGCAGTCCTTGTACCTCTTCTTTGGTGCACCTCTGTCACGGTGGCCAGTGGAGAGCTCGCCATATAACACGATCTTGGGAAGGCAATGGTCCTCCATTCTGGAGACATGACCCACCCAGCGCAGCTGGATCTTCATCAGCGTGGACTCGATGCTGTCGGCTTCTGCCATCTCGAGTACTTCGATGTTAGGGATGAAGTCGCTCCAATGAATTTTGAGGATGGAGTGGAGACAACGCTGGTGGAAGCGTTCTAGGAGCCGTAGGTGATGCCGGTAGAGGACCCATGATTCGGAGTCAAACAGGAGTGTGGGTATGACAACGGCTCTGTATACGCTAATCTTTGTGAGGTTTTTCAGTTGGTCGTTTTTCCAGACTCTTTTGTGTAGTCTTTCAAAGGCGCTATTTGCCTTGGCGAGTCTGTTGTCTATCTCATTGTCGATCCTTGCATCTGATGAAATGGTGCAGCCGAGATAGGTAAACTGGTTGACCGTTTTGAGTTTTGTGTGCCCGATGGAGATGTGGGGGGGCTGGTAGTCATGGTGGGGAGCTGGCTGATGGAGAACCTCAGTTTTCTTCAGGCTGACTTCCAGGCCAAACATTTTGGCAGTTTCCGCAAAACAGGACGTCAAGCGCTGAAGAGCTGGCTCTGAATGGGCAACTAAAGCGGCATCGTCTACAAAGAGTAGTTCACGGACAAGTTTCTCTTGTGTCTTGGTGTGAGCTTGCAGGCGCCTCAGATTGAAGAGACTGCCATCCGTGCGGTACCGGATGTAAACAGCGTCTTCATTGTTGAGGTCTTTCATGGCTTGGTTCAGCATCATGCTCTCTTGTAAGCCTGAGCAATTTAGCATTGCAGTTCAGCATTCAGAAATCGAAAACCAAAAAGAGAGCAAACTTGCAAGGGGAACAAAAATGCACGACGTAAAAGCTTCTGCAATTATTTGGAAAAAAAATAGATTGGTGAGGATGATTGCAGTTAGAAACTAGATCATTATAACATACTGGATAATTATAATATACTTTACTTGAATTTGTGTGAAATGCTAAACTGTGCTGCACATTAAATAAAGCTAAAGTTCCATATGATATTGTAAGGAAATCAGCTTTTATTTCACTGTATAAAATTATTCAGCAGATTATCAACAGTTGGTGTTTCAAGAAGCATAGCCTTTACTCTTTGCAGACGATGCCGCTTTAGTTGCCCATTCAGAGCCAGCTCTTCAGCGCTTGACGTCCTGCTTTGCGGAAACTGCCAAAATGTTTGGCCTGGAAGTCAGCCTGAAGAAAACTGAGGTCCTCCATCAGCCAGCTCCCCACCATGATTACCAGCCCCCCCACATCTCTATCGGGCACACAAAACTCAAAACGGTCAACCAGTTTACCTATCTCGGCTGCACCATTTCATCAGATGCAAGGATCGACAATGAGATAGACAACAGACTCGCCAAGGCAAATAGCGCCTTTGGAAGACTACACAAAAGAGTCTGGAAAAACAACCAACTGAAAAACCTCACAAAGATAAGCATATACAGAGCCGTTGTCATACCCACACTCCTGTTCGGCTCCGAATCATGGGTCCTCTACCGGCACCACCTACGGCTCCTAGAACGCTTCCACCAGCGTTGTCTCCGCTCCATCCTCAACATCCATTGGAGCGCTTACATCCCTAACGTCGAAGTACTCGAGATGGCAGAGGTCGACAGCATCGAGTCCACGCTGCTGAAGATCCAGCTGCGCTGGATGGGTCACGTCTCCAGAATGGAGGACCATCGCCTTACCAAGATCGTGTTATATGGCGAGCTCTCCACTGGCCACCGTGACAGAGGTGCACCAAAGAAAAGGTACAAGGACTGCCTAAAGAAATCTCTTGGTGCCTGCCACATTGACCACCGCCACTGGGCTGATAACGCCTCAAACCGTGCATCTTGGCGCCTCACAGTTTGGCGGGCAGCAACCTCCTTTGAAGAAGACCGCAGAGCCCACCTCACTGACAAAAGGCAAAGGAGGAAAAACCCAACACCCAACCC
This sequence comes from Narcine bancroftii, assembly GCF_036971445.1. Classification (NCBI taxonomy): domain Eukaryota; kingdom Metazoa; phylum Chordata; class Chondrichthyes; order Torpediniformes; family Narcinidae; genus Narcine; species Narcine bancroftii. Next base: position 251,718,719 of record NC_091472.1, on the reverse strand, counting down.
CAACCAACCAATTTTCCCCTGCAACCGCTGCAATCGTGTCTGCCTGTCCCGCATCGGACTTGTCAGCCACAAACGAGCCTGCAGCTGACGTGGACTTTTTACCCCCTCCATAAATCTTCGTCCGCGAAGCCAAGCCAAAGAAAGAAGAGATCAGATTGTACAAGTGATGAAGAACAGAAAAATAAAACAGAAATTTAACTTTAAATTCCATCAATATCTAAAATGTGCTGTTGATGTGAAAATGAAAACAAAAGAGCTGGAAATGTTCTGCAGGCCAGACATGATCCATGGAAACATTGAAGTTAGTTGTTTGCTGAATACTTTTATCCTTTTCTGTTTTATTTAAATCACCAGCTAAAGGAAAAATAGGTTAATGATTTCAGATGAATTCAGAGAGAAAAAATAAAACCAATTCAGTGTTCAGGAAGAATATTTTTTATCAAAATCATTAAGTATCCAGATGCATCTTGTGGGATTTATTATTTTTAATTCGAGCCTTCAGCTGTTTTATTTTTATTATCCCTGGCAGCTTTAAAGAAAATAGCAAATGATTACTATAATTGTCATTTTCTGGATTATGCTAAGAATCATTTGGCCGAACATGTTCTAGTTCTCTCATTTGCAGCTTTTGTTTGCAGGTATTTTTTTTTGCAAATATCTTTAAATAGCTTCGGCTAGGTCTTTTTTCCATCTGGAAAGCCAGCCGTTAAACATTTCATAGCTTTCTGTCTCCTGTTGCTGTGCCAACCTTCAGGTATTTTTCTTTTAACAAAAGTCCATGCATTGCTGCCCCATTGGGACCCTGCCCTGAAAAACCAATGATTTAATTGCTTCTCAAGACTTATTCTTTTCCATCCATTTTTGCATTTTGGAATTTAATTTTCACGACATTATTTCACTTTTTTTCTTTTAGTTTTGTGTTGTAAAGCATTTCTAACTGGATAGCAACATGCATGTTAGGCACTTTGTTTTGAAGGTCAGTTTGACGTATGGAGGAGGGGAGTGTTTGAATGTTCATGACTTCAAATTGTGTCTCCAAAACAATTCATTTACATTTTATCATCCTAAAAGTTGTGATAAAGATTTTGCACAATATTTATTGGTTTCATTTTATTCAGGATGTGTCCTACTTCAGCTTGAATGGAGAATTTAGTTTTTGTCCCTTTGCCATTTCGATGATATGTGCTGGGAATAAATTGTAAATGATGATTCAAGAAACAGACATTTTGATGACTGTTTTTGCATAAACCTTGCCGTGGGAGAAATGTAACAGTAATTTAAATTAATTTTATTTATCGAGTTTTGTTTGCCTCTTTTAAAAATAATGAATACTTTAACAAGTAGCATTTGACAAGGTCCCCCATCAGAGACTAATTCCGAAAATCACGAGGCATGGGATCCACAGAGCTTTGGCTGTGTGGATTAAAAATTTGCTTGCATGCATGTGGAAAGTAGAGAGTAGTAGACGGAAAGTATTCTGCCTGTCAGTGACAATGGAGTTTCTGGGATGGATCTGTTCTGAGACCCCTGCTCTTGGTGATTTTTATAAATGACCTAGATTAAGAAGTGGAAGGATGGGTCAATAAGTTTGTGATGAGACAGGTTGGAGGAGTGTGGATAATGCTGAAGGTTGGCACAGGTTACAAAAGGATATAGACAGGATGCAGAGTTGGGAGGAAAAGTGGAAGATAAAGTTCTATCCAGATGCATTTTGGAAGGTCATGGTGCAAGATTAAGGGTCGGATACTTAACAGTGTGGAGCCACAGAGGGACCTTGGGGTCTAAATCCATCCATCTCCCCAGGTCACCACACAGGTTGATAGGATAGTTAAGAAGGCCTATGGGATGTTGGACTTTATTAATAAGGGGATTGAGTTCAAGACACAAAAGGTTATGTTGCAACTCTGCAAATCTCTGGTGAGACACACTTAGATACTGTGTTCTGTTATGGTCACATCATTATAGAACCATAGAACACTACAACACAGAAAACAGGCCATTCAGCCTTTCTAGTCTGTGCTGAAACATTATTCTGCTGGTCCCATTGACCTGAACCCAATCCACAATGCTCCAGACCTCGCCAATCCATGTATCTATTCAATTTATTCTTAAAACTTAAGATTGAGCCTGCATTTACCATGTCAGATGGCAGTTTGTTCCACACTCCCACTACTCTCTAAGTGAAGAGGTTCCCTCTAAATCTTTTCCCTTTCACCCTAAAGTCATGTCCTCCCGTATTTATCTCTCCTAATCTAAGTGGAAAGAGCCTACTTGCATTTACTCTTTCTATACCCCTTATAATTTTGTAAACCTCTATCATATCTCTCCTCATTCTTCTATGCTCCAAGAAATAAAGTCCTTATCTGTTTAACCTTTCACTGTAACTCAACTCCTGAAGACCTGGCAACATCCTAGTAAATCTTCTCTGTATTCTGTCAATCTCACTGATATACTTCCTTTAGTTAAGCAACCAGAACTGCAACCAATACTCCAAATTTGGCCTCGCCAGTGTTTTGTACAGCCTCACCATAACATTCCAACTCCTATGCACAACATTTTGATATATGGCCAAGATGCCAAAACTTTCTTCACAACCCTGTCTACCTGTGACACCACTTTTAAAGAATTATGGGTCTGTATTCCCAAATTCTTTGTTCCTCCACCCTCGTCAGTGCTCTATCGTTTACTGTGTATGTTCTATCTTGGTTTGTCTTTCCAAAATGCAACAACTCACACTTCTCTGCATTAAATTTCATCTGCCACCTCTGTCCCTTTTTTCCAGTTGGTCCAGATCCCTTTCAGAGTAATTTAAAAAGAATCAGTTTTCTTTCTTGGGTCTGTGGATATACTGGAGCAGATTTGAAGGCTTTCTGTGTAATTGCTGGGAATTCCTCGCTGTCCACAATGCCTCCAATCTGAATGTCATCTGCAAACTTGCTGATCCAATTTTCTACATTGTCATCCAGATCATTAATATAGACAACAAACAATAATGGCCCCAGCATTGATCCCCGAGGCACACCACCAATCACAAGCCTCCAGTCTGAGAAGCAAATTTCCACTACCGCTCTCTGTCTTCTCCTGTTCAGAGAATTTCAAATCCAGTTTACAACCTCTCCATGGATACCTAGTGTATGAACCTTCTGAACTAACCTCCCATGTTGGACCTTGTCAAAAAGCCTTACTAACATCCACAGCCTTTCTTTCATCTAGTTTCTTGGTAACTTCCTAAAAAAAACTCTTACGATTTCTTAAACATGACCTACTGTACACAAATCCATGCTGACTATTCTTAATCCGCCCTTGTCTGTCAAAATACTCTCAGAACATCCTCCAATAATTTACCTACTACTGGGATCAATAGGAAGGATGTGGAAGCTATGGAGAGCTAGCAGAGGAGTTTTACTAGGATGTTTTCAGGCAAGTTTAGGAGAACTGGGATTTTTCTCTTTGGAGCACAAAAGGATAAGAGGAGACTGAATAGAGGTCTAGAAGTTTCTGAGAATCATAGATAAAGTGGACAGCCAGCAAGGCAGGAATAGCAAGCACCAGGGGACATCTCTACAAATTGAAGGCAGGAAAGTTTAGGGGAGAAATCAGGAGTAAGTCTTTTTTTTTTTTTTTTTTTTTTTTTTTTTTTTTACACAAAGTGTTGAGGGTGCCTGTATTGCCTTGTTGGGGTGGTGGTAAAGGCCAAAACATTAGGGACATTTAAGAGGCTCTTAGACAGGCATGTGGATGAAATAAAAATAGAGGGTAATGATGTAGGAAGGGTTTAGAACTTTTTGTAGAAGGAACATGTGGGTCTGCACAACATCGCAGGGTGAAGGGCCTATAGTGTATACTATAACATAGTATAACATAAGCCTATACTTCTAATCCAACCAACCTTAAGTATCAAAAGTCAGAGCCATATATGATGGAAATATTTCTAAATCATGGGATTTCAGATGCCATTGATCATTATTAAATGTCTGTTGTCTGAATGATTGCTAGTATATTTCAGGGTAATTTATTTCTTAATATTTCAGAGAAAAAAATTGTGGTGATTACTATCCCATTGCCTAAACTGGCCATTATCAATGGGGGCCTTACCATCCCCTTGCGGTCCCCAGCACTTTTAAGTAAAAGCCTTGTTTTCTTTTCACCTCCCGTAACCTAAATAAGTTTTGATTTTTTTTTTGTGGTCAATAGAAGTATGGAAAAAAAATCAAAACTTGGCTCCTTCATAGGGAAGGAGACCCAAAAATTCTGAGCAGAGTCCTCAGGGGTCTATAGCCGAAAAAAGGTTGAGAATGGCTGCCCATTCTTTAAAAGTACTTTGCCTACAAGTGTCGAACAAGAAAGTCTTCAGAAGCAATACATAAAAGTGCTGGAGAGATTCAGTGAGTCAAAGCTGTTCTTTGGCCCCGAGACCTTTGTCAAGGTGTGTACAAAAAGCAGCTAGACACTTGAATAAGAAGGTGGAGGAGAGGAAGGAGGAAGGGGCAGAGCAAGGAGCACAGGCTAACAGGGAAGAGGTCATAGGTGGATATGGGTGAGAGGCCAAAAGAGAAAAAAGCTGAGATGGGGAGGGGGTAGCTCTGTAGAATGGAGAGGGAAGGGCTAGGCATCTGGAGGAAAGGAAAAAAAGGGATAGGGAAAGGAAGAGATAAGGGAGGTGTATAATGCAAAGTCAATGTTAATGGTGTCTAGTTGAAGAGTGAGCGCTCTCACTGACCACCCAACCAGTGTCTGCATCCAGTACATGATCTTCCACATTTCTTCCACCTTCAGCGTGATCCCACCACCAGACACCTCTTCCTCTCCCCTCTCTGCTTTTGTCAGAGACTGCTCTCTCCTCAACTCCCTTGTCCACTCATCACTTCCCACAAATTGATCTCTCTGTACCTATCCCTGTAACAGCAGGAAATCCTACACTTGTGCTGATACCTCTGCCCTCACCACCATTCAGGGCTCCAAATAGTCCTTCCAAGTGAAGCAAAACCACGTAAATTTGCAGGGATCATCTACTGCATCTAGAGTTCCCGTTGTGGCCTCCTCCACATCGGAAAGACTGGATGCAGGATTGGGAGGTGGCTTCATTGAGCACCTTCACGTTGTTCTTTGCAATAATGGTAGTCAACCATTTATATTACGCACACCCTTGTCACACCAATATGACTATGCATGGCCTCATGCACTGCTAAACCGAGGCTACCTGCAAATTGGAGGAACAGCACCAAATATTCTGTCTGGACGCTGTCCAACCAGATGTCTTTTCAAGTTTCCATTAGGCCCCCTCCACTGTCTCTTTCCCTCTGTGTCCTCCACTTCCCCACCCCTTCCCTCTCCATTCAGAGAGCTATCCCCATCTACTATAATTTCTCAGCTTTTTTTTCTCCTGCTCTTCCACCAATGACCTGTTGCCCCTTAGCTCACCTGTACTGCTCCCCATCCTCCTTCCTCTCCTACCCCCACCTTTTTATTCAGGTGCCTGGTTGTTTTTTTCTTGTTCCTCGACAAAGAGCCCAGGCCAGAAACGTTGGTTACTCTTTACTTCCTATAAGTTTTGTGCAAATTCCTGAATTTTTCCCAGCACTTTTGTGTATCACACTTTTTCTTTTGGAATTGTTTACTCAGAATTATTCTTGCTTTGTTCAGAAAACAGCCTGAAACCTTACTTCTGTATCCCTCCATTTGAATTGCATGGAAATAGCTGTTGTATTTTTGTACTTGAAATGTGGAAAGAAACATTGGCAAAATGTGACTAAACATAATATCATAAGTTTGAGTGCCTGGAAATTTTCTCATTAAAAAGATTTGGCCAAATTATATCATTATTTTAAAAATTGAGAGTTCTGTATTTATGACGAACTGGATTCTTTGAAAATGCCTGTGACCCAGTTGTTAATTACGACCTATACACTGGAGCATTACAGATATCACACACCAGTTTAGCATATTTATCTGCTGCTGGGTGCATTTAATGGAATTGTTCCTTGAAGGGCAGATCAAAGCTTCACAGAATTTTTTTTCCTTACTCTATTAATTTCAGTTTGTTGATTTGTATAGGGGCTTGGGGCTGATGAATTATTTTTGAAATTTGATGGCATTCCAGCTGGCTACTACATAGAATAGCAACAGTGCTCCTGTTCTTTCTGAAACCTTTTCATTTCAGGCACCTTCAGATTTACAACCAGTGTTTTATACTTTACCCCTTTATTAATATTGATTACCGTTCTGAAATGACTACAAGGAGTATCAGAAATGGCAAGAAGGAGGAAGAGTCAGCCACTCCATCTGCAGATTCCATTGCTGATACAGTAAAAGTTAATCAAGCAGGTAATCAAAACTACACTTGAAAAGGTTTTGCAGTTGATATCAGCAATTAACGAGCATCTGGGATCTTTGGAGGAAGATTTGGACACAGTTAACGACCGTGTTGGTAAATTAAAAGCTCTTGGTGCTGAAATGTCTGCTAATAACTATTAGCTGTGAAGGTGATTAACTTGGAGAGCAGAAGCAGACACCAAAATCTCCGAATCTTGGGTCTAGAAGAGGATACGGAATCTGGCCAGTTGACTGACTTCTTTTCAGACCGACTTGTGGAGGTTTTCGGATTTCTTTTCTACTAAGCCGGTTCTTGACAGAGCTCCTTGTTCCCTGGCTTCCAAACCAACTTCGAGACAATGTCCAAGACCAGTAATTCTCTGGCCTCATCTATACCAAGTAAAAGATCAGTATTCCGAGAGGCTCGTCAAAGAAGAAATCTTTATTTCACAGGGCAAAAAATTAAATTTTTTGAAGACTTCTGCCCTTAAGTAATGAACAAGCACAGAAAATATAAAGAGGTTATGGCTGAACTGTATCAGAAATTATTCGAGCCCACTTTGCTGTATCCAATGCACCTACGGATAGCGTTTGAAGATGGTCGCAAGGAATTTTTAAAATTGGTGGAAGAGGCTAGCAAAATCTTGAATGAATCTCCTTCAACAGTAAGTCTCAAATAAACTGCTAACTGATGTCTGATGCCAATCTACTGTTGAAGTTTGGCTGATCTCTTTGCATTATTAAATGGGGTAATATTCTTGCTTCCTTTATAGTTTAATAATCCGTGTTTTCTTTACTTTCCTGTTTAGTTTAATTGTTTTTTTTTGGTACAAAAGAGTTAAATGGATTATATTAACTTTATTTTAAGGTAAACTTTAATTTTCGACTTCTATTATTGATTTATCAATAATGCATGTTGCATGCTTAGTTTATTATAAGACCGTGGGAAAATAGGGTCAACACAAAAAAAACTGTATTTGTTCATGGTTTATTTTATATGTGGGAAATCTTCAAATAAGCATACATAGATTTTGGATACTTGAGCCTGTTTGTTTGTCTTTATAATTTTTGTTTTATTTTTACTATTAATAGTTTAGTATTACTTTAAGCCTGCTATCTAGTATATTTTGTGAATTTAATGCATTAGCATAATTTTTTTTCCATCGCTATTGCTGATTGGGAAAAGGCAATGTAAATTTAATACACATGCACATGTACAGTGCATCTTTACTGACAGTTCTTTCTTTCTCTGGTTATTTTTTTTCCTTCTGAATCTTTTTTCATTGTTTGGAAAAATTATTAATAACTTTTAAAATAAGGAGCTATATCTAAAATCTTCAGCAGAAATGCAAGAGGTTTAAATGTATTTTTTGAGCTTGTTGCTTTTTTCAGCAACTTTCAGAGCTGGGATCTTTGGAAGGGAGGATAGTTGTTTGGGTCTGCAAGGTGGTTATGGCTTCAGTCTTTGTGTAAGCTGTGTTATCTCACAGTCTTAAGGTGGCTGCTTGGAGATTGATTATGTACTGTACCTGATTTCTCTTATAACACTAATTAACAGTCATGATTAATCCAATCAGAGATGTATCATGGAATATTGAAGGTCTAAACTGTCCTATCAAATGCAGGAAATCGTTTGCACATGTCAAGCATCTACAAACTGATATTATTTTCTTATAAGGAACTTGTATCTGGTTTTATGTCAAAGTGGAAAGGGTGATGTTTCATTCTTCATCTTATGCTAAAGTTAGGGGAGTTTTTATTTTAATTAGACTATTCTCTTCATAAATCATAATATTAGATAAATATGGTCGGTATATTATTGTTACAAACAAACTACATAACAAAATGATAGATTTTGCTAATCTATATGCCCCTAACATTGATGATCTAAATTTTAAAAAAAACTTTTTTATTCAGCTCTACCAGATTTAACTCTTTACTCACACTGGTTTGGGGGGAGATTTTAATTGTTGGTTAAATCCAGGGTTAGATCGTTCATCCCCTAAATCTGCTTCTTTGAGTTAATCTTTTAAAAAAAAACAAATATTGGTTTTTCAGATGTTTGGCATTTATTTTCACCCTAACAGAAGAGAGTACTCATTCTTTTCTAATGTTCATCATTCTTACTGTTGATTTGATTTTTTTTTAAATCATGTGAATATCGGGGTATAGTGATTTCAGATCATATTGCTATCATTTTAGATTTGAATTTTACTGATTTCCTAAAAGGAAACATCAGTGTTTAAATTCTACTATACTCTCAGATAATGATTTTTTTGAAATTTATGGAGGAGCAAATTCATTTCTCCAACAATTTCAAGCTTGAATGTTTGGGACACTATGAAAGCATATCAGAGGATAAATTATTTCTTATGTAGTCTAACAAAGAAAGATTAGATTTAATTAATCAGATTAAACAAATTGATTTACAATATGCAGATGTTAAAAACCCTGAATTATGCAAAAAGAGATTTGAACTTAAGACTAAGTTTGATTTCCTTTTTTCTCATCCCATTGACCACAACTTTTGAGGAGTAAAAGTCAATTTATATACATGGTGGAAAATTTGGTAAGCTTTTGGCTAATCATTTTGAAAGGAATTGCTGCTAAGAGACAACTTGCTAAGATTTGGATGGGCAATACAAATGTTACTACAGATCATTGTAAAATAAATGATACATTTAGTGAATTCTATTTGAGATTGTATACATGAATTTAATAATGATAATAGCCTAAAAATGGACTTTTTGGACCTCAAATATTCCCACATTATCTCAGAAATGTCCAACTAGTCTGGAGGAACCCATTTGGCAAGAGGAAATACTTTTAGCCTTTTCTTCATTACAATCATATAAATAAATAAATGGGTTCCCTGTGGAATTTTTAAAATGTTTTTTTCTAAATTGCTTGTGCCTCAATTACATTTGGTGTCTAATGACTCATTTAAACAGGGTCATCTTCCACTATCTTTTAATGAAGCTTGCATCACTTTATTGAGGAAAAGGTGAAAGATCCACTTGAGTGTTCTTCCTACAGGCCAATGTCTTTATTGAATGTTGGCTAAAGTGTTGGCCCATAGACTGGAGAATATATTACCATTAATTAATTTTGATGATCAAACTGGCTTCATTAAAAATTAGTTATTCTTGTTTTAATATATGCTGTTTATTGAACATTTTATATTTACTGCCATTCCTGTTCCTGCATGTGTTCTTTTGTTAGACACAGAGAAATCATTTGATCGAGTAGAGTGGGATTATTTATTTGCAATTTTGAAGATAAAAATAACTTTGGACCATGTTTTATTAAATGGATTAAATTAAAATATTTATTTCCTAATGCTTCAGTCCTTACTAACTCACAACAATTAAAACCTTTTAATCTTAAATGGAATACTCATCAAGGTTGTCTTTTAAGTCCATTACTTTTTGACTTTGACTTAAGAGCTGTTAGCAATTGCCTTTCATGAGTGTAGAGATTTTTTAAGGGATTTATAGGAAAGGAATTGAACATAAAGTTTCCTTATATGCAGATGAACTTTTTCTTTTTATATCTAATCCATATACCACTTTACTATTCATATTATCTGTTCCATTTCAATTTAGTCAGTTTCTCAGGATACAAGATAAATATACATAAAAGTGAACATTTGCCCTTGTATGTTCCTATACTTAGGTATTTTAATTTCGCTTTTAAGATTGTGATTACAAAGAACTATAAACATCTTTTTTGGGAAAAAAATTTCTATTTTACTTAGAGGTTAAATCATCTCTAATGTGATCATCACCTTTATTAATTTCTATGATTTGTTGTATTAATTCTATTAATTCCACTGTTTAAGAAAAGAGGGAGGCAATAAAAAGGAAATTATAGGCCTATTAGCCTGATGTCATCAGTTGGAAAGTTATTGGAGTTGATCCTCAAGAATGAGGTTATGAAATAACGAGGTGCATGACATTATAGGTCTGAGCCAGCATAGTTTCATGAAGGGAAGATCCTGCCTGACCAACCTGTTGAAATTTTTTGAGGAAATCTCAAGTAGGATGGACAAGGGAGAGGCTGTGGATGAAGCTCATTTAGATTTTCAAAACGCCTTCGATAAGGTCCTGCTGCTTAATAAGATGAGGAATGTTTATTGGCTCTTGGACTGTATTCATTAGAGTATAGAAGAATGAAATCTCTTGGTGCCTGCCACATTGACCACCGCCAGTGGGCTGATACTGCCTCCAACCATGCATCTTGGCACCTCACAGTTTGGCGGGCAGCAACCTCCTTTGAAGAAAATCGCAGAGCCCACCTCACTGACAAAAAACAAAGGAGGAAAAACCCAACACCCAACCCCAACCCACCAATTGTGCCTTGCAACCGCTGCAAGTGTGCCTGCCTGTCCCGCATCGGACTTGTCAGTCACCAACAAGCCTGCAGCAGATGTGGACATACCCCTCCATAAATCTTCAACCACGAAGCCAAGCCAAAGAGAGAGAGAAGAATGAGAAGGAATCTCATAGAAACATTTCAAATGCTGAAAGGTTTGGACAGTGTAGATGTGAATAAAATGTTTCCCTTGGTGGGTCGATTCAGGATAAGAGGATGCAGTCTTGGAATTAGAAGGTACCCATTTAAAACAAAGATGAGGAGAAATTTCTTTAGCCAGAGAGTCAGCGATTTGTGGAATTCGTTGCCACATTCATCTGTGGAGTCCTGATCATTGGGGGAGTTTAAAGAGAAGATTGATAGGTATCTAATTAGTCAGGGTATCAAGGTATATGGGGAAAAGGACAGAATTTGGAACTAGATTCAAGAATGGTTTAGCTCAGGATGGAATTGCAGAGCAGACTTGATGGGCTGAACAGCCTACTTCTGTTCCTTTATCTTGTGAAGATGAGCATCTTACCTAATGTTTTTGTATCTTTTCCAATCTATACCAATTTTTATTCCTAAATCCTTTTTATTAATTCACTTGATTCGCATTTATATATATCTATATATCAAGGAAAATGTTCCCACTTAAATAAAGTCCATCTTCAAAAATCCTAAGGAGTGGTGTTTTGGCATGTCCTAATTTTTCATTTTATTATTGGGCAGTCAATATACATGATTCTTTTTTTGCAATTTGATAATAGAGTTGTTCACCCCACATGAGTAAAAAAGGAATTAAATTTTACTAATAATAGTTCCTTGTTGGTAATTCTTTTTTTAATACTTTATTTTAGAATTTAATACATGTAGTATATAAACATTTGTTTACATCCATCATATTAATAAAGGTTAATGCTGACTTCAAAAGAGAATTACACTACTCCCCTTAAAACTAAAACCCTCCCAAACCCCAATCCCCTAGACCAAATCAATCATAAGGTATATATTTTTATATTGTATAGTAACATATTAAGGGAAAAAAAAGAAAAAAGAGAAAAATTACTGGATTGTACTCAGATAGGCTATGGTACACCAATGAGTTATCTGCTCCATCGGGTGGGATCGTATGAAAATTAAATCTTTTGCATATATGGGCTCCATATTTGTAAATATGTATTGTTCTTATTTCTCAAATTATAAGTAATTTTTTTCCAATAGAATAGACATTTAAATTTCTGCATGTAATCAGTCGACACCCAAACATGAATCTGACTTCCAAGTAACTGCAATACACTTTCTTATCACAACCAATACTATTTTCACAAACTTCCTTTGATTTAATGAAAGTTCCAGTTCAGGGGATTTCCCCATCCACATTCCCCAATAAAATAATCAGGATTATGTGGGAATAAAATACCCGTAATTTGTTCTAGCAGTTTCCCTAATTCACCCAAAAAGGTCTCACTTTTGGAGATGCCCATGTAGAATGAATAAAAGTATCTTCATCTATACCACACCTAAAGTACTTATTTGATAAATCTGATTTTATTTTATTCAATTTATATGACATGATATATAAATGATACATAAAGTTGTACTGTACCAATCTACATCATGATTAATTGTATTAGACATGCATTCTCTGCTTAAATCCATCCATGTTTGTTCATCTGTTGTAATGTTCAAATCCTGTTCCCATTTCTGTTTAGATTTATATCAGGTTTACAAATTGTTCTTTGTAGTAGAAGATACATTACAGAAGTAAATTTCCAAACTGTTCTTCATCTAATAAGAGTTTCCACTTCACTGCATGGGGGTAACAAACTTTCTGATCAAAAATTTGTTATCTTGCGAAAAAAAGATATCAAACTATTCTGAAACAAAGGGCTATAGGATGATACATCTCCTTTAGTTCCAATTTCTCCATCCATCTTACCCCAAATATCTATTAAATACTTTAGTTCCTGTCATCAATCTTAAATTCCATTTGTAGATAAAAAGTACTTTTTTCCAATTTTCCCTCCTTCAAAAAAGAACACAAAGAAGGATGATGACAAAATTAATAGATATCTATCTCAAATATATCAACCTGTGCTATCCTTGGAAGAACAGACAGTGCAGAATTCCCCTATTGACCAGTTAGAAATTAAAGCAGCAATGAGTTTTTGCAAAGCAATAAGGCCCCAGGGGAAAATGGCTTCCTGGCTGAATTTTATGAGGAATTTAAAGAGCAATTACTTCCTCTATTATGGATATGATTCATTAAGCTTCAGTAACACATACTTTGCATGAATCTTTTTCTTGTTGGTAATTCTTGGGTCTTCTCTATCTTCTTTATAGAAGCCTCTTTCAGGTGGCCACAATCTCCGACTAAAGCCGCACATTGTACTCCTCTGCGGCTGTTGGGTGGCCATCTGAAACTGGAGTACCCGACCAGGAGGTCTACTTGCCTAACCCTTCTCCAGTAGGTGTAATATTCTGCTTGGAGTCTCCCCCATTGCAGCTGAAAGCAGCAGGGGCTGCCAGGGGCGGGCTGATGATGTTGCGGTGACGTCGTCACCCATCGACTCTGGGTTTCCATGGTGTTTTTTTTTTGTTTTTTTTAAATACACAGCACATTGTAAGTTAAACAAGAAAGTCTGCAGATGCAATATTACTTTAAAGCTTTAATTTTAATGCATTAGTACTTAATGGAGGTGCTGAATGGAAGTGCGTATGTGTAGTTGAAACAAAAAACCTGGTCATAATAATACATTCTGCGCCCAAAAGGTAAAGTACAGTACTGGTTTAAAAAATGGTAGTCTGCATTAACACTCTCTTGCCTATCCATACTTCAGAATAATTTAAATTTTATTTTATCATTCTCTTTTATCAGGTGTTCTAAACATAAATCATTCAGGGAAACATCGCAAGATAAAAAGATACTGGTTGACAAAAGCTATCAGCTCCAGCGGCAAATGAATCCCCAAATTTTCCTTGCTTTAAAACCAAAGCAAGGGTGACGTTGCAGTAAGCAGCCAGTCATGCAGAGATTTTAATTAATAATTCATATCTGCAGCTTCTGTGCTTCTTTTCAAAGCACTGCAAGTTCGCATATCACATCGCTGAGCACATATTTTATATTTATCAAATAATATGCTTCAGAATTTACCAACGTCGCTCTCACGAGGACTCGGACAAATGCAATACTTTGGATGAAATGTTGTTTCTCTGGTCATTTTTTCTCTCTCTAGGTCTCCATTCAGCTGAATAAGAATAAGAATTTATATCCCCCGAATCCTTTTGCAGTATTCACCATGCAAACTTATTGCAGCAGCGATGCCGTAATGTACATCTCGCTCAATGGGTTGATAAGTGTGCAACATACTTTAGGAAATGTTTGTTTTACTGTCAGGGTTGGTTTTTTTTTTTTATTGCGTTGTCAGCGCTACGATCAACAGTCCAATTATTCAAATGAGAATTAATCGAGAACCTGAGGGATGCAGGGTGAAATTCATTTGTACAGCTGCAAATAAAAAATGCGCTAGATGCAAACTCAAAATATACCATTAATTTGGTTTTTTTTTTGTTTGAGCTTTGAGACTTTTTTGTGTCTTGATATTGTTTGTCAGTCATGCCTTGACGTGCTGTAAATGACATCTTTCAGGTGTTCCACGGAAGATCATGCATCGGCAGTCGCAGCTGGGAGAGTGCAGCTGGCACGTTCAAATGACAGAAAGACATCCTCTCTATGGCCACCTGAATGTGCCAGCTGCACTCCCCCAGCCGCGACTGCCAGTGCATGATCTTCTGCGGAACACCTGAAAGTGTCTATAAATTAACTGACAACCCAATCATTAAACAGTTTGAGAATATGGGCACACTTTTGAAGGTTTTTTGGATTTCAGAGATTTTCTCTTATTCACCCAGTTATATCCAGTCATCTTTTCCAACCTTCTTTGCAAGATGCAGCTTTTAATGAGTGGCATATATTTGTTATTAAATGTTTTAAAGACCCTTTTATTAACAACAATTTTTCATCCTTCGAACAATTGGTTGTAAAATTTAATTTATCTAAAGTTCATTTTTTTAGATATTTACAAATTGGGCATTTTGTTCAATCCTAGATTCCTAATTTTCCTGGAATTCCCAAGGTAAATATTCATTTTTTTGAATTACAACCTCCTTACAAAGGCTTAATATCTCTTATTGTCAACAAAGTGGTCAATTTAATACAAGGCTCATCAAGAACGCCTGGGAAGAAGATTTGAACCTTTTAATGTCCATTGAGTGGTGGAATGCTATTCTTAAACCGATTAACACTGCATCCTTCTGTTGCAATTTAAGTGGGTCATAGAGAGCATATGTCTAAAATTAAACCATCTCGATTTTATCGAGACACAAATCCTTGGCCTGCCCGAGCTAAGTTTCAGGTAAAACCAGCGCCACCTCCCCGGGGAACTGAGGAAGATAGCGCTGGAGTTCATAAACGGCAGCTCCAGCCTCCCGAGCAGCATCAATCGTGCAAATGTGGGCCACAGGCTGCACTTCTACCTGCAAGGAGAGGGCCAAGCCTCTGCAGTCCAGTACTGCTGGACTGTCAGTGGGGGGGGGGGGGGGGGAGGGACCTAAACCCCGTAGACAGATTGAATTGCCACTTTGACACAGGAGGAAGAAATAGTCGGGACCAAAGAGGAAGATATTCAACCAGTAACAGAAAAGGAGGAAATAATATTGTATCAGGGTAGGCCCTCATCTTATGCTGAAGTTAACGCTGGACCACCAGTTGAGACTTCTGTAGTTCCTTATGTGAATCCAGCAAATCATTTTGATGCTTTATCTAATGTGACAGATTATGTTGTGTTTGTATTGTATATAGATATGATTTTGGGAGATAAATCGGGGCAGGTTTTTTTTAGTGTAGGTCACATACAAGCACTTTAAAACAGATCTCTGCTCATGCTAGACAGGCCGGCACCAAGAGCCTTGAAAAAGCTTTGGAGAGTGCCCAAGAGACTTCACTAATGGATTGTTGTTTACGAAAAGGCAACAGGTGAAAGAACTCATCAGAGCCGCAGGCTGTTTGGAGTGGAACTTGCTGTTCTAAGAGGGCCATGTGGTTTTGCAAGCAGAGAGAGAGAAAAACAGGCTTTATCTCAGAGAGCGAGAGAGAGAAATCAGTTCTGCAGTTCCACAGTCAGCAGCAGCTGGGACTGGAACAGGACAAGCTGGAAAGCTTGTGGAAAAACCCCATTTGCAAGGCTGGTTGTGACTGCTTAGTTCATCCTGGTCAAAGCCCTTGCAAGAGGAGAGGACTGGCTGCCTAATGTTTCACTTGAAATAAAAGAAACAAAAAGGAACTCTTTGGTGACCTGAAAGAAAGAGGTTATCATCTGGAGAACCCTGAGGGGGAAAGTTTCTTCAGCAAGCATTGAAGTGACTGGTTACAGGAATCAGTTGTGGGTGTCCAGTGAACAACAAATCTCTCTCAGAAAACCGACAATAACCTTCCTGAGCGGTAACCATTTACCTTTCAAACACCAAAGCCTGGTGAACTTTATAAATGTTAAATTATGTGCACACTATAAGAATTGCCTGCAACCAATGAACTTGGAGGAATGAGAAGTGAGATTGGAATGTGAATCAAAGAACTTTTCTGAACTTATACACACATTACATACACGTGTGCTTAGAATTAGAAGGGGGCTAAGTTAGTTAAGTTAATAGTGATAATTTAAAATGTGATTCTGATTTCATGTTTAGAGATATTTAAAATCAACTTTTGTTTAAGTAACCATTTGTCTTCATGAATATCTACTGCTGCTGGGTTTTGGGGTCCCCTGGGCTCGTAACACTAAATAAATTCAAACTTTGTCAACTCAAATGAGTCAAGGTTTTACATCTATTACAAATCAGTTTGAAACAAAATTTACTATTATGAAAAAAAAGCTTACTATTAAGACTGATCTTTCAGTGTGTGAAGACAGTGGATAAAATGCAGATTATATTTCAGAGAGTTGAGGAAGATTTTGTAGAGCAATATAAAGATACAGTTGGTAAGTTTGAAGACTCTTACTGCCTGAGAAGTTCAAAGAGATTATTTATTGAAAAAATTGTGATGTTTTGGACAAAGCCTTAGAAATAATGTGAAGATTATAGGCTTGCCTGAAGATTTTGAAGGCTCAGATCCAGTACAGTTTTTACAGAAATGGATTCCTGAGGTTTTCGGAAAGGAATACTTCCTGAATGGTTTGGAGTTGGATAGAGCTCATAGAACTATCAGGAAGACACCTTTTCCTGGTCAATCACCACGCTCTATCTCAATAAGGTGTTTGCGTTATCAAGATAAAGAGATGATTTTGAGAGTTGCAGTGCAAAGTACGAGAAATGTCAGACCCCCCCCCCCCTTGTTGTTTGGGAAAAATAGAGTATTATTTTATGCTAATCCGAGTCCAACTATTATTAAACGTCATAAGGAGTTTAATCTTGCTAATGCTGCATTATGGAAAATCTATATAAATTCGCTTTCAGATACGTAGCTACACTTAAGATTTTTTAATGCAGAATTTCAATTGCAATTCTTTACTGATGATGTTGATGCTGTGATATTTGATTATTCGTTGCCTGATAATAGGCAGGGAGTCGAGATTAATTCTTTCAAATAATGATGTTGACTCAAAATAATAGTAAAAATGGTTTACAGAAGGTGGAATGCCATGAACAGACTGAAATTGATATTGATGATCATCAGGTTAATAGAGATGGAGGCAGCTGATCGTACTTGATATATTGAAGATTGTTGTTGTTTTCTTTTTTATCTGATTGTTCTGTTCAGGGGAGGTGGATTTGTCTATTTCTCCTTTCGAAGTCTCTGGCCACTTGATGGCATTGGTCGCTTCTCATAAAATGGAGGGAGTAGGGGGGGGGGTCATACTGTTTAACAGTGTTTTTTCTTTGGGGATTTTTTTCTTAGGGGTTTCTTTATTTTCTTTATTGGATAGATGTATTTTTTGAAGTGTAACCCTGGATCGGAGTCCCACTATTGTGGGTGGGAATTAGACGTTTATAGTACTAAATATATTAATGGCTAATTTAAATTTTGTAACATTTCATGTTAATGGTCTCAATAATATGATTAAGAGAAAGAGGGTTTTGGTTTACATAAATTAAAGTAGATATTGCATTTTTACAAGAGACTCATTTGACTGAGAAGGAACATCAAAAGTTAAAAAGAGACTGGGTCGGTCAGGTTATAGCTTTTTAATTCGAAATTCACATTTAGAGAGATTATAGAAACACTTAAATCTATGCTGAATATGAAATCTCCTGGTGAAGATGGATATACATTGGAATTTTATAAAAAAAATTAAGATTAATTAATGTCCCTTTGATGGATGTTTTGAAACAAGCAATGGAGGTTCACTCCTTACCGGATTCCTTTTCTAATCCTATTATAACAGTTCGACCTAGGGATAGAGATCTGTTAAAAACTGAATCCTACAGACCTATTTCTTTATTAAGTGTTGATTATAAAATTGTAGCTAAGGTTTCAGCAAACAGGTTGTCTAACTATTACCATGGATAATTCATTTAGATCAGGCTGGATTATTAAGAATCATTATTCTGCAGATAATATTGCAAAATTAATTAGTTTAATTAATATTTCTCAGAAGAAATCCAACTTCCCAATGGTTTTATCATTAGATGCTGAAAAGGCATTCAATAAGTTGGAATGTTTTTTTTTAAATTTAAAGAAATGGAAAAATTTAGGTTTTGATCTTTATTAGTTGGATTAAATTCTTCTGCTCGACTGGTGATAAATGGCCAAGTATCATCATCTTTTTTTATTAAGGCCCTTCCAGGTTGGCCCTCCGCCTTGAGACTGGCGACAGGAGCAGATTTAAAACTTTGAATGCACTTTTCGGGTGGCAGCCCTAAAAAGCTGCTGCATCGTTAACTGGTCCACGTGAAAGGGCTTATTCATATCCAGAGGCACCTCCAGTTCTGATGGAGGTTGGGCGACTTGTGCCATAGCATTACCTGTCATAAATATGTGGAATAGCAATGGCTGTCTTCCCTACCCATACTCCCCCACGCAGGTGGAACTACTATGTATTTTCCACAACGGTACCAGTTGCGTGGGGAAGTATGGGTAGGGAAGACTGCTATTGAAATGCAGTATTTTGAGCTTCAGAGAGCTGCACCGATGCAGGAGAGGCCAGTCAGGGTGTCACAGCCCGCACCGGTTGCCACTGCCCCGAAGGCCACTGCCACGAATGCCACTGCCAACCTCCTCTTCCCAGCGGGGTGGGGGGCTGTCAGGCAGCGGGAAGTTGGATTGCAGACTGCTGGAGTCATCAGCCCATCCCAGGTAGCCACTTAAAGTGGCTGCCCATTCAGGTGTGTAAGAGGTCGGTGCCTCTGAAGTGCTTCCACTGCTTTCAGGTGAGTATGTCTTTAGTTTCAAGGGGTGAGATTATGTGGCCTTACAAGGGGGTGTTCAGGCCACCTGAAAGGGTCTTTAGAGAGATCTACTAGACAAGGGTGCCCTTTGTCCCCGGCATTATTTGTATTAGCTATTGAACCTTTAGCACAATTGATAAGACAGGATAGTAGTATTAAGGGTATTAGAGTTAATTCTGAAAAATTTAAGATTAATTTATTTTCTGATGAAATTTTGATTTACTTTACAGAACCGCCAAATTCATCAATCTTCTATGAGAGATTGAAACAATATGGATAAATATCAGGTTCTAAGATTAATTGAGATAAAAGTGAGATTTTTCTGTTAGCTGTTGGTGATTATACTCAATGTATGAAAATTGTTCAATTTAAATGGTCAGATCAAATCAAATATTTATATATTAAAATTGATAATCAGATCATTTATGTAAACTCAATTATTTACCTCTATTTAATAAAATTAAAGAGTATTTAAATAGATGGAAAAATTTACCTATAACATTAATAAGGTAGGTTTAAATGTATTAAGTTGAATTTTATTCCTAGAATTCAGTATCTTTTTCCATCTATTCCTTGTAAGGTTCCTTTAAAATTTTTTTTTAATTAAACTTAAACTCTATAATCAGAAAGTTCTTGTGGAGAGGTAAAATGGCAAGGGTTTCTGTACGAAAATTAACTTGTAAATATGAACTGGGAGGTTTGCAGCTTCCAAATTTTCAAAATTATTATAAAGCAGCACAATAGATGTTTGTTAATAGAATGTTTGATTTGGATAATTTGTTAGTTATGGGCTAATATCAAATTATCTAGTATTGGTGGGTGAGAATAATATGATGCAATTTATTTATAAATGGAATACTAAGTTATTGATTATTAATAATGATCCACCAATTTTGAGACATTTAATTGAATTATGGAATAAATTAAATGATGAGATAAGTACCCAGGGGAAAATTTCAGCAAAAACACCTCTATATCATAATAAACTTTTTTCCTTTACTCTTAATAATCAGTTTTTGAAAATATGGAATCAGAAAGGAATTAAAGTGCAAGATTGTTATGAAACTGATTATTTTATTTATTTTCAGAGAATGAAAGAAAAATACAAAATTCCAAATAATACTCTTTGTTATTATCAAGTTAAACCGTTGCTATTGGATAATTTTGGGCAATACCTTTAAAACTTTATTTATGGTAGGCGGTAAAAAGAAATTTCTGAAATGTATAAACTGTTACGAAGTTAAATGTCTGAATTAGATATTCATAAATCGAGATTGAAATGGGTATTACTATCGACCATGATGATTGGAGATCTATTTGTAAAGGTAAGATTATTAATGTTTGATATAGGTTGGTTCATTATAATTGTTTGCATCAATTGTACTTAACTCCTCAGAAATTAAAGAAAAATAATTGAAGTTCTTCAGATTTCTGTTTTAAAGAAGTAGGCTCTTTCTTACATTCGACTTGGTTATGTGATAAGGTTAAACTTTTTTGGAGATGGGCTAAGGAATTTTCAGAGAAAGTTTTAAAGATTCAATTACCAATGGACCCAACATTGTTTTTATTAGGTAACGTTAAAAGGTTGAGTATGATTTTGAGGTTTTGCCTTTTTAAGGTTGGCAATGGTGGTAGCAAGGAAATGTATAGCTATTACTTAGAAAAATAAGATTGACTTGGGTTTGCAGAGGTGGCATTTGGAATTGAGGTCATGTATACCTTTTGAAAAAATAACGTATAATTATTTTTTTTTTCTGAAGTATGGAGTCCCTATTTGGACTATGGGTTTAAAATTTTGAATTCTCTGAAGCTCATTGTGGTGGTGTTGCTTTGATCCATGGTGGTTTATTGTTTTTTAATATATTAAATCTCCATTTACTTTCTCCTTTTTTCTTTGGGGTCTTTGGGGGTGGGATGAGGGTGGGTATTGGGGAGGATAGGGTTATACATTGTACATTTAAAATTTTAAATAAAGCATTAAAAAAAAACAATTCAGACAGAAAATTTGAAGATTTTTTTTCAAAAGGATTAAAATTAGTTTTGGAATAGAGTAAATGCACATGATCTGGACGAATTTACAACTTGGTGCCTTAAATTAACTCTGCTCTGGCAAAAATAGAGCATTCAGCATTTATACAGCGGTAAAGTAATTATTTTGGCTATCTAAATGATAGTTTGTGCAATGATTAGTTCTTTATAACTTTTAGCATCACACAACAATATCACACGAAAACAAAATATAACAGAATGCTACAAGCAAATTATGGAGCAATTGGTTATGGGAGATATTTGGCATATGTCAAAACCTTGATCAAAGACACTGGTTTTTAAAGGCAGCAATAGTAGACTGGTTTAGAGAGAAGATTAAAAAAAACTTGGGGCTTTGTGTCCTCAAAGGTTTTTAGTGCAGGAAGAGTAACAATTGTAAAGATTGGGAACCTGGGCAGAGTTTTGGATGGTATCAGAATTGTGTTAGTGAAACTCAGCAGGGTATACACAAGAGGCTGCAGATGTTGGAAGATGGAGCAACAAACAATCTGGGCGCACTCGCTGAGTCAAGCAATACCAGTTGGGGGAGGGGGGGGGGAATCTTAATTAAAGATTCCAGCTGTAAAAATTGGCCATTCCTTTTCTCCCACTGTTGCTGCTCGACCTGCCGAGTTCCTCCAGCAGATATTTGAAACAAGATTTAGTTCATCAAGTTCCTGCTAATTTGTACAGCAGTCTTATTTCCGCACTGGTTTTTCATGCAATGTGAACTCTTCACATTCCCATTATCTCTCTGCCAACTTAAAATTCTACCACACTGCACACACATGCCAATTAATCTGCCCACCATCATGTCCTTGGGATGTGAGGGGGGAGGGGTGGGGGCGGGAAACTGGAGCAGCAATACACTTACAGTGAGGACATCCAAATTCCACCTAGACAGCAACTCAGTCAGGACAAAACCCAAGTCACTGGAGGAGTCAGGCAACACCTCTGCTAGCTGTGCCATTATGCCACCCGAAGAAGGTTTCCACAGCAGATGCCTTGGAGCACAGACAGAGATGGGTGAATAATACTATTTTCAAATGTTTTCTCAAGGAATTTTAAAAAAATCTGTGAGATTATGCTGACAAACCTGCAATTACCTTGTCAATTACAGGGCCATGAACAGATTGCCCAGCTATCCTTATCTTGCATCAATTGTACTTAACTCCTCAGAAATTAAAGAAAAATAATTGAAGTTCTTCAGATTTCTGTTTTAAAGAAGTAGGCTCTTTCTTACATTCGATTTGGTTATGTGATAAGGTTAAACTTTTTTGGAGATGGGTTAAGGAATTTTCAGAGAAAGTTTTAAAGATTCAATTACCAATGGACCCAACATTTCTATCTGTCCTTTATCTGCCCCAAAATTTTCTGTCTACCCCTCCCCAGAAGTGGTCTCTTTCCCTATCTGTGTCCATCTCCCAAATTCATTTGTTCAACAGCCCACTACTTTGCCCCCTTTCCCCACCCTCTTTTATGCTTACCATCTCCCAGTCTGACCCCAGCCTGAAACCTTGACTGTCAAAATTGCTCCATGGATGTTGCTTGTCCAGCTGAGTCCCTCTAGCTTCTCATTGTTTACTAAATTTCTGAGCTTTATTTTTTTTCCAATTTAAATCCAGATCATCAACTTCCTTTGTTGATTTGAATTGTAGTGACTCCATCCTCATTGTCAGAACTGTGGGTATGGTAAGGGGTAGAGGTGTGGATTCTTGATTTTGCAGTTGTTCTATTTAATTTGGCTCTTTCCCAAGTATAGCTTCCTAGTTTTGTGCTCACTATCAATTGGCATGGAGGTTAATCTGGTGATTAATATCAGTGGGGTGCAACTTGATCTGTTTTCAAGGTGCTGTTGTCTGCCTGCATCTTCCATCATTCCACTGCTGTTGTTATTGACACCAGTGGATGACAGAAGGTTGTTCAGCCACTCAGCAAGTTTTCAGATTCTGGAAGCAAGAAAGTAATGTACTCGATGGAATGATTTTATTTCTCTGCAATCCTGTGATCAGGTTCGGTCTAGGGTAGCCAAACATTTTTGGTTGTGGGCCACATATCTATATATATTCTTCTTTTTCTTCTTCTTCTTTGGCTTGGCTTTATGGGGTAAATGTCCACGTCAGCTGCAGGCTCGTTTGTGGCTGACAAGTCCGATGCGGGACAGGCAGACATGGTTGCAGGGGAAAATTTGTTGGTTGGAGTTGGGTGTTGGATTTTTCCTCCTTTGCCTTTTGTCAGTGAGGTGTGCTCTGTGGTCTTCTTCAAAGGAGGTTGCTGCCCGCCGAACTGTGAGGCGCCAAGATGCACGGTTTGAGGTGATATCAGCCCACTGGCGGTGGTCAATGTGGCAGGCACCAAGAGATTTCTTTAGGCAGTCCTTGTACCTTTTCTTTGGTGCACCTCTGTCACGGTGGCCAGTGGAGAGCTCGTCATATAACACGATCTTGGAAAGGCGATGGTCCTCCATTCTGGAGACGTGACCCACCCAGTGCAGCTGGATCTTCAGCAGCGTGGACTCGATGCTGTCGACCTCTCCCATCTCGAGTACTTCGACGTTAGGGATGAAAGTGCTCCAATGAATGTTGAGGATGGAGTGGAGACAATGCTGGTGGAAGCGTTCTAGGAGCCGTAGGTGATGCCGGTAGAGGCCCCATGATTCGGAGCCGAACAGGAGTGTGGGTATGACAACGGCTCTACATACGCTTATCTTTGTGAGGTTTTTCAGTTGGTTGTTTTTCCAGACTCTTTTGTGTAGTCTTCCAAAGGCGCTATTTGCCTTGGCGAGTCTGTTGTCTATCTCGTTGTCGATCCTTGCATCTGATGAAATGGTGCAGCCGAGATAGGTAAACTGGTTGACCGTTTTGAGTTTTGTGTGCCCGATGGAGATATGGGGGGGCTGGTAGTCATGGTGGGGAGCTGGCTGATGGAGGACCTCAGTTTTCTTCAGGCTGACTTCCAGGCCAAACATTTTTGCAGTTTCCGCAAAACAGGACGTCAAGCGCTGAAGAGCTGGCTCTGAATGGGCAACTAAAGCGGCATCGTCTGCAAAGAGTAGTTCACGGACAAGTTGCTCTTGTGTCTTGGTGTGAGCTTGCAGGCACCTCAGATTGAAGAGACTGCCATCCGTGCGGTACCGGATGTAAACAGCGTCTTCATTGTTGAGGTCTTTCATGGCTTGGTTCAGCATCATGCTGAAGAAGATTGAAAAGAGGGTTGGTGCGAGAACACATCCTTGCTTCACGCCATTGTTAATGGAGAAGGGTTCAGAGAGCTCATTGCTCTATCTGACCCAACCTTGTTGGTTTTCGTGCAGTTGGATAACCATGTTGAGGAACTTTGGGGGGTATCCGAGGCGCTCTAGTATTTGCCAAAGCCCTTTCCTGCTCACGGTGTCGAAGGCTTTGGTGAGGTCAACAAAGGTGATGTAGAGTCCTTTGTTTTGTTCTCTGCACTTTTCTTGGAGCTGTCTGAGGGCAAAGACCATGTCAGTAGTTCCTCTGTTTGTGCGAAAGCCGCACTGTGATTCTGGGAGAATATTCTCGGCGACACTAGGTATTATTCTATTTAGGAGAATCCTAGCGAAGATTTTGCCTGCAATGGAGAGCAGCAATCGAACAACTGAAAAGTGGCAAAGCAGCAGGTATGGATGGAATCCCCCCAGAGGTCTGGAAGTCTGGCGGCAAAACTCTGCATGTCAAACTGCATGAGTTTTTCAAGCTTTGTTGGGACCAAGGAAAACTGCCTCAGGATATATATATATATATATATATATATATATATATATATGTATATACATACATATACACACATCTATATAATATATATATATTACATACACACACACCTATATATACACTCTCATATATATATATACACACACCTATAGATATATCTATAGATAGATATATAGATCTATAGATATAGAATAAAGTTGTTGAAAGATTAATGCAATTGACATAGATATAGATATCTATAGATGTTATTATACACACACATCTACATATAAAAATAAGAAATCACAGGCTGAACAATATTAAGCCCAGCAATTCTCAACCACTGTTGGCCCCTTTAACAGGTCTTTTAAAGCCAGTGCAAAGCTGACAGAGGTTGGGCCCTGCAGCGGAGCGCTTAGACTTCATTCCTCGTTCCGGCAGCTTAGCTGTATTTTTTTTTCTTCTAACAGTCCACTTAAAAATGGGCAATTGGCTGCAGTTGGCCAGTGAGCTGTAGTTTGGCCACCTCTGCATTTGGTAAGCTAAGGGTTTAGCTCTTACTTTGGACCTTAAACAATGTCCTTTAGCTACTTGCTTCACTCCACTCTGCTGCTTCAGGATGTGCATTGTATATATCTACTCTCATTCCAATTTGTGCTCAGCCAATTCCTCTGCCTCCTCCTACCAAAGCAGCAACCAAAATCCCCAAATGAATCTAAAGACAAAACCAGCTATAGTCCTTGTGATTTTTGCAGCAATTATTAGGTTACATGAAAGTGAATGGGAATCAGAGAAAGAAACCTAGGAGAATGTCCAAAAATAAAGTCACAATTCCTGTGACAGAATAAAGTTGTTGAAAGATTAATGCAATTGACATAGCAAGTGAATCACCAGTTTAGTGATTTATTTATTGGTCTTGTAATCCAGAAGCGTGAATTAACAATTTAGAAGCGCAATTCAAAACCTCAGAAAATGTATCTTCATTTGATTAAATTCTTTGGAATTAAAAAAAAAAGAAATCTGGTCTCAGATATAGTGACTCCTCTGTGGTTAAAAGGCTTTTCTGGTTTGTTTGTGTTTTATTCAGGAAAAGTTCTGCTCCCCTGCCATATCTGACTCCAGACCAACAGCTGTGTGGTTGGCTGTTGATTGCCTTCTGAATTGGTCTAACTCTGTTCTAAATCATCAACATCACTCTGTTGGTACAACTAAGAAACATGCCAGTTGGAACCAACTGGAATCAAAGCATTTCTAACTGATTGGAACTGACATCTAAATTGGAAGAGCTGTCCCAGAGCCAGACATGATCACACTCACAAAGTCAAACCTTGTAGTCGACATCCCGGTCCCCTGCATCAAAATAACTAGGTACATTCATCGTCCTAGTCAGACTCAGCGGGGTTGGGAGCACAGTGACAGGAGGGATATTGACAATGGATTTAATGGCTTTGGGCCAAGCAATGACAAACCTTTTTGCTAATTATCACCTACCATCCTTCCTGTTGAATCAGTACGTGAGGGTGAATAACACTTGTAAGAAGCATTGAAAGTGACGGGGAAACAGAATACACTTTGTGTGGGAGATTTCAGTATTCAACACCAAAAAGTCTCAATTACTGCATCACGAACTGAGTCTTGAAGAAGTAACTGGCGACTTGGGTCTGTAACAAGTAGCACATGAATAAACATGAGGGTTAACCTAGACTCATGCACCTTTGTATTCTTGCACTATCTTTACGTAAGTTGATTTCACTGGATAGCATGCAAAAGAAGGTTTTCATTGTATCTCAGTATATTTGACAATAAACTACTCAATTCAATTCTGTGCACTCATCTGCTTTTTGTCCATGTCCCTGATTTCATCTCCACAAGTCCACGTGCTGTTAAAATTAAGTGATTCACTGTCTAAAATGTTGTGTGACGTTGTCATTGTGCAAATAGAATAATCACAACAGATTTGATCAGTCAAATGTAGCATAAAGCACTGCTGGCCATCAAAATATTTTTCCACCACTACTGTAACCTCATGACCCCAAAGTATGGCCCACTCTCACATTTCTATCAAGTCAGAGATTTTAATGTTGCACAATACAGAATGGCATGCTGGGTAGAGAACCAGCCATTCTAAAAATTAAGCCAACAAAAATTTGATAGAGGCTCTCAGCAGGTCAGACAGCATCCATGGGTAGAGTCATCAGTTTCTGTTTTGATTCTAAAAATTGACTGACCATTTCTACCCTAACCTCAGTTGTGGCTCAGGCCTGAAACCTGCTGGAAATTCATTTTTGCTGCTGCCTGAAACTCTCTCCATCAAAGAAGCTAGTCATTGCTCAGTTTGATTTACATTTGCAGCAGAGAGAAAATTTTAGATAATTAGGTACAGCAATTAGCTTTGGAAACTATCAATGATTCTGGATGTGTTTCTCGAGACCTGACCTGACCTGAGTTGTACTCAGACATCAAATAAACCAAAGCTAGCTATGCTGTTAACAACACAACTCACCAATAATCTGCTCAACAAAACTCAATTTTTTAGGACCAGTGGGGTCAAAAAATGAATTCTGGAGGTTAATTTAGAATGACTGCTTTTGACCACAAGGCAGTATTGAACCCATTGGCAAGACTGAAGTCAATTAGAATGTGCAATAACTCTTGAATGGAAGATTGTTTTGATTGTTTAAATTTAGTCACTCACCTCCAGAGTGTTAATAATGCCTTCAAGCCAACCATCTCCATCGTTGACCTTCATTTGGAAATTGCATCAGCTGCAAATACTTATCCATGTTCCAGTCAACTGCTCCCTTGTTGTCATTGGCTCCTTTCACACTTGCAAGTGATCCCAGGAATTAACCGCAAATTAGCCTTTAAAGTGCCAAGTGTGAAAGCAAAATCAGCTCAACGCCGGCTCAGATGACATCATCTCACACCGGGGAAAGATGGCCTCGGCCCCTAGTACAATCCCTGGTGTCTGCATAGCAATCAGGCAAGTGTGATATGGGTAATTGCATTGTGGGATTGAAATGACCCAAGTTTTTGAGTAAGTGCAGGCACATGAAGGAAGAAAGATAAATGAAGGTATAAACTTTGCCATGGGAAAGTCGCAGAAGGGGGAGGGAGAGAGAGAGAGGAAATAAATAGCAATAGCTTATAATTTTTAAACAGTTTGGGAAAGTTGGTAGCGCTATTGCGCACAATTTATAAAGGCTATGGGAAAAAGCAATGGTGGACCTCACTTCCCAAAATGCAGTGCAGCAGAGAAACCCTTCTGTAAATGTTCCATTGCAGCTGATCATACAACCCTTTCTCTGTCACATGGAATTCTGGGAGGGCAGGTCCGCCATTGGTTTTCTCCCCCATGGTATCCAGAAATTGTGCACTATAGTACTACCAACTTTCCCACCCTGTTTAAAAATTGTTTGCTATTGCTATTTATTGATAGCACTTTACCTCAGACCCTTAAAGGTCGGCACAACAACAGGGGCTGATGAGCTCATACTATGCTGTACATAAAGCTTAATTATGTTATAATTAGGTTTAATTAATTTTGTTCAAATTTAAGATCATAATACATTGATCAGGATTTAGGGCAGGTCCACCATCACTCAATGGGTCATGATGTCACCGTTAAAAGATGACCCCAGAGATGGCTCCTTGTAAGTGTGAAAGCATTCAGTGTCCCAGTTAGGAGTGGTCAAGTGTGAAAAGTCAAACCCCCCCATTCCTATCCCAGGGCACTGAATGGCCAATTTAGTGGAATGCAAGTTGTGAAAGGGGCTATTGTGTTTAATTATGTAACTCTCTGCCCCAAAACACTGAAAGTACCTTCACCAGCAGAAATTCCACAAAGTGATTTGTCTCCACCTTGCCATGGAGTCAAAACATGAAAAAAGCCTATCAGTCCAACTCATCTATTCTGACATAGCTGACATTGTGGACAAGTCCTATGTGCCTGTATTTGGTCCATATAACCCCTTCCTATCCATAAATCTGTTCAAATTCCTTTTGAACATTGTAATTATATCCTCTTCTATAGGTTATTTTGACAAATCATTCCAAATACAGACTACCCGCTGAATGAAAGTTGCCCTGCCAGTTCCATGTAAATCTCTCCTTCAGCCTATGCCCTCTAGTGCTGTCCATACCAAGGGATATGGACTGTGACCATTCAATTAATTTATGCCTAGGGCATGAATAAACTCTACTCTGCTTTGACTTACTAAACTATAGCCTCTCACACTTAAATTCCATTTCCTACATCTTGATTCACCTTCTCAACTGATCTATATCCTGTTGCAAACTCTGAAATCCTTCCTCACTGTCTGCAACACCCCCAATTTTGGTCTTATGGGTAAATTTACCAATCTTGTTAATTACAATGACATCAAATTGGTAATATAGATAACAAAAATGTGAACCCAGTACCGACCTGTGCTTCACACCACTGATCACATTCAGAAAAGTAGCCATCCACTACTGTCCCCTTCCATCCAGTTTTGAATCGAATTGGCCAATTCACCTCAAACCTTCAAGACTAACCTGTCATGTGAAACCTTGTCAAAGGCATTGTTGACCATATACACAATGTCCACTGCCCTGCTCTCATCGTTCTTCTTTGTTACCTCTTCAAAATATTCTATCAGTTTCACGAGGCACAAATTGTCTATGAAGAATAAATGCTGATCTAACAAATAATTTCCTTTTCCTATAGATTACTTAAAATTAATCACTGGTACCTGCACTCCTATCTTTCTCATCCAATCAAATTAAAACCACATTAGCTAACCATTTCTTTTATTGTTTTTTTTGCCATATCTGTTGCTAGATAATTTATTGTTAATTCCTCATATGTCAACACACACAGTGCTTCAAGTTGTTTTCAGTGTGAATCCACTAGTGCGGATACACATCTCTTTTAATTTCTTTTGTCCTCTTATTTCATCTTCTCACCAAATCTATGGGTCTGTTTTCATTATTCAAAGCTCTGATGTAGTGACATCACTGTGCTCAATGATTTAGCTTATTTTGTTTGGCATTGATGTTTGAAAAACTACGAAAAATTTACACAGAGGAAAAGTATTTGCATAAAAAAAGTTTGCATCTCAGATAAAGCCTTACTAAAATATTTAATAATATACATATAAAGGTAAAGACTCTTATTAAGCAGGGATAAGGAGACACTTTTAAGATAGTTGCCCCAACGGTGATCAGCATCAACCAGCTCTTCATTCTGGGTGATACCATTTTATTCAAACGCAGCTTAATTCAAACAGTTACAATGAGCAAAGCATGACGAATGCACTCCACTGGCTGAATATTTGCTCCATCTGCACCGAAGGTTTATGTTACTTCAGAGAACATTTACTTTTACAATTTTAAACTTTTATTTAAATTTTTATTCATTCATTCTAAATATTTATTTATCTTTGAACTCCCCCCCCACCCCCCCACCGGTTGCGTGAGGTTTCCCGTTACTTGAACTCCAGATAACAGAGCTTTTACTGTATTCAGACTCTTGAAATAGCATGGAAGGCAGAAAATTCCACATGTTTACTACCCTCTGAGTGAAGACATTTGCTTGAGATTATACTGTAATTGCAAATGCTAGACTTTGCAATTGTCCTCCCTGCATCCAGCCTAAGTCACCTCATAATTTTGGATTACTGAGTCTTTCTCGCACTCATTCTTCTAAACACTTATGGTCATAGGCTGAGTTGATTTGATCTCTCCTCATAACACTGCTCTGCCATTTCAGGCATGGCTCTGGTAATCTTTGCTGCAGATCTTTTCTTGGGTCAAATCAGTATACGCTGCTTCAGGTGTTGTCTCAATTTGGCATTGCTTAATTGTGGTTAGACATCTTTACTCTGGTCATAATATAAGCTAATGTTCAATTTGTAGTTATTGGCTTTTAGTGACTAGGTAAAAGTACAGTCAGATTCTTTTTTACATCACTGTTTCTTAATCTATCAACATTCTTTTTCTTTTATTTCCTTAGAAGCAGATAACTTCACACTAATTCACTATTTACTCTATCTGCCATGGATTTCCCCATTTCCTCAGCTTTTCCAAGTTATGTTGAAGTTCCTTTGCATGCTCCTTGCAACTCTCAATCTCACCCATTTCAAGTCATTGACAAACTTAGAGATATTGCATTGAAATTGTTAATGTATGTTGTGAATAGCTGGACCCTCAGTATTGATCCATGGGTTCTGGCTGCCATCCAGAAAAAGACCAGATATGACTACCCTCCACTACAGATCAACAATTCTGCAGAAGAGAGTGGAAAGCACCAAGTTCCTTGGAATTCACTTAATTAGAGACCAATCATGGACACTAAAGACCAATTGTCAACATCCCCTTACTTGTCAAGAAGGCACAACAACAATTGCAATTCCTGAGAAGACTGAAGCAGACAAGGCTTCTGGTCACCATTATGTCATCTTTCTACAGGAGCTCTATCGAGAGCATTGTGGCTGGCTGCATCATAGTGTGGCATGGTTGCTGCAGAGAAATGGATTGGTGGTCAATCCACAGGAGTGACAGGAGAGAATCACTGGAGTCTCTATTTCCCCTATCAACGTGATCTACTGGGATTGTTATCTGAAGAGGGTGCACATAATCATTGAGGACCCCTTCCACTCTGCACACAGCATCTTTCAGCTGCTCCCGTCGGGGAAGAGATACAGGAGTATCAGAACAGCTTCTGCCCATGAGCAGTGAGAATGCTGAACAACAAAGTAACTGTTCACGTTAACCATCGAGACTCTCATTTTCTCAAAATAATATTTATTTGATTAGATAAAATACTTGTCTTGCATATGTATTGCTTGTCTATGTGTGTTATGTCTGGTTGTGATCTGCATGTTTTGCACTGAGGACCAGAGAACGCTGTTTTGTCAGGTTGTACTTGTGCAATAAGATGACAAAAAACTGACCTGACTTGGCTACTTCATTCACAGTCCTGCTTTCCTGTCCATCAATCAATTATCCCTGATCCTATATGATTTAATTTTACATGCTAACTTCTTGATTTCTATCAAGACCTTCTGAAGATCCAAAATTTCTATGTCTACTGGTTCTAAAAAAAATTTTAAATTTAAATTTAAACGAACAGCATGGTGACAGGCCCTTTCAGCCCACGAGCTCATGCTGCCAAATTACATCCAATTAAACTACAATTTCCGGTACATTTTGAATGGTGGGAGGAAACTGGAGCCCCTGGGGAAAACACACGCAAACACGGAGAGAATATACAAACTCCTTACAGACAACACCAGATTCAAACACAAGCTCCAGTTGCTGGTGCTATAACAGCGTTGTACTAACCACTACAGTAACTGTGCTGCCCATTTAATCTACTCTACCAGTCACATCCTGACCCCTTTGTTATTCTTGTCACTCTGTCTACATCTACTAATCTGTCCATTGTGCTTGAGCTCTCCTTGATTCACCAGTTCCACCTGCATCTCTCTTGTCCTGTGTGTCTTCCGATACTGAACTACTAGCACTTTTTAGAAAAGTGATGCTAATTTTCTTTTATTCCTCCTTTACATTAGAAGTTTAATTTCTGAGCATATCTGCAGTTATTTGTGTCTTTCGTGAAGATAAAATCAAACTATTTGCTGAATTATTCAATTATTTCTTCCCCAGAGCAAATTTTGTTTTATTAATGTATTTTACAGTTGTTTTCACTGATATTTTAACAGATGTAGAAGTTTTCAGAGTTTGCTTTTATGTTCCATGCACATTTGCTCTACTTTCCCCTCTGAATTAATTTGGTTAATTTTTTGCTGAATTCCGAATTTCTGCTCATCCTTCCACTTTATTTTTTTTCAGGCTATATTATATTACTTCTCATGGAATCTAGTATTATCCTGTGTACTTCAAGGTAACCTTACACAATTTCAAAAATATCTTCTGTTGAGGACCTTTGCTCTGTCTGCTGCAACAACAAGGACCTCATTGGCCAGCCATTTCAGTACACAGCCCACTGCCATACTGGCATGCCTGTCCATGGCCTCATGTATTGCCAGGTTGAGGGCATGTAAATTGGAAGAATACAGTGTATTTTGTCTTGGCAGTCTCTGACCAGACTGCGTCAATACTGACTTCTCAGATTTCTAGTAACTCCTATCCTTTAATTTCTTCACCTCTTGCTTTCCCATATCCATCTGACTTCTTTACCCTGCACATCACCCTTATTTTCCAGCTCTCCACCCCTTCCTTTGACTCCTCTGAGAGAGTATGTTTCCCAGCCCACTGCCTCCTTCCTTGAACACCTCTCAGTGCCTTTGCTGTCCTACCTATAGCCACTGGCACGCCGATGATCCTCTCCCCCCACTTCACTCCACCCCCTTCTTGTTTGAGCATCTGCTTATTTTTTGGCATTCCTAAGAAGTGCTAAAGCTGGGACATTGAAAGTTTATTCCTTCCCATGGATGCTGCATAACCTGCTGATTTCTTCCAACATTTTGTGTTTTGCAATACTTCACCAGCCTCCTCATTTACCTCTCTTAAGTTCTAACTTGGAGCCTCTGTACAAGAAAGTAAAGACAACCTATCTGACATTTCTGGTAATATCTTTGTAAATCTTTTATGCACCACTTTTTCCATATGAGATGTCAACAAGGAATGTGCATAGGCCTCCATGGAGTGGTTTGTGCAAGAATCCATCTGAGTTTTGTGCATATTCTTTTACTTTTCAATTCTGTGCACATAAACAAGAATCCCAAGGCTATGTTTGCCTATTTTATCACATATTTTCTCAATCTGCAGCATCATTCTCGGTTTAATTTACAACACCATAATTCCTTGCTGTGGCATGTGAGACCAAGCTTTAAATTAAATCTCTCTTGCTGTGGACTCTTCCTGGAGAATATCATCAATAAAAATTATAGTTTTCATATATTTCATTTGTTGATTTATTCATTATTTGATCAATAACAGGGGTGGCATGGTTGGTGTAGTGGTTAGCGCAACACCTTTAAAGCACCAGCAATTGGGACCGGGGTTTGAATCCCATGCTGTCTGTAAGGAGTTGGAACATTCTCCCTGTGTCTGCGTGGGCTTTCCTCAGAGGTTCCGGTTTCCTCCCACCATTTGAAATGTACAGGGGGTGTAAATTGGGCAGCATGGGCCGAAATCATCTTACTGTGCTGAATGTCTAATTTTTTTTAAATATGGAAAACTCAAAGGACAAACCAACCATTTTTTTCACTCGAGCATCAAAAAACACAAACTGTTGGAGAAAATTAGAAAATCACGCAGCATCTGTGGGGGGAAAAGGGATAAATAACTTTTTGGGTTGAGAACCTCCAGGACCCTACTTTTTACTTTAGATTCTTGCATCTGCAGTCTCTTGTATCACAATTCTATGGCCGCCTCCTTAAAAACCACAATATTTTAAAATCATAGATAATATCTGCATCTTGAAATTGGGGATCACAAGACCTCCATCCCTGATCCTCTTGAAATTGGGGATCACATGACCTCCATCCCTGATCCTTGAATATAATATACCATGGGGAAATGGTGGTATTCCTCGATATTCTTCCTTATGATCTCATCAAACTTTCTGAAATGCATCTTTTAAATTTCAAATGCACTAAAAGTGAGGAATAATAGTTAAAATTAGTAATGGCCTCGAAAATCATGGTGAAATGTATTAAACATTTGTGGATGTCACGGGATTCCATTTCTGGGAACCGCCTCCTCCTTTCTACAATGATAAAATATAAAATGCGCCACTGGTGTTGTCTTTGAAGCCATCTTCAAAGTAATGATCCAGAGATACAACGTTATCCTCAAATAGATGAAAATGTTGATGACTACAGTTTGGACATTCTTGGAAAAAAAAACCCTGCTCTCCAGATTATTCTAGATCTATCTGTGAAGTGTGATCCTTCAAAACAGTTAAACCTGCCTTGGACAACATCTCGGATGAAAGATCTAAAACCTTTTTTTGTGTGTCTGCTTAACGGAGAGACATATGCCAGATACATGACAGATAATGTTGCCCATAAAACATAAATCCACAGGTCACTGTGATACAGGAGTGAAATTTCAAAGCTTGTTAGATGCAGGGGCACGGTAGTGGTGACACAGAACGATGGGTTCTGATTCTTCAACCCATTGTTGATGTTCCTACAACTATTGCAATATGTTATTGGGCTGCTAAAGGGAGTCACATATTGGCCCCTTTTATAATGCTGTCACCCAACAGTCCCTGTTGGCATTGCTGTACTGAACTGAGGAGAACATGTACCTTGCGTATTCTCTTCAATGTCTGGCAGGGTACCAAAAGTGTAGTTGCTTAGATACCTGTGGGATTGGAAAGAGTAGAATTCTTTTGCCAATTGCACACACTAATTTAAAACACTTTTTATGGGTGAGAGGCTAAATGCTTGATGAGGAGTGTTGGAACTAGTCAGCTGTCCAGAAATGCACTAGGATTGCTATACTAATCAGTTTTGGCCTACCAAGCATTCAAACATCCATATCCATTACAATTTATGCTCTTGCTTCTAATGTGGTAACCCTAATAGTCAGCAAGCTGGGGTAAGGCCAAGCTTGACCACCATGTTGCTTCTGAATAAGATTAGATATCAAGCAATGATGTCTAATGAATGAGATATGAGCACAATGACAAGAAGCTGGATGTTTGATCTTAAAAGTGTATCCTGTTTGAGTTGCTGTCTTGGAGAATTTGGAGAAAGTGGTCTTTTGGTTGGAATTACCCTGCCCACAGCATCTTTCAGCGGCTCCCATCAGGAAAGAGATGCAGGAGTATCAGAGCCAGGCATAGTTTCTTCCCATGGGCAGTGAGATTTCTGAACGACCAAAGAAACGGCTCACACTAACCATCTGAGGCTTGTTCGTATTCATGAAAAACTATTTATTTATTTGTATAGATGAATACTTGTCCTGCATATGTATTGTTTGTCTGATATGTGTGTTATATATGGTTGTACGTCTGCATGTTTTGCACTGATGGCCAGAGAATGCTGTTTTGTCGGCTTGCACTGGCCACCGTGACAGAGGTGCACCAAAGAAGAGGTACAAGGACTGCCTAAAGAAATCTCTTGGTGCCTGCCACATTGACCACCGCCAGTGGGCTGATATCGCCTCAAACCATGCATCTTGGCGCCTCACAGTTCGGCGGGCAGCAACCTCCTTTGAAGAAGACCGCAGAGCTCACCTCACTGACAAAAGACAAAGGAGAAAAAAACCCAACACCCAACTCCAACCAACCAATTTTCCCTTGCAACAGCTGCAACCGTGTCTGCCTGTCCCGCATCGGACTTGTCAGCCACAAACGAGCCTGCAGCTCCATAAATCTTCGTCCGCGAAGCCAAGCCAAAGAAGAAACTGAGCAATAAACTTGATTTGAGTTGATGGTATAATTAAGTAATTGCACACAAAATTACACCTATTCATGACTTATTTTGTAAATTCATTTACCATCTGATTTCTTTTAATTTCTGATTTATCAAAATATAGAAATTTTGCAATATAAACAAATGAACCCCCAAAAAAGGAAACAGGCTTATTTTTTCCAATGATTTTTGCATTAACTATCATTCATGTTAAGCATATTACTTTACAACACTCGGTATTTTTTTATGTTAATGTAACATATTAATGTTGTAAAACATCTTCTAATGAGCAGAAAATACAATACAGGTTCATTAAGGAACAGGGAAATTTTGTGCTGTGCCCACATTTTGTACTTTAATTTTAAACTTATTTTTGGACAGTGTTATTGGTGGAAAAGTGAATATGGTGAACTCTTTGAGACAATTTTTTGAGTCAAGATATGTTCAGATATAGGAATTGATGGGCGAGTAGAAACCATCAATGAAATATGGGCAGCACATTATTGTATGCATTATGCGATTGTGGTTAAGTTTGCTGTTTCTCTTGCTGTGGATATTTGCTTTGAATCCTATTATGTGCGGTTCTGGCCCCAAATGTAGATCAATTTCTTTGGCTGATGCAAAGCATATCAATGTTGAGGGAATGTTTAGGCCAGTAACTACCAGATATGTGTGTGTGTGTGTGTGTGTGTGTGTGTGTGTGTGTGTGTTTTTTAAAATATTGCTACTGGCATTTTTTGCCCACTTTAAAGCCAGGCTTGGTATTACTAAATTTATAATTTAAAAAATCTATTAATAATGTCAAGAGAAAATGTTGTTTTCAACTTGGCTTAAGGTATTCTAATTCTCAAATGTGATTGAAATATATAGTTGAGTTTTAAAAATGTATAACACTCAACAATGATGTCCTTAATTCCTTTTGATGTGGCAATATGGAAAGCAATGAAATGAGAGACTGCATTTCAGATTAATTGCAAACATTTTGTTTTTACCAGTAAATACTTTCAATAATGAAAATTTAGTAGCCAACATTGCTTCAGGATGACTGTATTGGTGGGAAAAGGAATCCACTGCAATATTTTGGGAATGTTGAAGTGTATTCAAAAAAGGGTATTAATTTATTTTTAAAAAAGTCTCTGAAATCTGTTTTCCTATGAATACTGTAATTGTTTAAAGAATTAGGTGGAGAACTGCTACTGTGTTATTCCAGTTAACAGTTGAATTTGCTCCATAGAAATGAACAATGCCGATTTTTTTTCAATAATTGCAATAATGTTTTTCAGTTTCTTGGCAATGCTGAAGTTGAACAACCGAAGGGTACCGAAATTGTGAAGGATGCTGTTCGTAAACTCAAGGTACAAGTTAACTTGGTTTAGCACTGCAGATCTTGCCCTGATTCATTTCTCACTGAGGCTAGATTTGGCCTCTTCCTTGACTCACTGATGCCCCAAACTGGCTGCTAGACGTGTATGCATTTAAAATTGTTTCGATATCATTTGGGAAAATGGCTTCTTATCAGTCACTGATCATATGTGCTAATGTGCTTAATATATTCAATTTGCAGGGAAGAAATGTGGTGTTAGACTACTCTTGCAATTAAATGATGAAGCAATAATTTCCACCCAGTTTATTTG
The DNA here is from genome assembly GCF_036971445.1 of Narcine bancroftii. Lineage (NCBI taxonomy): Eukaryota > Metazoa > Chordata > Chondrichthyes > Torpediniformes > Narcinidae > Narcine > Narcine bancroftii. Next base: position 251,680,856 of record NC_091472.1, on the reverse strand, counting down.
TACTTGTATCTGTTCATTAAATCTGCTCATCTTCATTGCCCAAGAGTACAAATATATTTCCTACTTCACGATAGGATTCTAATAGTCATGATTTTAATCCAAGAATTTGCAATGATTTAGTTTATTTTGTCTTTATTTTTATGTAATCTGAAAATCTTAAACCAAGTTTTTAAAAAAAAGAATTTGCAATGATTATAAATGGAACCTCAGTCCCAATGATCTGTATTAAATTAATTATTTTGCACCACCACAGATGACTAGCTTCAGAGAATTACTTTTGCCTGTCAAGTGCACTGGTTCTAATTTTAATGGCAATAGCAAATCAATCAATATACTGAAATAAAAACAAAGTTTTGGAAAGAAAAACATAGTAAAACATTTCATGTCAAACAACCTTTTTCAGAACCTGAAATACTGGCTCTGTTTCTCTTTCAATGGTTCCTTCCTGCTGAGATAGGCATTTAAATAATTATTTTTTTAAATGCCGTATTTCCAGAATCTTGCAGTTTTTTTTTTAATTTGGTTTCCAAACAGTGCATACTTTTGCAGGGTGAAGTCCTTCAGTGATATCCATATTGTTAAGGTTCCTCAGTATTTAGGCTGATGAACAGGAAAGTCTGTAGGAGCTGTGATTGTAGTGCAATGCACAAAAGTGCTGAAGAAACCTCAGCAGGTCACGCAGCATCTATTTGAAGTTCTGCTGGTTTAAATGAATATTTTAATTATGTGTATGGCTTCTTTTTGAAATAAAAATGAAATAAAGCATGAATAAATGTAAAATTGAAGTTCCTGCCTGTCAGAAATGTTTAAAAACTGTTAAAATCTACCATTTGGGAAAATGGCTTCTTATCAGTCAGTGATCATATGTGCTAATGTGCTTAATATATTCAATTTGCAGGGAAGAAATGTGGTGTTAGACTACTCTTGCAATTAAATGATGAAGCAATAATTTCCACCCAGTTTATTTGTACTTGTATCTGTTCATTAAATCTGCTCATCTTCATTGCCCAAGAGTACAAATATATTTCCTACTGCACGATAGGATTCAAAATTGTGTTTGCTTTTTACAGGAATCTAATAGCCATGATTTTAATCCAATAAATATTGTTAAAATGGTGGAGTCTCTGAGTTATTTTAGCCATTCATCAGTCATTCAGCATTCTCATTGTCCGTGGGAAGAAGCTGCTTCTCAGCCTGATGCTAATTCTGCATCTCTTACTCGATGGTAGGATGTTAAGGGTCCTCACTGATTTTACGAGCCCTCTTTCAACAATGATCCAAGTCAATTGTATTGATGGGGGAGGTGGGCGGTTGGGAGGGAGAACCAAGTGATCCTCTCTACTGCTTTTATGGTGGTGTAGGTTGACCAATGATCTAATGCTCATACAGATAGAGCTCCTTTAGAAAGTTAACAGAATGGTGGCCACTACTTTAATTGTGTCAGTCTTTTAAGGAAGTGCAGTGAGGAGATATATGTCCAGGATAAATCACTTCTTAAGTGAACTCTGAGGAACTTGATATTGTGACAGAGTATATAGATATGATTTTGGGAGATAAATTGGGAAAGGTTTGTTAGGGACATACAAACACTTTAAAGTAGATCATATTTAAAATACTGGAGCTCTGTCCCATTCTGGACATGTCAGGGTCAACAGTCTTTGCAGAAACTTTGGAAAGTGCCCAAGAGTCTTCACTAATGGATTGTTGTTTACAAAAAGGCAACAGATGAAAGATCCTGTCGGAACTGCAGGTTGTCTGGAGCTGTTCTAGGAGGATCATGTGGTTTTGCAAGCAGGTGAATCAAACAGGCTTTCTCAGAGTGAGAGAGAGAGAGAGAGAGAGAGACACACACACACACACACATATAGGGATCACTTCTAGAGTGTTACAGCCAGCAACAGCAGCTGGGACTGGAACAGGACAAGCTGGCAAGCTTGTGGAAAAGCCCCATTTGGAAGATGGGTTGTGAGTTCTTATTTCAGCCTGGTTAAAGCTCTTGTGGTTCATGCAAAAAGGAGAGGACTGGCTGTCTAATGTTTCACTTGGAATAAGGGAAACCAAAATCAACTCTGTGGTGACCTGAAAGAAAGAGGTTATCATCTGGAGAACCCTGAAGGGGCAAGTTTTGTCAGCAAGACACTGAAGTGGCTGATGGAAGTAAATCAGTTATGGATGTCCTGCAGCAACAAATCTCTCTCTGAAAACTGACAAGAACCTTCCTGAGCAGTAACCATTTACCTTTCAAGCACCAAAGCCTGGTGAACTTTATAAATGTTAAATTCTGTGCACGGTATAAGAATTTCCTGCAACCAGTGAACTTGGAGGAATGAGAAGTGAGATTGGACTGTGAACCAAAGAACTTTTCTGAACTGGCACACACACATTATGTTTAGAATAAGAAGGGGGTTAAGTTAGGTTAGTTAAGTCAATTGTGATAAGTTAAAGTGTGATTCTGTTTTCATGTTTAAAGATAATTAAAAGCAACTTTTGTTTAAGTAACCATTTATCTTGGTGAATATGGGATTTATGGTTCCTCTGGGCTTGTAACAATATTGGCTGCTCTCTCCAATATCGAGCTATATGTAGTGGAGGGTGGTTGAACTTGGACTTCCTAAAGTTCATAATCATCTCCTTTGTATTGTCCATGTTGAGATTCAGGTTGTTATTCTCATACCATTTCATGAGATTTTCCACCTCTTCTCTATAGAGCGACTCATCGTTACTGCTGATGAGGCCAACTCTGTCGTGTCATCTGCAAACTTGATGACTGTGTTGGGGCTAGATTTGGAATTACAGAGATGCGTCAAGAAACGTGTGAGCTTTGAGGTGCACCAGTGCTCAGCATGTTGGTGCTCGACATTCTGCTGCCAACCTCGATGGATCATGATCTTTCCATTAGGACAGTGAGGATAGCTTCTCTACCAGCCTCTGGAGTATGATTATATTAAACACTGAACTGAGATTAATGAACAGCATCCTGTCGTATAAGGTATTGTTCTCCAGGTGGTCAGAACAGATTAGAGTGACAAAGCTATAGCATCATCAGTGGAACAATTCTATCTGAATGCAAATTTAAATGAGTCCAATGTCTCTGGGAGGTGCCCTTTGTTATGTTCCACCACCAGATGCTTGAATCATTTCAAAATGGTGGAGGTCAGTGCCATTGGGCAGTAGTGATTGAGGCTTGTTACTGCTACCTCTATAGTACTGGGATGATGGTGGCTGTTTTGAAATCAATGGAGATAATAGATTGCTGCAATGAAGTGTTTAAGATGGCCATTAAGGACCTTTGTCAGTTGGCCTGCTTGGTCCTTCAGTACCCGACTGTGTTTGCTATTGGAGTCCAACATGCTGGAGTGGACAAAGAGCCCTGTACCTAGTCCAGATAAGTAGGTGCTTGGGAGATCTGGGTCCACCAGTTCTGAATGATGCACACAAATCTGGAAGATTCAGCCTAATGGTCATTAGTCGGATCAATACAAAATTGGATACAGTTGTGATTTCGTTTCTGCCTCTGTGGAACTTCATTACCCATCCAGGCAGCCATTGTTACATTATTTACCCAAATAGAGAGAAATTACAATTTTTTTCTCAACAAATTCTGTGTTTTTAAAACAAAGCAAGTATCCACTCTTGTGTTATGGAATAAAATGACCAGAGTGCATGGTACAAATTAGAAAATGACAAAAAAAATTGCTAACAATTTTGAAATAAAATAAAAAGAATATAAAATGTAATTTATTTTATCAGGTAATGTCTGGGATTGAGGCTTTTGATTGGTACAGAAATGTTTGTGGTAAATCAGTTAATAGATTAAACTAGTTGGAATTTAACGATCGGATCCTTGTTCATTGAACCCTAAGCAGTTCCAATGACCCTAACCATTTATTCCTGCATCATGAATTAACTTCGCAGTGACTCGTGAATCTCGATGATTTTTGATTGCATTTAAATTGGAGGGAGCTAGTGGTTGACTTGGCAGATCAGTTTTGATGAGAAACTATCTTCCTGCATTACTAAGCCAGCAGCAGGCTCGAACTTGAATTAAGAGAGAGAAATAAAGTCTCATTTAGAGCTGCCTAAAAGTGCTGCCTTTTTGAAAGTGAACAAAATAATATATAAAATTCCTGCATCGTAAGTATAGATTATATTATTGAGTCCATAGGAACAAGAAAATTATATTTCCAGGTTTGAGGAGTCGATCACCTGCATTATAAATATTTTTGAATAGTCGATTCTGAGATAATTTGTGGACGATTTTATTTTGAAATCTCGCTTAAAGTTTGCTGTCTGGGATCAAGTGGAGAGGAAGCAGATTAAAAATGTTCACAATGTGGCGGCTGTGATGATGTAATGTGACGACTGGTCCTTGTCAGCGGCCTACTCCCATGGTGATTGACCCAGCGCTCTGGGCGGCGAGTGCAGCCAAAGGCCAGCAGCCTGCGCAACAGCACTGGCCTCAACCAGCGAACCGGTGGGTGAACGGCAAGGGCATCTTAAAGGCCAGTGACCTCAAAATGGCATTGGCCTTGCTGCGCAGCCAACAGACAAGGACAGCATATGGGGAAGAGACGATTGTTAAGCAGGAAAGTACCTGCACATGGATTCTTCTGGCTGTCCGTCCTCCTTTAACTGTGGCCTCCGCCTGTCTCACTCGACCGAGGCCGGGGCCGCTGCCTCCCCCTCACTTCTGCCCGGACCGGGGCCTCCGCCTGCCTCACTCGACCGAGGCCGGGGCCGCCGCCTCCCCCTCGCTTCTGCCCGGACTGGGGCCTAAGACGCTGTTTATATCCGGTACTGCACGGATGGCAGTCTCTTCAATCTGAGGCGCCTGCAAGCTCACACCAAGACACAAGAGCAACTTGTCCGTGAACTACTCTTTGCAGACGATGCCGCTTTAGTTGCCCATTCAGAGCCAGCTCTTCAGTGCTTGACGTCCTGTTTTGCGGAAACTGCCAAAATGTTTGGCCTGGAAGTCAACCTGAAGAAAACTGAGATCCTTCATCAGCCAGCTCCCCACCATGACTACCCCACATCTCCGTCGGGCACACAAAACTCAAAATGGTCAACCAGTTTACCTATCTCAGCTGCACCATTTCATCGAATGCAAGGATCGACAACGAGATAGACAACAGACTCGCCAAGGCAAATAGCGCCTTTGGAAGACTACACAAAAGAGTCTGGAAAAACAACCAACTGAAAAACCTCACAAAGATTAGCGTATACGGAGCTGTTGTCATACCCACACTCCTGTTCGGCTCTGAATCATGGGTCCTTTACTGGCATCACCTACGGCTCCTAGAACGCTTCCACCAGCATTGTCTCCGCTCCATCCTCAACATTTATTGGAGTGACTTCATCTCCAACATCGAAGTACTCGAGATGGCAGAGGCCGACAGCATCGAATCCACGCTGCTGAAGATCAAACTGCGCTGGGTAGGTCACGTCTCCAGAATGGAGGACCATCGCCTTCCCAAGATCGTGTTATATGGCGAGCTCTCCACTGGTCACCGAGACAGAGGTGCACCAAAGAAGAGGTACAAGGACTGCCTAAAGAAATCTCTTGGTGCCTGCCACATTGACCACTGCCAGTGGGCTGATACCGCCTCAAACCGTGCATCTTGGTGCCTGACAGTTTGGCGGGCAGCAACCTCCTTTGAAGAAGACTGCAGAGCCCACCTCACAGTCAAAAGACAAAGGAGGAAAAATCCAAAACCCAACCCCACCCAACCAATTTTCCCTTGCAACCGCTGCAACCGTGTCTGCCTGTCCCGCATCGGACTTGTCAGCCACAAACGAGCCTGCAGCTGACGTGGACTTTACCCCTCCATAAATCTTCGTCCACGAAGCCAAGCCAAAGAAGACCTGCACATGGGAACCCACTTTTGTTATGCATGTTGTGACGTCAGCCAAGGGGAGCCACAGGGGGAACAGTGCAAGTATAAAAGTCGGGCCTGAGCCCTAATAAAACTCAGAGCTTAACTTGACTACACTATGTGTGTGTGTCTTCTTTCAAGGTAGTGCATGGCTACAATTGTTGACCCCAGTGGTTTAGACAGCATCAAACCCAGCGATGAGTGAACAGGCAGCAGTCAATGTGGTTGCTCTCAAGCTGCCGACCTTCTGTATGAATCAACCATGCATGTGGTTTGACCAGGCTGAGGCACAGTTCACTACAGAATCCACCCAGTACTACCATGTGGTGAGCGCCCTGGACTAGGACACAGCAGGCGGGGTGGCCAACTTCATCCAGGACCCCGCAACGGAAGATGTGTACATCGCCTTCTAGGACTTGCTGATTGAGACCTTCGGACTTTCACGGCATGAGAGAGGGACACATCTGATCCACGTAGACAGGCTAGGGGACTGGCTGCTGTTGACCCTCAGAAATGAGATGCTGGTCATCCTGGGCAAACATGAGCCCTGCATCACGTTTGAACAGGCATTCCTGGAGAAACTGCCTGAGGACATCCAACTGTTGACTGACGCGGATTTCAGCAAACCCTAGAAAATCACAGCACAAGAAGACATTCTGTGGAAACAGAAGAGAGAGTGCCCAGCTTCCGAGGGGCTTGTCACTAAACCATGCAGCCAGACCCGTGCAGAGCCGCTGAGAGAACATCAGCGCCCCAGGGGAGGTGATCCAGATGACAGTGGAGTTTCTACCACCAGAGATGGGGCATAGGAGCCTGCCGGTGCAGGCTGCCATGGACATTTCAGGGAAACGCCAAGGCCAGGCGTCACTAATAGCCATGATAGCTGGGCACCAAGACAGCCTCTTGTACACTTGGGACCCCCAGGCTAGATGACACTTCCTTGTGGACACAGGAGTAGAGGTCAGTGTCCTGCCCCCATCCAGATAGGGCGCCAAGAACAGGTAGTTGGGCCCCAAGCTGACGGCTGCGAACAACAGCATGATTTTGACCTACGGTACCCGCAAGGTCCAACTGTGGTTGGGAAGCTACCTCTTCTCATGGGTGTTCATGCTGGCTGCAGAGGAACAGCCTCTTCTCGGGGCAGACTTCCTGCACGTCCACAGTCTGCTAAGTGGACTTTAAGGGAAGGAGATTGGTCCACACCAAGACTTTTCAAAACTTCCCCTCAAAGATGCAAGGATCCCAGCACTCCACCTGGACTCTGTATAGAGATCGGATGAATACGCCAGGGTCCTGGCCAATTTCCCTGCAGTTCTCACCCCCCAATTTACTATGGTGATGCCCTGACATAGAACACAGCACCACATCCTGACCCAGGGCCCGCCACTCCATGCACGAGCAAGATGCCTCCCTCCGGAGAAGCCCCAGATGGCGAAGGAGGAATTCAGGAAGCTGGAGGAGCTCAACATCATACGGAGGTCGGACAGCCCATGGGCTTCTCCCCTGAACATGGTACCCAAAGCAATTGGGGGCTGGAGACCATGCGGCGACTATCGCTAGCTCAACGAGGACATGACACCAGATCAATAACCCATCCCGCTCATCCAGGACTGTGGCTAACCTGCAAGGGGCAAGGATCTTCTCGAAGGTGGACCTTGTGCAGGGATATCATCAGATCCAGGTACACCCTGATGATATCCCCAAGACTGCCATCATCACCTCTTTAAATTCCACAGACCTTCCAGCGATTAATGGATACAGTGGCCTGAGACCTGGACGGCACCTTCATGTACCTGGATGACGTCCTGGTGGTGAGCAGGAACCAAAGGATCATATGGTGCACCTCTGTATGAGTGAGTTCGGCCTGGCGATCAACCCAGTCAAATGCCAATTTGGATTGTAGGCCATTGACTTCCTGGACCACAGTGTAACTAGGGAAGGAGTCACACCACTACCCAGCAAAGAGAAGGCTATCTGGAAGTTCCCCAGACCCAACACGACCAAGGGGCTACAGGAGTTCATGGGGATGATCAATTTCTATCACAGCTTCATTCCCTCAGCTGCCCAGATCATGCGGCCCTTGTTCGCCCGGATGGCAGGCAAGGTGAAGGACCTTATCTGGGTTAAGGAGTCAGCAGAAACCTTCGAGAAGGCCAAGGAAGCCCTGGCGGATGTGGTTCTCCTGGCACATCCCAGGTCAGACGCTCCAATGGCCCTGACGATGGATGCCTCAGGAATGGCAATCAGCGGAATTCTAGAGCAGCGGATCGAAGGAAGTTGGCAGCCACTGGCTTTTTTCAGCAAATATCTGCAGCCTCCAGAACTCCACCAATCTGTCAAAAGCGCTGTACTTAGCCATCCGCGACTTCAGGTTCTTCCTAGAGGGCAGGTCCTTCACGGCTTTCACAGATCACAAGCACTTGATTTTCACCTTGGCTAAGATCTCGGACCCCTGGTCGGCCCACCAGCAACTATGCCTGTCTTACATCTCGGAGTACACCACAGATAAAGTCACACCTCTGACAAGGACAACGTGGTGGCCGAAGCACTGTCCAGGCAAAGTATCGATGCGCTATCGAAGGAGTGCAGCAGCAGAAAATAAGGAGATGCCCCAATACAAGACTGCCATATCAGGACTGCAGGACATCCCAGTTTGTACAGGTAACACCATCCTCTTGTGCAACATGGCTACGTCAGGTCAGACCCATCATCCCGATGGCATGGAAATGACAGGTTTTCAACTCCATAGACTGGCTCACCCATCCATCAGGACCACAGTCGGGCTAGTGGTCAGCAAGTATGTGTGGCATGGATTGCTGAACCAGGTCAGCAGGTGGGCGAAGGTGTGCACGCAGTGCCAAACAACCAAGGTACAGCAGCATGCCAAGACCCCATCTCAGCACTTCGAGCCCACAGAATGAAAGTTCAACCACATCCACGTGGACATAGTAGGACCCTTTCCAGGGTTCACAATGGTTGACCGCTTCACCAGGTGGCCAGAAGCAGTCTCGCTGGCAGACCCTTCCACAACCTTGTGCATCAAGGCCCTCATCTCATCATGGGTGGCACGGTTTGGGTTACCATCCCATATCACATGTGGCAGAGGGGCCCAATTCACCTCCAGTATGTGGTCTGACCACACCAGCCTGTGGGGTGCCCAGCTGCATCATTCAACAGCTTACCACCCACAATCCAATGGGTTGATGGAGCACTTCCACAGGCACCTCAAAACCACATTCAGGACCTGACTCCAAGAACCCAACTGGGTAGACGAGATTCCATGGGTGCTGTTGGGCATCCACATGGGACCTAAACAGGATCTAAACACTTTTTTGGCCAAACTCATCTGCAAAGCTGCACTGGTGGTCCCAGGAGAATTCGTATCATCCCCAGGTAGACAGCAGGAGGCTCTGCAATGTTCCTCAGCAGGCTAAGGGAAAGATTTGGCAACCTGGCCCCGATTTCACCTTCCAGGCATGGACATGCGAGGACCAACATACTGAAAGACCTGCAGGACTGTGAGTATGTTTTCATTCACAGGGGTCCATGTTATCCTCCGCTTCAGAGGCCATATGAGGGTCCATTCTGAGTCATCCGCAACAACGGGGCCACGTGCGAGTTGGAGGTCAAAGGCAAGATGGAGGTCTTCACCACAGACAGGCTGAAGCTGGCACACCTGGACCCGGCATACCCGATCAAGACACCAGCACCACGCCAAAGAGGCAGGCCACTGAAGGCTGCAGAGACTTTGCCTCTGGGCACCAAGGACAATAACAAGAACAATACCGCTGGTTCAGTTGGGGGGGGGTGGAGGGGAGAGGTCATGGCGATCGAGCGGCACTCTGGGTGGTGAGTGCAACCAAAGGCTAGCAGCCCACACAGCGGCACTGGCTCTAACAAGTGAACTCACGAGTGAACAGCAAGGGCAGCTTAAAGCTCAGCGATCCCAAAATGGCGCTGGCCTTGCTGCGCAGCCAACAGACAGAGCACATGGGGAAGAAAGGAATTGTTATGCAGGAAAGTACCCATGTGCGGGGAAACCTTCTTTTGTTATGCATGTTGTGACGTCAGCCAAGGGGAGCCACAGGGCAAGTATAAAAGTTGGGCCTGAGCCCTAATAAAACTCAGATCTTAACCTGACTACATTATGTGTGTGTAACTTCTTTCGAGTAGTGCATGGTTACATTTCCTTTGTTGGAATTTTGTGCATTGGTTTTCCAGTGTAGTTATAACATTGTGCAGTCTTGAGCACCAGTTGCCTACATTTTCTGCCAAATATATCGTGTCCTGTGTTCATTTCAGATTGTTCTTGGCAGATCAGAGCGCCTCTGAACAGCGCAAGAAGTTAATATTATAAACTGCAGGAAGCTGCAAAATAAAACTTTTGGTTCATTGTTCCCTGGTCAAGATATATTTGAGAACTTGTTGAAGAAATTAATGTTTCTTAAAACTAATTAATTACTTTGAGACCAGTTGGCATCACTTAGGTTGTGGGCAATTTAATAGAATTAATTATTATCTGAAGCAATACCTGCCCTGATTCCTCAAAAAAAATTTTAACCAAGGGCTATCAACATGGATTTGTTGCAGGATGGAAAGCTGATGTGGACATATGTTTGATGTGGTCTATACAGACTTTAGCAAGACCTTAGGCGACCTTTCAGGCGGCGGCTGCACAGAAAGGCATAAGCCCAGGGATCAAAGGCAAAACAGCTCAATTGATCAAACTTTTGTTCAGTGGTAGGAAACAACATTTAGGAGTGGACAGATGGTTTTGTGATTGGAAATTTGTTGAAGGATTCATATGGTTCATTACTTAATGGTGTTGGATTTTTGCTGGATGTTATTTATATTTCAATGTGAGGACATGAATAAAGAAGTTGATGTATGATACACAAATTGGCTTTGAGGTTGACAGCCAATGTGGTTGTGGGAAGTTGAAGATGGTCTGATCTGTTGAGGGAAAAAAAAGTGGCAAATGGAGTAGATTCCTGGAAGTGTGAGGTAATGAATTTGGCGAGATGCACAGAGGCAAGAAAATAGAAGCTACTGCATAGTATGGAGGAACAAAGGGAATTTAGAATGTACACATGCAAAGAAAGTTGTGATTGTTTGGGTAAGTAGGCAGAGGAGGTTTACGCAACTGTAACTAGGACTAGAAAATTGTAACCATGAGAAAAGATTGGATCAGTGGAGGCTGAGGTGAAAAATATTTAAGGTACATTAAATGATATGGCGGCTTGGAAAGGGTACAGTCAATGATGAAGAACAATATCATTTTCACAAATATCGAAGGATTAGAAAGGAGTGGAGAGTGATTGGTATCTGGAGTTGGCTGTTTGAAAAGTCCTTGAGTGTCTCGAACTGTGACCTGAAGGCTCTGAACAAGGTACTGGGAAGAAAATTCCTCTGGATGGCTCTTTATTGACTAGTGGACAGAATGGCCATTTTCTCTGTTGTAACATTTCCTTGGATCTCTGAAATTGTAGAAAATTAACATCAGTAAAAAATTAGACCAAGGAGATCATGACAGTTGCCAAATGGTTGTGATTTATTTAGTGAACGGCATCCAAAGCCATAAGTGTTGTGATGCACCAAACGTAAACTCTGAGCCCAGTAAGTCTTCATGCGTAGTAAAAGATTGTCGTGCTCCTGTAACGGCAGCCCTGCTGCTGGTGCAGATCTGCAAAGATTTGGGGCATAGACTTCTGGAGCATCTCCACTATTGCCCAGCCATCCCATCTGACAGCCCTGTAAGAAGTGTAAATTGCTGGTAGAACAAGGGTGGTGGCAATTTTTACAATTCTCAAATGTCTGTGATAAAGAGGTGCCCACATTTGTTAGCTCAGACTGTGAGCAGTGCAGGGCACCACAGCAGGAAATCATCCCTCTCCAATGCAGAGGCGAAGCCCTGAAGAGGACCCTACAGAGCATGAAACCATAGCAGGAGAACAGGAGTGGGCAGCCAAAGTCCTTGCACTAGGCAACAAGCTGCTGGCAACCAACTACTGTGAGCAGGTCAAGAAAGGTGTGATGGTGAGTCGGGGCTCGGGTGCCTACAGTTTGCTAATACTTGAGGTGTGCAGAATGAAGGATCAAGCAGATTTGATTAGAATGTCTTGAGCTTGGTTTCACTGGAGAGAGGAAGCCATGCACTACAGAGGTCTCGGAAACACAGCAAGCGACAGCTTTGGAAGAGACAGTGGGATCCATGAACATTGTCTGTGAAGAGACCGTCTTTCTAATCTTGATAGTGGCACTACATTAGTAACTCCTATGTGTGCCTTACAGTGCAAACAATGGAAAGATTTTTTTAATGTATTTTGTGTCCATAACTATGAATGGAATCTTGAAGATCCCTCCATTGAAAAAATCTCACAGCAAAGTTGGATTTAATTTGGGTGCTGTTTCAACCCATCCAGGACAATCCAGGTTTTTTTAAAAACTTTGTTTAATGCTCAGTGTTCTTAAAATATGAGCTGGTATTCACATATTTTCAGGACCAGTGGCATGCCATTGGTGTTAAACCAATATGTAGCATATTGATCAACAATAGAAGAGAAGTGATTTACTTATTTAGAGGCATTGGATACTCTCTGTAATTGAACAAAGAATTATTGATACATACACTTTCTAAGATAAAACAGAAACATGTTTATTTGATTTTTCACTTGCAGGGTATCACTATCTTCATATGTAAAGTCAAAGATTAAATCATGGACAGTCAGTATGGGGTTTAGGGATGAAACTTTTTTTTAGTTGCTATCAAGATAAATTAATAAAGGTAGTTTGTTTGATGTGGGCCCAATGGATTTAGCAAGGTTTTTGTCAAAGTTTCATATGGCAGGCAGTAAAAAGTTAAAACAGACATGATTTAAGGCATACTGGCAAATTCAATCCCAAATTTGTTCAGTAGCAGGGAGAAAGGTTAGCAATTGATGAATATTCCTGGAACTGCTTTCATTGGAGCTCCACAAAGCTCAGTGTTCAGTCTCTTGTGGTGTGTGTTAATTATTATAAATACAAATGTAGGAAGCAAGATAAATTTGATGATGATGTTGAAATTTGACTGTAAGATGTAGCTTTAAATTAGTGATGTCAATAAACTGTGCCTAATGGTACAAAAGTCAGCACTTTTATGCTTGTATAGTAATAGAGTAATTTCTTTTTTTTAAATGTTTTATTTTTCACACTATAAACCATATAGATCAAGATACATACATTTTCCTTCTTAATATATACAGTGTCGTTTTCTTCCCTCCTGCACTATTGAATTGTCTTGACGCAGAATCTTGTTACTTTTTCGGTTAATTTTGCACATAAGTGACTCAGCAGGAACATAACCTGTCGTGAAATGTTTCGTTCTGTGGTTTAGCAAAGTTTTATAGATCTCTCTTATTATTCTTAAAAGGTATAGTTCTTCAATGATGCATGCACAATTCTTATTTATCTCAGCGTTGTCAGATGATGTTGGTTGATATGGTCAAATGAACTCATGCTTAATGTCAATTTGTTTCAAAAAGCATACAGATTGAAATTAAGGGAATCATAATCGAAGACATACAAACACAAGAATGTGATTTCAATTCTTAATTTGTTCTCCTTGTAGTTCAGCATCAAATATCTTTAATCTCAATCCCCTTTGAGTGTTTATCCAAGAGTGCCAAGAAGTTATCTATCAGTTTCTCTCAGTAATCATGATGTAAATGTTGAAGTGAAATATGAAACTCTGCAAATGCTGTCATTGCAGTACAAGCACAGAAATGCTGGAGGAACTCAACAGGTCCCACAGCATCCATAGGAGGTACCTTTTTACCTTCTCTGGTCACTCTAGTCCTGCTGAGGTCCTCCAGCATTTTAATTATGTATTTTTAGCCAATTTTATCTTCATATGGGTGTCTTTGCTACCTTGACTTTGCAAATTTGATGGTTGTTAAACTTACATACCAGCTGTTCATTATATTATCAATCCCACTAATTCAAAAGAAAAAAACTTCTGGTTATTAATTAAATAATCATGAAAGCACAATATTTATGTGAAGATGTTCTAAGGTTTGTCATCTCAATATTTAAGTCTGTGTCATGCCTAAGGATGAAAGTTTGTGGGAGAGTCACGTGATGGAGTAGTGACCAGTAAGAAAATACCAGCCCTCTCCAGAAAACAAAAAAAAGTAAAGAAAAAGCAAAGCCACAGACACAGAAAGCACAACAAATTAAAAATAAAGGTGTAGAGAAAATGGCACCAAAGAAAGAAAAACCAAAAACAACAGGAAGAAAAGAAGAAGGAAAGACATCGGAAGAGAAAGGTGAAGGCCTTACCTGTATGAAGAGGCCTGCCATGGAGAGAGAAACCCACTCCCAGAGGTCAGTGGAAACCCCGAGCGCAGGACTACAAAGATGGCTCACGGAGCCAAACAGAAGTGCGCAACCGCGCATGCACAGGACAAAAACAACACCGATGGGAGGGGGGACCAGCTGACGAGTGGATCTCCACAGCTTAAACAACTCGACAGCAAGGCTCCCAACAGGAAAACACAGAAAATAACAGAAACAAGAAGGAAGAAAGTGGAAAAAGGTAATCAGAGAAACAGCAGACGACCAACCAGAGGAAGAGGACCAACACCAAGACACCATTAATAAAAATAATAAAAAGAAAAATACCCAACAAACTGAGATAAACAACCCAACAAGAAAGTCAGAAGAGACAGAGGTAAAGGACACAGATCCTGGAGTGGACTCAGAAGAAGAAGAGGGAGAACATCAAACTCTACACAGAGAAATGGAAGATGAAGGGAAGGGACAGTACATGGATAAAAAAAATTCAAGAATATATGGAAGCATTAAAAGAATGGCTGACACAAGAATTCAGTGAAATAAAAAGAAGAATAAAAGGTACAGAAGAAAAAGTGAATAGATTAGAGATGTCATGACAGAAATAGGGAAAAGAGTAGACAAGGTGGAAGAATGAGAAACAGCCATAGAAATGGAGGTAAATGATTTAAAAAAGAAATTGGAAGAATCTTATAAAAAGGTTAAAGAAACACAGGAGCTGTTAGCTCAGAAGATAGATATAATGGAAAACTATAATAGGAGAAAAAATATAAAGATAGTGGGCCTTAAGGAAGATGAAGAAGGCAAAGATATGAAAGAATTTATAAAAGAATTGATCCCCAGGGTCCTAGGAATACCAGAATTACAGGAAGGAATGGAAATAGAAAGGGCACACAGAACATTAGCCCCTAAACCACAGGCACAACAAAAACCAAGATCCATTCTAGTAAAATTCCTGAGATATACGACAAGAGAAAATATATTGGAGAAGGCAATGGAAAAAATAAGAGAAGACAAAAAAACCACTGGAATACAAAAGTCAATTTTTTTTTCTACCCAGACATAAGTTTTGAACTCCTGAAGAAGAGGAAGGAGTATAATGCAGCAAAATCGACCCTATGGAAAAAAGGTTATAAATTTATGTTAAAATATCCAGCGGTGCTTAAAATAGTTATCCCGCGGCAGCAAAGCAAACTGTTCTCGGATCCGGAAAAAGCACGAAAATTTGCAGAACGCCTACAAAACAGACAGAGAGATGAAGAGATGTAACAAGAACAAAAATGATGACAAACCATATATAAAAAAGAATAAAGTATAAGTAAGAACTAAGAAGGGAAAGAAAGGGAACAAAGGAAGTAAGGAGGGAATTAAGAGAGTGAGCTTTGTTATATGTGAAGATTAAAATCTTTTCTGGGGGGGCTGGGTGGGGAAGAATAACAGTCACTGCGGAATCAGTTGACGCTTGCGAGCGGGTTCACAATCCAAATGGAGAGGGGAGATGTGGTTGCCCAACAAGGGACAAAAGGCAACTCAGAGAGGGGAGGGACTATTGGGGTTAAGGGAATTTTAGATGTGGGAATAGTGGAAATATTTTATGTTTTAGAAGTGTTGTCTTACAGTGTGTTCAAAAAAAGAAAACAGAAATGGATAAGAAGGGAAGGTGGTGATGAGGAAACGGAAAGGAAAGATAAACAAAGTATGAAATGGCCATGTTGAACTATATGACTAAATATTAATGGAATACATAACCAAATCAAAATGGGAAAAACAAAGGAAAACACAAAGGCACAGAAATAAAAGTTACAGAAAAGTGAGTATAAAGGTGGAAAGAAGATGGCGACAAAAAAAGAAAAATCAAAATCAACGGTAAGAAGAGAGGAAGAGAAGACAATGGAGGAAAAAGATGAAGGCCTTACCTGTCCGAAGAGGCCCGCTGCGGAGAGAGAAACCCGCTCCCTCAGGTCGGTAAATAATGGACTACAAAAATGGCTCGCTGAGCCGAGTAAAAGTGCGCATGAAAAAAAACACACCGACGGGAGGGGGGACCAGCTGGGGAGTCGATCTCCACAGCCGGCAACGACAGCTGCAGAACACCTGCAGCAAGAAGAGACCACAGAAGACAATAGAAACAAGAAAGAAGAGAAGGAAAGGGCAACAAAGAAACAACAGATGGCCAACCCAGAGGAAGAAGAAGAGGAAGAGTACAGTGAAATAGAAGAAGAAAAGAAAGGCAAGATAAAGGAGGTACTTTCTCTTATTAAGGGATACATGGAGTCATTTAAAGAATGGCAAACACAGGAATTTAATGATTTAAGAAGAAGAATAAACAACACAGAAGAGAAAGTGAATAAAATAGATATGACCTTAACAGAAATGGGAAAGAAAATGGACAAGATGGAAGAGCGGGCAGTAGCAGCAGAAATGGAGGTAGAAGACTTAAAAAAGAAATTAGAGGAATCTAATAAAAAAACTAAAGAGACACAAGAACTACTAGCTCAAAAAATAGATACAATGGAAAATTATAGCAGAAGAAATAACATAAAGATAGTGGGCCTTAAGGAAGATGAAGAAGGCAAGAATATGAGAGAGTTTATAAAAGATTGGATCCCTAAGACCCTAGGATGTCCAGAACTACAGCAAGAAATGGAAATAGAAAGGGCACATAGAGTATTGGCCTCTAAACCACAACCACAACAAAAACCAAGATCTATTGTAGTAAAATTCCTAAGATATACTACAAGAGAAAAGGTACTGGAGAAGACAATGGAAAAAGTAAGAGAGGGCAACAAACCACTGGAGTATAAAGGGCAAAAAATCTTCATTTATCCAGATATAAGTTTTGAACTCCTAAAGAAGAGAAAGGTGTTCAATACAGCAAAGGCGATTTTAAGGAAGAAAGGGTATAAATTTATACTAAAGCATCCAGCGGTATTGAAAATATTTATTCCAGGACAACAAAACAGACTATTCTCGGATCCAGAAGAAGCACGAAAATTTGCAGAACAATTACAAAAATAGACTGAGGGATGAAGACGGGTAATGAGAGTAAAAATGATCACGATTGATATGTGTGTGGGTAAAGACAAAAATAGACTGAGGGATGAAGACGGGTAATGAGAGTAAAAATGATCACGATTGATATGTATGCGGGTAAAGAGGTATAAGAGTGAATAGAGACAATGTGCATACGTGAATGTATCTGTACTTAGAGGAAAATATAGATAGTATAGACAAGAATTAATAAGGGAAGGTAATGGAATAGAGAGAATAAGGAGGGAATTAAAAGAGTGACCTTTGTGACATATGAAAAGTAAAATCTTTTCTGGGGGGGCTGGGTGGGGGGAAATAGCGGTCACTGCAAAATCAGTTGACGCTTGCGAGTGGATTCGCAAATCCAAATGGAGAGGGGAGATGTGGTTGTCCGACAAGGGATAAAGGACAACTCAGGAGGGGAAGGGGAGATTGGGAATAAAGAAGATAGAAATAGGAGAATAAGGAAAATGTTGGATGTTGGAGGAATGTTGTCTTATAAAGAGTTGAAAATAAGAAAACAGAAATGGAAAAAGAGGAAAGGTAATGATGGAAAAATGGAAAGAGAAGATAAACAAAATATAAAAGGGCTACGCTGAACTATATGACTTTAAATATTAATGGAATACATAACCAAATTAAAAGGAAGAAACTACTAAATTTAAATGAATAAATGTATTCCATTAGAAAAAATAACATATAGGTTAAGAAATAATATTGAAATATTCGAACAAGTATGGGAGCCTTACATTAAATACAATAGCGAAAACCTACCGGGGACAAACATTACCTAAGTTGATGGAAGGAGAAGGAAAGAAAAGAATGGACTCAGTAGAATTTCTGGTGTATTTTTGTTGAATGACAACATTGTGTGACTGGCTTAATGCAACCTAGATTGTATACCTAAAATGGATGAGAGGGGGGGGTGGGGGGTGGCTTGGGAGGAGGGAGGGGGGGGGAGAAAAAGTCACTGTATATGTGTGAAAAAGAAATAGTGTATATCATGGCTAATGTGATTTATGGTGTGAAAAATAAAAATAAAAAAAAAAATTAAAAAATAAGGTAAGAAGTTGTTAAATTTACTGAAGAAAGAAAAAATTGATATAGCATTCGTGCAAGAAACACATCCAACTGAAGTGGAACACAAGAAATTAAAGAGGGATTGGATAGGGCACGTAATGATAGCATCATATAATTCAAAAGCCAGAGGAGTAGCTATATTAATCAATAAAAATGTACCAATCAAAATAGAAGAGGAAATAGAATAAATCCAGCAGGGAGGTATGTAATGATAAAATGTCAGATATATTCAGAATTTTGGAAATTGCTCAATGTATACGTACCTAATGAAGAAGGTCAAAAATTTATGCAAGATATCTTTTTGAAGATCGCAGATACACAGGGGAATATACTAATAGGAGGGGATTTTAACCTTAATTTGGACTCAAAGATGGATAAAACTGGAAAAAAGACTAAAAGAAAGAACAAAGTAACCAAATTTATGATTAAATCGATGCAGGAAATGCAACTTTTGGACATATGGAGGAAACAACACCCAGAAGAAAAGGAATATTCATATTATTTGAGTAGACATAAAACATACTCAAGGATAGACCTATTCCTGTTATCAGCCCACATTCAAGGGAGAGTTAGGAAAATGGAATATAAAGCTAGATTGTTATCGGATCACTCACCCCTGTTATTGGCAATAGAGCTGGAGGACATCCCACCCAGAATGTATAGATGGAGATTAAACTCCATGCTACTTACAAGACAGGATTTTAGAGAATTCATTAAGCGACAAATTAAAATGTACTTTGAAATAAATACGGAATCAGTGAAAGATAAGTTTCTACTATGGGACGCAATGAAATCATTCATCAGAGGGCAGATAATATGTTATGTAACTAAGATGAAGAAGGACTACAATCGGAAAATAGAACAGTTGGAAAGGGAAATAGCAAGTACAGAAAAAGAATTAGCAATAAAGGAAGATACAACTAAAAGAAGAGAATTGGCAGACAAAAAAATAAAATATGAAACACTACAAACATATAAGGTGGAGAAGAACATAATGAAGACAAAACAGAAGTATTATGAGCTAGGAGAAAAAAACGCACAAAATACTAGCGTGGCAGCATAAGACAGAACAAACTAAAAGAACAGTATTGGCATCAAGTAAAAAGGACAAACAAATTACATATAACCCAACGGAGATCAATGAAAACTTCAGAGAATTCTACGAGCAACTATATCAAATTGAAAATGAAGGGAAAGAAGACAAAATAGATGAATTTCTAGCTAAAATTGAACTACTGAAATTGCAAACAGAGGAGCAAAATAAATTAATAAAACCATTTGAAATAGAAGAAATACAGGAGATATTAAAAAAACTACCGAACAATAAAACGCCGGGAGAGGATGGACTCCCAATAGAATTCTATGAAACATTTAAAGACTTATTAATTCCTCCTCTCCTGGAAGTAATGAACCAGATTGAAAAAACACAAAACATGCCAGATTCATGCAAAACAGCAATAATTACAGTAATACCAAAGACAGGGAAAGATCCACTAACACCAACATCGTAGAGACCAATATTTCTACTTAACACAGATTATAAGATAATAGCTAAACTATTAGCAAACAGATTGGCCGACTGTGTACCAAAAATAGTAAAACTAGATCAAACTGGATTTATTAAAAAAAGATGAACAACGGACAATATCTGTAAGTTCATTAACTTAATCCATGCAGTACAAGGAAACAAGACTCCAACAGTGACGGTTGCTTTAGATGCAGAGAAAGCCTTTGACAGAGTAGAATTGAATTATTTATTCAAATTACTACAGAAATTCAACCTACCAGAGAAATATATTAATTGGATTAAAACATTATATAAGGGACCATTGGCGAAAGTGACAGTAAATGGATATATATCAAACCAATTTAAATTAAGCAGATCAACAAGGCAGGGATGTCCACTATCTCCCTCACTGTTTGCGTTAGCTATAGAACCACTAGCAGAATTGATAAGAACAGAAAATAAAATGAGGGATAAAAATAAAAGAGAAGGAATATAAAATCAGTCTATTTGCAGATGACATCATAGTATACTTAACAGAACCAGAAATATCAATAAAAGAATTACATAAGAAATTGAAGGAATATGGAGAAGTATCAGGGTACAAGATCAACGCAAATAAAAGTGAAGCAATGCCAATGAATAATGCGGATTTCACAAAATTTAAGAAAGAATCACCATTTAGATGGCAAACACAACCAATTCGATACCTAGGTACACAACTAGATAATAATCTAGGCCATCTATACAAACTAAATTATCAGCCATTAATGAAAAAAATTACAAAATGACTTAGAACATTGGAAAGACTTATCACTAACACTAAAAGGAAGGATAAACTGTATTAAAATGAACATCTTCCCAAGGATACAATACCTATTTCAATCATTACCAATTCACCTAACAGAGAAATTCTTCAAGGACCTAAAGAAAATAATAAGGAAATTTTTTATGGAAAGGGGGGAAACTGAGGATAGCACTAGAAAAATTAACAGAATGGTACAAACAAGGGGGATGAATTATTATAGAGCAGCACAATTAAGATACCTATCAGATTTCTATCAAACAAGGGAAAAACCAGATTGGACCAGATTAGAGCTAGATAAAATAGGGGAGAAGGTACCTGAACATATACTATATAAGTGGGATGAAAAGTTGGTGCAACATAGGAATTCACCAGTATTGCACCATCTTCTCAACATTTGGAAGAAGATTCATGTAGAAAGGCATAAAATAAATTATCAACTACCAAAATTAATATTCACACAAAATCAACTAATCCCTTTCACAATAGATAACCTTTCCTTTAGAGAATGGGAGAGAAAAGGGATCAAAAGAATAGAAAATTATTTTTCGAGAAATAAATTATTATCTTTTGAACAAATGAAGGACAAATATAGTATAACTCACGATACAATGTTTGCAGACCACCAGCTGAAAACCTACTTGAAGGACAAATTGGGAAACAGTCTGAGGTTACCAGAAGGAAGCAATTTTGACTATGTGATTACAGACACAATGATAATTAAAAAATTTATAACAAACATGTACATCAAACTGCAAGAAAAGGAGAACGAGGAAACAAGCTGTAAACCTAAACAAAAATGGGAACAAGATCTAAACATAAAGATAAAGAATGAAACATGTGAAAAACTATGCTCCGGAACTATGAGAAATACAATAAACACAAGGTTACGCATGATACAATATAATTGGTTACACAGGCTATACATCACACCCCAAAAGTTAAATAAATGGGACCCAACAGTATCAGACAGATGTTTTCGCTGTAAGAAGGAAACGGAAACAACAATACATGCAATTTGGGCATGTGAGAAAGTGGAAAAATTTTGGGAAGATCTAAAAATCACAAAAAGCAACATACCAAAAAAAACAGAGATTTTTCTTCTAAGAAATAAAGAATTTGCAATCAATTTGGATGGAGCACAAAAAAGATTTATGATGATAGCCCTAGTTGTAGCAAAAAATGTATTATGTCAACCTGGAAATTAGAAGATAACCTGAGAATTCAGCAATGGTACATAGAAATGAATAAATGTTTTCCATTGGAAAAAAATAACATATAATTTAAGAAATAACATCACAGTACTTGAACAAATATGGGAACCATACATGGAACACAATCGAGAAATCCTACCACCTAAAATGACAGAAGGAGAAGACAATGAAATGAACAGACCCAGTATGTAAAAGTAGAAGACACAAATTTCTTGTTTATTTTTATTAAGTGACGATGTTGTTTAATGTATCATATAGATTGAACGTTGAATGAATGGGGAGGGGGAGGTGAGGGAGGGAATGGAGGGGGTAAAAGGGGAGAAAATGACACTGTGTATATTCAAGAGAAAAATGTCTGTATGTATTTTGGTCAGTATGGTTCATAGTGTGAAAAATTTAAAAAAAAATTAAAAAAAGGATGAAAGTTTGCAATTTTTCCCTGGTTTGCTGCCGTAACAATTAACACACTCTTTTCAACTTCGGATTCTGTTTTTAAAGTGAACATTTAGAAGAAAATCTTTGACACTCTTAATTTTCATACACCATCTTGAATGCACAGATATCATGCATCAGTATAACAACCTTGACAGATTTTCTCACCTTCATACTTATACCTGCTTTTTTCTCAGAATACATTTTTGTATGAGGTCAGGGGTAAAAGTAAGTGGTTGCAGATTTTTCATGGTCCCATGAACAATTCTGTTTGTTCATACTCTACAGGAGATTCTAAGTTTTTTTTTTAAAACCTTCCATCCTTGTCATGGTTTGTGATGTTCAATAAAACCTTGTTATCCAGAATTCAAGCAACCAGCAAAAAAAATCGAGTAAAATAAATAATTCCATGAAATTTACAATTAATAAAAACATTAAATAAAAGTTTTAAATTGTAAAAATAAATGTTCTCTGAATTAACACATAAACCTTTCAAGATGGGAGCAAATATTCAGCCAGCAGAGTCCCTTGGTTGTGCTTTGCTCATAGCAGCTGCTTGAATAAAGTTTCAATAAAGTTGTGTTTGAATAAAATGGCGTAGCCCTGGATGAAGAGCTGGTTGATGCTGCTCACCATTAGGGTGACTTTCTTAAAGTGTCTCCTTATCCCTGCTTTATAAAAGTCTTTATCTTTATTAGTATAGATAGACCCCGACTTACGATGTTCTGATTTACAATATTTCAAAGGTACAATGATCAGAAATCTGTACTTTAGATTTTGAGATCTAATGTTTCCCTGCACTTGTGATACTCAATACAGTAACGCTGTCCCCGGCTGCCCGCGTGACCGAGCTCCTGACTGTGACTCCTCTCCCTGGCCATCTGCACACTATCCAATGACTAGTCTTAGTGCAATGCTTCAAATGTTCTTCAAGCCTAGTGTGCTTTCAGCTGTGTAAATAGCAGTCATTTTATTTTAGTGTCAAGGGCTTTTGAATAAAGGTTTTCAGCATTTAAATTTTAAAAAATGGTAGAGTGCGATATTGTTTTGACTTACGATGCGAGTCCCAGAACAAAGCCCCACCGTAAGTCGGGGTCTTTCTATATATTATTCAGTATATTAGTAAGACTTTATCTGTACACTTGGGGAAGGGCGGTTTAATTATGATGTTCTTATTCATCTTTTGGGCAGCTCCGTGGAGGAGAAGGAACCTGCATTGCAGTGACGGTTAAATGTTTTCAAAGATTGAGACTGAAAATAAAGTGAAATGATTTAAGGTTTATATTTTCATAGAAGTGAAGTTTGTTCAGTTTAAGTACAGTATTGTGTTTTTGTCTTTTAAATTGTATATTCCTAATGAGAGTTTGTTAGCTAGGCATTGCAAGAGTGAGTCTCAAGCAACCAGAAAATTTGCTTATCCGGCATCTGCTAATTCCTGTAGGTGCTGGATACCAGGTGTTTAACTGTATATTTACTTGTCTTGCACACTGTGAACTCCAAAACAGCAGAGTATACGGAGTAGGAAAAAGAAGCGACTCTGCGAGAATAAATGGAGCCAGTTGATTTATGTTTGTAACTATAGTGCATGTTTCGTGCAGGCATATCATTACATGCACTGCAAATATCTTTTCGTTCCATTCATGCGCTTTTCTCATTTGGATAAAGGCAGTACTGGTGTTGATGAATTGCTGCCTTGATGACCACATTCTTTCTAACAAAAGAATCACTCTGATAATTACTCAAGTTATTTCTGAACTACTGTTTCTTGCTTGGGACACACTGGCCACTATTAATGGTGCCCTTGATATCAAGAAAATTAGGATGAAGAGCCAATTTTATTGTACTGATAATCATCATACTTATGTGGAGTAGGAAATTTGGTAATGAATGCCTCACTGTTTTATTACTCCGATAACTACAGTGGTAGTTTCTGTGGTCAGTGGTGAAATCTGTTCTGCAATACAGTAGAAAGGACACTATGGGAAAGGCATAATCCAAAACTGCATTTAAAATATACTTGGGCATGTGAGCTGGTGCATTCAGATATTTGAGAAGAAAAGAGCTCTTGTTTTGTGGGTATTATGCATAAAGAACTGTATGAAAATGGCAGAACAGAAAAATGTAATTAAGCAAGTTGTTTTGAAGCTGTTTTGATCATCTGAACTTTGACAGAAATAAAAAGCTTTAGTCACCAAATCTTGCATTTGCTGATGTTGATCAGATTTGAGAACATCCAAGGATTTTATAGAATCAATATTTTAAGGATTTGGTGTGGTGTTGCTTATTCAGCACAGTACATCTTTTACCAAGTTATAAGTTCTGAAAACTATCTTCATGTTGAGGAAAATAATTTCTAATTTGTCATTGAAGTAAGACAAAAACTGGAAAATATTCTTTTTTCTTTCAGTTTGCAAGACATATCAAAAAATCAGAAGGTCAGAAGACGCCCAAAGTTGAGTTGCAAATCTCTATCTATGGTGTCAAAATTCTAGAAGCTAAAACAAAAGTAAGTAATTTTGTGATTGTTAGAAAATTAATAATTATTTTTTAAAATATTGATAGACCGTATTTTCAGAACACACAAAAAAAAATCATCTGTATCTGTGTATGTTATTCTATTAAAATCAAAACTAGAAATCGAATTTATTGTCTGAAGGCAGGAAGCATTCATGCTTGATACCACTTTTTAAGAAAATATCAATTGAATAAACAAATGAGCTTGACACACCACGGGTGAAGACTGCAGCTACTGTGTGTTTTCATAGGTTTGGAGAAGTTTCCATTAGTCTGGAAAAAAAGCAAATAAAACTTCTTTATTCAAAACGAGAGACAGAAAGTTGGAAACTACAGGTCTTCTGAAGGGAAAAAGCACAAAATTATTATTGAAGATGTCATAGCAAGGAACTGAAAAATTCCAGATAATCAAGCAAAGTCTGCATGTTTTTATTAATTTTTAAAAATAATCCAGTCATATAGCAAAGCCACGAGTCTGTGCCACCCACTTACATCCAATTAACCTACAGCCCCTGTCCATTTTGTGAACAAGAAATACAATTTGCCCAATTTATTGCAATTTTTTAAAGAAGTAACATGAAACGTGGCAAAAAAGAATTGGTAGCCATACCAATATTTTCAGAAGGCATTTGGTGAATTGCCACATCAAAGCTTATTGCAGAAAATAAAAGTTTGTGATGCAGAAATTTTCGATGGTTGATTGGCTGGGTCCAGGGCTGTGGTTTATAGTTTTCTGGATCTGGTCCTCCATGCCGATCCATTGCATTCTTGGAGCCCACTACCTTCAAGGTCTGAGCTGCTGAATATGGCACGGCCACCTTTGATCCAGACATCTTTGGCTTCTCTTTGTCATAAACCAGAACTGCACACAATACTCCAAACATTGCCTAACCAAAATTTTATACAGCAGCAATATGATTTCTACTTTCTGCCCTCTGATGAAGGCACATACCTTCTCCACCATTGCTGAAATTGTGTTTCCCTCTCAGTCAATTATGGGCTCTGCATATAAATACTCGGAAAAGGTCTTGCTGTTTACCTTCCTTCATTTAACCTCTCAAAATGCAACATCTCACTCGGCCATTTCCAAGTAACTTTCAATATTCAATTCCTTTATTGTCTTGCACATTAAAATAAATTTTGTCAGCTGTTGCTTGCTGAAAAGACAAACAAGGGGCTACATATTAGCCTGGCCGGATGTCCTAATCAATAGGAGAAACAGAAACAACCGAGAGACTCTTCAGAGACGAATGTCCGTGAATTGCCTCTTGCAATCGCACGGCTCCTGTTCATTCCAGCGGTGAACCCAAGCTCCTTGACCTGAACCTTCAATATAATCAGGACGATGCTGAAACCTGAGGCCTTTTGGGACTTCTTTTCACCATCGGCACTATCGCGAATCCCGGTCCTGATGTCTGGCTCTCACGGGCCAGTCTTCAGCAGCCCGCAGCCTGTGTGGGTCCTTCAGCCACTGAGTCCATCACTGATGTGCTGCCGTGGTCACCTTCACGACAGGTTGGTGGGTGGGTTTCATCTTCACTGATCCCTAAGCCTGTCACCCTGGTGGTCTGCTGCCAAGCATGGGCACTGCCATATTGGTACAGACCTTTGTGGTTTGGCCAATATTTCAGTTTGAACATGGTGTGACAGAATATAGATATGTTTTTGGGAGATAAATTGGGGTTAGTGTAGGTCACATACAAACACTTTAAAACTGATCTTATTTAAAATACTGAAGCTCTGCTAATGCTAGACATGTCAGGGCCTTTGCAAAAGCTTTGTAGAGTGCCCAAGAGACTTCACTAATGGATTGTTGTTTACAAACAGGCAATAGATGAAAGAGCTTGTCAGAGCCACATTCTGTCTGGAAGGGAACTTGGTGTTCTAAGAGGGTCATGTGGTTTTGTAAGCAGAGAGAGTAAGACAGGCTTTGTGTGTGTGAGAGAGAGCGGGAAAGAGAGAGAGAGAGAGACACACACACACAGATCAGTTCTATAGTGATACAGTCAGCAACAGCAGCTGGGACTGGAACAGGACAAGCTAGCATGGCTGCGGAAAACCCCAGTTGGAAGGCTTAGTTCAGCCTGGTCAAAGTCCTTGTGGTTCATGCAAGAGGAGAGGATTAGTTGTCAATGTTTCACATGGAATAAGAGAAACAAAAAGGCACTCTGTGGTGACCTGAAAGAAAGAGGTCATCATCTGGAGAACCCTGAAGGGGCAAGTTTTTTCAGCAAGACACTGGAATGGCTGATTAAAAAGGAATAAGTTGTGAATGTCCTGGAACAACAAATCTCTTTCTCTTTAAAAACGGACAAGAACCTTCCTGAGTGGTAACTATTTACCTTTCAAGCACCAAAGACTGGTGAACTTTATAAATGTTAAATTCTGTGCACAGTATAAGAATTGCCTGCAACAAGTGAACTTGGAGGAGTGAGAAGTGATATTGGACTGTGAATCAAAGAACCTTTCTGAACTTTTTTTCTTTTTTCTTTGGCTTGGCTTCGCGGACGAAGATTTATGGAGGGGGTAAAAAGTCCACGTCAGCTGCAGGCTCGTTTGTGGCTGACCAGTCCGATGCGGGACAGGCAGACACGATTGCAGCGGTTGCAAGGGAAAATTGGTTGGTTGGGGTTGGGTGTTGGGTTTTTCCTCCTTTGCCTTTTGTCAGTGAGGTGGGCTCTGCGGTCTTCTTCAAAGGAGGCTGCTGCCCGCCAAACTGTGAGGCGCCAAGATGCACGGTTTGAGGCGTTATCAGCCCACTGGCGGTGGTCAATGTGGCAGGCACCAAGAGATTTCTTTAGGCAGTCCTTGTACCTTTTCTTTGGTGCACCTCTGTCACGGTGGCCAGTGGAGAGCTCGCCATATAATACGATCTTGGGAAGGCGATGGTCCTCCATTCTGGAGACGTGACCCATCCAGCGCAGCTGGATCTTCAGCAGCGTGGACTCGATGCTGTCGACCTCTGCCATCTCGAGTACCTCGACGTTAGGGGTGTGAGCGCTCCAATGGATGTTGAGGATGGAGCGGAGACAACGCTGGTGGAAGCGTTCTTACACACACATTAAATTCACATGCGCTTAGAATTAGAAGGGCATTAGGTTAGTTAAGTCAATAGTGATAAGTTAAAGGGTGATTCTGTTTTCACGTTTAAAGATAATTAAAAGAAACTTTTGTTGAAGTAACCATTTGTCTTGGTATTGCTGCTGGGTTTTGGGGTCCTCTGGGTTCGTAACAATGGATATCAGTATGATGAACGGGCAGGTGTACCCTGTGCTGGGGCCCCATGTTATTTTTTCACATGCAAATAAATCCTCTCCCTGAGAATTTTGTTCAGTCATTTTCCTCCCACTGATGCAAGGCTCATTGTCCGATACTTACCCGGCTTGTCCCTGTTTCCTTTCGTGAACAGCTCTGGTTCTTTCTTCTCCAGTCTTCTAGTACCTTGTTTGTTGCTAAAGATGATACCAGAGTTGTCCTGATGAGTAACAGGATATTTCCAAACAACATAGAAACGAAGTTGCAGGAACTATGAGTCACTGGCTTTCTTGGAAAGAATTAGAGGTTAAATGTGAGAAACACAGAGCAGAAAAGAAAATTACATGTTATTATTTAAATTAACTGATCCTAATTGTAAATGCACACAGGTTAAGAGATTGATAAGGTGCAATCAGTTAAGAAATGTTACACAAAATTCAACTTGCATTACTTGACTTATTTTCATTCAATTAAATTTATAAATCACGAAATTATGTTTTCTTTGCAGGAAAATCTGCATAATTGCCAATTGCACAGAATATCTTTCTGTGCTGATGACAAAACTGACAAGAAGATATTTACTTTTATTTGCAAAGATGCAGAATCAAATAAACACATGTGCTATGTGTTTGACAGTGAAAAGTGTGTAAGTGTACAAAACAATGTTTAAGTTATACTGCTGAGAAAGATGTTGCTGTGAAACAATGTTCAATTCATAGGTGTAATTCAGGATTGCACATATGAAGAATCAATATGTGAAAGTGTTTTGAAAATAATGGATTTCTCATAGTGTAAGTGATACACCACTTTATTTTCTTCAACGATTACTCATGTTTTACTGAAGGAAATAGTTTCATCCTCAAAAATCCTGCTGAGGTCATCCAAATTGATTGGCTGGGTTTTTGTTTACTGTAGCTCCCTTGAAACATTCAACGACTGAATGAAATGGACTACCTGCTTGTTTGGTGCTGGAACGAGGCATGAGGTGTATTACAAACTTAATCTGCTCACAGATGCACCCAAAATAGTTATTTTTAGACCTTATGCCTCTCATTTTTGATATAAATACGAGTCTTTATCAAAAGTAGTAAAAACACAACAATGCTGGAGGAACTCATCAGGTCATGCAGCATCCATTGGAGGTAAAGAGATATGACTGTCGTTTCGGACCTGAGCCCTTCTGCAAGGAATGGGCACAAAGCAGGCAGGGACCTGAATAAAAAGGCTGGAGGAGGAGAGAAGAAAGGAAAGGGGGAAGAGCACAGGCCAACAGGTGAGAGTTGATTAGGGTAGTGGCGCTGTGAATGCAGAGCTGAAGGAAAGGGAGAGAGCTAGAGTAAAAGAGATACAGGGACAAGGGAAGGGGAGGCAGGGGTTACTAACAGGAACCAGGGAAATCAAAGTTACTACCTTCCGGTTGGAGGGTAAACAAATGGAATATTAAATATTGTTCCACCAATTTGCAGGTGATTTCAGTCTGGCAGGACATGAGACCATGGCCAGACATGTTGGCATGAGAATGGGATGGGGAATTGAAATGGGTAGCCACTTGGTGATCCCCACTATTGCAGTGGACAGAGTGAAGGTGCTCAATGAAGGGATTACCAGTTTGTGACTAGTTTCTCTGATGGAGAGGAGGCCACATGGGGGCACTGGATGCAGTGGAGAGCCCCAGCAGATTTGCAAGTGAAGTGTTGCTTCACTTGGATAGATGTTTTGGACCCCGAATGATGGTGCGGGAGGAGGAGTTGGCACATGTGCAACATTCATTGTGGTCACAGGGGAAGGTACCAAGGGGGCAATTGGTGGGGAGAGAGGAGTGGCTGAGGGAGTCAAAGAGGGAGTGGTCCCTGCAGAAGGCAACATTCGAGATTCCTTTATTGTCATGTAATAGTACAGAACAGGTAATGGTGCATGAAATATCCTTTTGCCTGCCATAAGGCAGGTAAAGAGTCGCCATTAGCATCACCCAGCACCCCTTAAACTATGAGAGAAAGAGAAGCAAGAGTCCCTTCCGAGTTACTGAGTGTCTGTGGATACACCTCCAGTGCTTTTGCATTCGCACAAGATACTGTTTTCAACCATTGACAACTAGAGCTCCAGATCCAAATCTCCGATACAATCAAGTCGTCTTCGTTGTCCAAGGTCCTATGGGAACTTCTCTTGCCTTCAACACCCTCTCAAATCCTGGCTCATATACCTAGTTCCCATGAGCCAGTCTCCAACAGGCTGCAGGTCATGTGGGTCCCCTGACCACAAGTTGCCTTCAACCTGTGTGGATCCTTCAGCCGCTTAGCCCCTTGCTGGTGCACCTCTGCTTCTCCTTCTCAAAGTGGGCTGTTCTCCTTGTTTCTGGTGCCCTGTAGTGATCCGCTGCTTCCACAGAGTCTGCAACCTCTCCCACTGCCGAGCAGAGGTGCTGCCTTCTTGGGTTGCAGGATTTACTTACTAACACCATTGGCTCCAATAACAGCCCGTTTAAAGGCTGTACATTAGAACCGGGCAGTTGATTCCTCTGGCAGCACTACCATTTTTTTATTTGGAGTGGGGAAGAATGGCAAAGATGTTTCTGGTGATGGGATCATCTAGTAGGTGTCAGAAATGGCAGAGGTTGATGGATTTGGAGACGGATGGGGTGGTAAGTGAGGACAAGGGAAATTCTGGCCTTGTAGAGAAGAGGGAATCAAGGAAAGAGCAGTCAGAGGAGGGAATCATGGATGAAGCGATCTATGACAATCATGGTGCTTGGAGACTTTTGTGTTTCACCCCCGTGAGTCATTATGAATGTTATTTTGGTATCAAAATTGTTGACAAAATGAGGTACCAGATACAATGGAAGGTAAAACTTTGGCCTGTAGAGTTCAGCATGGTGCTAAAATCACCTATTTGGTATTTCTAAAGATGATGGCCAATTTTACCTCCAAGGAGTGCAATTGCCAACTATTTGGATAACAGCGGAGAAAAAGAACCTGTGGATAAGGCTGACAATTGCTATCATTAGCTGAGCCTATTCTGCATTGCAAATGTGTTAGTCATTTCTTTGAAGTAGGTGAGACAGTTATGCTACTGTGACGACTAACAAGTCAAAGTAAATGTGCCTTTTCGTGTAAATATAGATGAGAGTTTTGCCTGAGCAAGTGGGCAATAATTTTGCTGCTTCAGCCAGAAACTAATTGAGGGAGCAAAAGAAAGGGCTGTCTATCATGACTTCTGGATAAGTTGGTGCTGATAGAGAAGGAAGGATACAAGAGCAGTGTTTCACTATTGAAACTAATATTACATCCTGTTATTTGGTTAATTACTTTTTTTGTCTCAGAAAACACTGGCAATTGGGTCCATTGAATATATGTGGTTTGGGAAAATATCAATGTTACTTGGTTATGTACACATTAACTCCTCTAAATTTTGTATAGGTTTCAAGGATACAAATGGAATAATACTAGATGTACACCAATAAAATATTTATAATTCAGATAAATAAGAATGAAGGATCATACATTTAAATAGCATCTTTGCAGACCTCAGATATCACAAAACAATATACTTCTGAAGCACAGTTACAATTGCAACATTAGAATCTTACAAATAAAAATATTTGAAATCTGTTTCAGGCTGAAGAGATAACATTGACTATTGGGCAAGCTTTTGACTTGGCCTACAAGAAATTTCTGGAAACTGGAGGAAAAGATGTTGAGACAAGAAAACAGATTGCCAGCTTGCAGAAACGAGTGAGTTTAAGTAGTTGCATTATCAAATGTATTGTACTTAGAAAGAAGTGTGTGTGTATCTATTCTGTATATATATATATCTATATATTTATCTATATATACACATAGACACACACACACACACACACATACATAGACTTATATATGTGTGTGTATATATATATATATATATATATATACATATATATACATACACACATATACACACCAGCACATACATATACATACACCCATATATATATATATATGCGTGGACACATCTATAGACACATACACACCCACTTATACTCAACATGTGTGTGTGTATATATATATATATCTTCTTTGGCTTGGCTTCGCGGACGAAGATTTATGGAGGGGGTAAAAAGTCCACGTCAGCTGCAGGCTCGTTTGTGGCTGACCAGTCCGATGCGGGACAGGCAGACACGATTGCAGCGGTTGCAAGGGAAAATTGGTTGGTTTGGGTTGGGTGTTGGGTTTTTCCTCCTTTGCCTTTTGTCAGTGAGGTGGGCTCTGCGGTCTTCTTCAAAGGAGGCTGCTGCCCGCCAAACTGTGAGGCGCCAAGATGCACGGTTTGAGGCGTTATCAGCCCACTGGCGGTGGTCAATGTGGCAGGCACCAAGAGATTTCTTTAGGCAGTCCTTGTACCTTTTCTTTGGTGCACCTCTGTCACGGTGGCCAGTGGAGAGCTCGCCATATAATACGATCTTGGGAAGGCGATGGTCCTCCATTCTGGAGACGTGACCCATCCAGCGCAGCTGGATCTTCAGCAGCGTGGACTCGATGCTGTCGACCTCTGCCATCTCGAGTACCTCGACGTTAGGGGTGTGAGCGCTCCAATGGATGTTGAGGATGGAGCGGAGACAACGCTGGTGGAAGCGTTCTAGGAGCCGTAGGTGGTGCCGGTAGAGGACCCATGATTCGGAGCCGAACAGGAGTGTGGGTATGACAACGGCTCTGTATACGCTTATCTTTGTGAGGTTTTTCAGTTGGTTGTTTTTCCAGACTCTTTTGTGTAGTCTTCCAAAGGCGCTATTTGCCTTGGCGAGTCTGTTGTCTATCTCATTGTCGATCCTTGCATCTGATGAAATGGTGCAGCCGAGATAGGTAAACTGGTTGACCGTTTTGAGTTTTGTGTGCCCGATGGAGATGTGGGGGGGCTGGTAGTCATGGTGGGGAGCTGGCTGATGGAGGACCTCAGTTTTCTTCAGGCTGACTTCCAGGCCAAACATTTTGGCAGTTTCCGCAAAGCAGGACGTCAAGCGCTGAAGAGCTGGCTCTGAATGGGCAACTAAAGCGGCATCATCTGCAAAATATATATATATATATATATATATATATACACACACACAGAAATATATATACACACATATATATGTGTACACCCATCTACATCTCCACACATATATGCACACACATATATTTATATACCCACATGTACACACGTGTTCATTTAACATAATTAGCAGTATTCAGAAATAGCCCCTATGAAAAATTTCTATAAAAAGGCTAACAAGTTGCACTTATTTAATTGTTTGTAGTTCAAGTTTGTTTATTATCATTTGACTGTACACATAGAACCTGACTAAGCAGTATTTCCCCAGAGCACCTACATACACACAATACACAGTGCAAGATAATTGCATAAATATGTTAAATATATACACACACACACATACACACACATGTGTGTGTGCGTGTGGGGCGGCCCACTGCTGCAGCGAGCGAGCAAGTAAGCTGGCGCTCCAGATGGCAAGCGCAATATAAAGCCAGCAGACTGCGCAGCAGCACTGGGCCCAGCAAGGGAACCAGTGGACAAATGGCTAAAGCAACCTAAAAGGCCAGGGACCCTAAAATGGTGCTGGCCCTGCTGTACAGCCAATAGTCTGGGGTAGCCCCACGGGGAAGAAAGTATTGTCATGCAAGGATGTACCCGCGTGAGGGAAAACCTGGTTTTGTCATGCAGAATATGACATCAGAAATTTGGGCAAATGGCAGGAACTTGATTGATATAAAAGTCGGGCTTGAGTCCTAATAAACCATGAACTTAACTTGACTACAATTGTGAGTGTCGTTCTTTCATGTAGTGCGTGGCTACAATTGGTGACCCTGACGATTTAGACGGCATCTCAACCCAATGATGAGCGAACAGGCAGCAGTCCACACAGTCGCCCTCAAGCTGCCAACCTTCTGGACGAATCTACTATGCGTCTAGTTCGACCAGGCTGAGGCACAGTTTCAGATCCAGCTGATCGTGGCAGAGTCCTCTTGGTACCAGCATGTGGTGAGCGCACTAGACCAGGACACAGCGAGCTGGGTGGCCACTTTATCCAAGAGCCCCCGACCGATAGAGCTTATACTGCCTTCAAAGAGCTACTCATCGAGACTTTTTGGCTCTCACGGTGAGAGAGGAGGACGTCTGCTCCATCTGGATAGACTAGGGGACAGGCCACCTTCGGCACTTATGAATGAGATACTGACACTCCTTGGCAAACAGGAGCAGTGCATCATGTTCGAGCAGGCTTTCCTTGAAAGGGTACCTGAGGACGTCCAGCTGCTACTAGCAGATGCTGACTTCAGCAACCTGCAGAAAGTCGCTGCACGAGCAGATTCCTATGGAAGCTGAGAGAGAGTGCTCGGTGACACTGGATCTCATCACAACACCCCGCAACCAGACCAGGGTAGACTCACCTAAAGAGCAGCAGCCCCCCAGAGGGAGCAACCCTAACAGCAGACAGTGGTGCTTCTATCACCAGCGATGGGGTTCCAGAGCCTGCCGCTGCAGGCCTCCCTGCACGTTTCACAGAAAAGCCACGGCCAGCCGTCGCTAATGGCAATGGCAGCTGGCCAACTCGATTGGATCCTGTACATTTAGGACTGCCAGTTTGGACGGCGTTTCCTCATGGACATAGGAGCAGAGGTCAGCGTCTTGACTCGTCGGGACAGGACACCAGGAACAGACGAGTGGGCCCCATGTTGAGGGCTGCCAACAACAGCACCATCTGGACCTACTGTACCCACAAGGCCCAATTGCAGTTGGTGGCAGCATCTTTTCATGGGCATTCATTTGGCAGCAGTGGAGCAACCGCTTCTTGGAGCAGACTTCCTACATGCCCACAGCAACTGGTCCACACCAAGACCTTCCAGACTGTCACCCTCCGAGACACCAAGCTTCCGGCCCTCAACCTGGACTCCGTACAGCAATCCACGGATGAGTACTCCAAGGTTGTGGCCAAGTTCCCGGAGGTGCTCGCCCCCCAGAGCTCCACAGTGATGCCATAGCATGGGATGCAGCATCACATCCTCACCCAGGGCCCACACTCCAGTGAGTTGTCTGCCACTGGAGAAGCTCCAACTGGCCAAAGAGGAGTTTTAAAAAACTGGAAGAGCTGGGCGTCGTAAAGCGGTCAGACAGCCTATGGTCTTCTCCCTTACACATGGTGCACAATGCCACTGGGGGTTGGAGACTGTGCATTGGAGACTGTGCAGTGAGTACTGCCTCCTCAACAAGGCCACAACATTGGATTGATACCCATGCCACACATCCAAAACTTTGTGGTCAACCTGCACGGGGCAACGATCTTCTCAAAATGGACTTCGTACGGGGATATCATTAGATCCTGATGATATCTCCAAGGTGGCCATCATAATGCCATTCGGCCTGTTCGAGTTTCTGTGGATGCTGTTTGGATTAAAAAATGCTGCACAGGCTTTCCAGCGGTTGATGGACGCTC
This sequence comes from Narcine bancroftii, assembly GCF_036971445.1. Lineage (NCBI taxonomy): Eukaryota > Metazoa > Chordata > Chondrichthyes > Torpediniformes > Narcinidae > Narcine > Narcine bancroftii. The sequence goes on along the minus strand of NC_091472.1, from coordinate 251,645,353 downwards.
TGGGCTGAGACCTGGATGGCACTTTTGCCTACCTAGACAACATCCTCGTGGCAAGTAAGGACTGACAGGGACACCTGATGCACCTCCGCAAGCTCTACACCCAGCTAAGCAAATTCGGACTGACCATCAACCCGGCCAAATGCCAGTTCGGGCTAGATGCCATTGATTTTCTGGGCCACATGATAACCAAGGAGGGTGCCACACTGCTACCCAGCAAAGTGGAGGCCATCTGGAAGTTTTTCAGGTCAAATATGACCAAGGGACCACAGGAGTTTGTGGGGATGGTTAAAGTCTACCATGTGTTCATCCCCGTAGCAGCCCAGATCAAGCGGCCATTATTTTCCTGGATGGCAGACAAAGCAAATGACGTTACATGGGACAAGGAATCAGTGGAGGCCTTCGTGAAGGCCAAGGAAGCCCTGGAAGCCGCCACTGTCCTAGCACACCTCAGGGCAGATGCTCCAACAGCCCTGACGGTGGATGCTTCGGGAATGGCAATCGGCAAAGTCCTGGAGCAACAGATTGAAGGAAATTGGGTGACCCCTGGCTTTCTTCAGCGAACATCTATGAGCCCCAGAGCTAAAGTACAGTGCTTTCAACAGAGAACTACTGGTGCTGTACTTAACCATCCGCCACTTCAGATATTTCCACGAGGGCAGGACTTTCATGGCTTTCACAGATCACAAACTCCTGACTTTTGTCCTGGCCAAAATTTTGGACTCCTGGTCAGCTTGCCAACAGTGTTACCTCTCGTACATTTTTGATTACACCACGGATGTGAGGCACGTCTCCATAAAATACAATGTGGTGTTTGACGCACTGTCCCAGCAGAGTATCCACGTGCTAGTTTTTTTTTAAACTTTATTTATTCGTTCAAAAAACAAATAATATGACATATACAGCAATTAAACATGAACATTAACTTTTTTATATATAAAAAAAAGCAAAGACCCCCCCCCCCCTTCAGCCAACTCTCCTAAGGAGAGCCATAAAAAAAGAAAAAAGAAAGAATATTAAAAAAAGTTAAATATACATATTAAAATCTAATCAATATAAATTGAAATGTAAATATTCCGAGTATAACAACCACATTTAAAAAATTTATAATTATCATGCAAAACATATGTAATTTTTCTATTATTAAACAATATTTCATCTCATTATGCCATCTATTAATATCAATCATATTTGTATCTTTCCACGTACTAGCAATACATTTCTTCGCTACGGATAAAGCTAAATATACAAAAGCAAGCTGAAACTTATCTAATCCCAAGCCTTTCAGAGGTTGCAAACTACCCAATAAAAAAACTGTTGGATCTAAAACTATTTTAATCTTATACAGGTATTCTAAAAACAATTGAATTTTCTACCAAAAAGATTGTATATGTATACATAACCAAACAGCATGAAGAAAAGTTCCAACCGTATCATCACATCTAAAACACAAATCTAATTCATTAAAACCATATTTTTTAAATTTTTCAGGTGTCAAATATAATTGATGTAAAAAATTGTAATTAATCATTGCATAACGTGTATTTATCAATCTAGTTACACTATCATAACAGGTATCTAACCAATCCTCTTCAGAAAAAGTAAAATTTAGATATCCCAACCCTTTTTATCCATACCATCCTGTAATATTTGATACATAAATGAAATATAACCCTTCTCTAGTACCTTCATAAGAGAAGTCTCAAATTTAGTCATTTTAGGTAAAATCATATCTCTACCAAACATACATTTTACCAAAGATCGAATTTGATAATAAAGAAATAAAGAATTCTTATCAATTCCAAAATCTTCCCTCATCTGACTAAAAGATAAAAACTTCACGCGCTGTTGAAAGGAGTGGACTTCATGGCATTGGTGGAGGTGCAGCTGCAGGACAAGGAAATGTCCCAGTACAGAATAGCCATATCGGGATTACAACTTTGGGACATTCCAGTGGGTGCAGGTAACCTCACCCTCCTGTGCGACATGGCCATCTGCTTGGAGAATACCAGTTTTTGACTCTATCTATGGGCTGGCTCATCCATCCATCGGGACCAGCAAGTACGTGTGGCATGGTTTATGAAAGGCATGCGCGCGGTGCTAAACGGCCAAGGTACAGCGGCATACCAAAACCCTACCGTAGCACTTATTTGACCACATCCACGTGGACATAGTGGGATCCTTATGAGTATCTCAGGGTTTCTGCTACTTGTTCACAATGGCCAATCGTTTCACCAGGTGGCTGGAGGCAGTTCCTCTGGCAAACACTTCCACGACCTCAAGCACCAGAGCCATCAGCGTTACCTCTTGTACATTTTTGATTACACTACGGATGTGAGGCACATCTCCGGAAAAGACAATGTGGTGTTTGACGCACTGTCCCAGCAGAGTATCCGCGTGCTGTTTTTTTTAAAACTTTATTTATTCGTTCAAAACAAATAATATATGACATTAAACATGAACACTCGTCCTGAGTCGCACAGATTGGACTGCTTTCGCACATCATGTCCTACAGACGAGCCCAGTTCACCTCCAGCCTGTGGTCCAATCCCGCCAGTCTGTGGGATGCCCAGCTGTACCATACAATGGCCCACCACCCACAGTCAAACGAGCTGTATTTATTCCATAGGCATCTCAAGGCTGCGCTCATGGCCAGACTCCACGAACCCAACTGGGCAGACGAGCTACTCTGGGTACTACTGGGGATACTGACTGCACCCAAGGAGGACCTCAACACCTCATCAGCTGAACACGTTTATGGAGCTCCACTAGTCATCCCAGGAGAATTCGCTCCAACCCCTGGTGGACAATAAGACGACGCACCGGCCCTTATCCACAAACTGAGGGTAAGAGTCGGCAACCTGGCCCCAACTTCACCATCCTGGCAAGGCACTGCGAGGACCAACATACCCAAGGACCTGCAGGATTGTGAATATGTCTTTATTCACAGGGGCCCACATCGTTCTCCATGACAAAACTGTATGAAGGCCCTTTCTGGGTCAAACGCAACAATGGGGCCATATTTGAGTTGGAGGTCGGAGGCAAGACTGAGATCTACACCACTGCCAGGTTGAAGCCGGCACACCCGGTGGAAACACCAGCACCACACAAAAAAGGCAGGCCGCTGAAACCTGCAAAGACTCTGCCTCCGGGCACCACGGACAATTCCGCCGGTCTGGGGGAGGAGGGGTCATGTGGCGGCCCGCCACTACAGTGAGCAAGCCAGCGCTCCAGGTGGTGAGTGCAACATAAAGCCAGCAGACCGCACAGCAGCACTGGCCCCAGAAAGTGAAGCGGCAGACAAACAGCTAAAGCAGCCCAAAGGGCTAGCATCCCAAAATGGTGCAGGCCAACAGTCTGGGGTAGCGCACGGGGAAGAAGGTATCGTCAAGCAAGGGTAAACCCGCCTTGTCACGCAGAATGTGATGTCAGTAATCGGGGAAAACGGCGGGAACTTGAGTGATATATAAAAGTTGTGGTTGAACCCTAATAAACCAGAGTTTAACCTGAACACATTTGTGAGTGTCGTTTTTTCGTGTAGCGCGATATAAATAAATAATTTAAAATTTTATATATATGTGTGTGTGTGTGTGTGTGTGTGTGTGTGTGTGTGTGTATATCTATCTATCTATCTATATATATATATATATATATAAATATTATGAGATGATTTACTCCGTTATCTTTCTTTCTTTGGCTTGGCTTCGCAGAGGAAGATTTATGGAGGGGGTAAATGTCCACGTCAGCTGCAGGCTCGTTTGTGGCTGACAAGTCCGATGCGGGACAGGCAGACACGGTTGCAGCGGTTGCAGAGGAAAATTGGTTGGTTGGGGTTGGGTGTTGGGTTTTTCCTCCTTTGCCTTTTGTCAGTGAGGTGGGCTCTTTGGTCTTCTTCAAAGGAGGTTGCTGCCCGCCAAACTGTGAGGCGCAAGATGCACGGTTTGAGGCGATATCAGCCCACTGGCGGTGGTCAATGTGGAAGGCACCAAGAAATTTCTTTAGGCAGTCCTTGTACCTTTTCTTTGGTGCACCTCTGTCACGGTGGCCAGTGGAGAGCTCGCCATATAACACGATCTTGGGAAGGCGATGGTCCTCCATTCTGGAGATGTGACCCACCCAGCGCAGCTGGATCTTCAGCAGTGTGGACTCGATGCTGTCGACCTCTGCCATCTCGAGTACTTCGACGTTAGGGATGAAAGCGCTCCAATGAATGTTGAGGATGGAGCGGAGAGAACGCTGGTGGAAGCGTTCTAGGAGCCGTAGGTGATGCCGGTAGAGGAGCCATGATTCGGAGCCGAACAGGAGTGTGGGTATGACAACGGCTCTGTATACGCTTATCTTTGTGAGGTTTTTCAGTTGGTTGTTTTTCCAGACTCTTTTGTGTAGTCTTCCAAAGGCGCTATTTTCCTTGGCGAGTCTGTTGTCTATCTCGTTGTCGATACTTGCATCTGATGAAATGGTGCAGCCGAGATAGGTAAACTGGTTGACCGTTTTGAGTTTTGTGTGCCCGATGGAGATATGGGGGGGCTGGTAGTCATGGTGGGGAGCTGGCTGATGGAGGACCTCAGTTTTCTTCAGGCTGACTTCCAGGCCAAACATTTTTGCAGTTTCCGCAAAACAGGACGTCAAGCGCTGAAGAGCTGGCTCTGAATGGGCAACTAAAGCGGCATCGTCTGCAAAGAGTAGTTCACGGACAAGTTGCTCTTGTGTCTTGGTGTGAGCTTGCAGGCACCTCAGATTGAAGAGACTGCCATCCGTGCGGTACTGGATGTAAACAGCGTCTTCATTGTTGAGGTCTTTCATGGCTTGGTTCAGCATCATGTTGAAGAAGATTGGAAAGAGGGTTGGTGCGAGAACACATCCTTGCTTCACGCCATTGTTAATGGAGAAGGGTTCAGAGAGCTCATTGCTGTATCTGACTCGACCTTGTTGGTTTTCGTGCAGTTGGATAACCATGCTGAGGAACTTTGGGGGGCATCCGATGCGCTCTAGTATTTGCCAAAGCCCTTTCCTGCTTACGGTGTCGAAGGCTTTGGTGAGGTCAACAAAGGTGATGTAGAGTCCTTTGTTTTGTTCTTTGCAATTTTTTTGGAGCTGTCTGAGGGCAAAGACCATGTCAGTAGTTCCTCTGTTTGCGCGAAAGCCGCACTGTGATTCTGGGAGAATATTCTCGGCGACACTAGGTATTATTCTATTTAGGAGAATCCTAGCGAAGATTTTGCCTGCAATGGAGAGCAGCGTGATTCCCCTGTAGTTTGAGCAGTCTGATTTCTCGCCTTTGTTTTTGTACAGGGTGATGATGGTGGCATCAAGAAGGTCCTGAGGCAGTTTTCCTTGGTCCCAACAAAGCTTGAAAAACTCATGCAGTTTGACATGCAGAGTTTTGCTGCCAGCCTTCCAGATCTCTGGGGGGATTCCATCCATACCTGCTGCTTTGCCACTTTTCAGTTGTTCGATTGTCCTATAACTTCGTTATAGGATTCTGTTTATTAACATCATAGCCTGCGGCAGTCACAGTTACATGAGGTCCACTTTATGATAAATTAAAAATATCTGCATGGAGAGTTACAGCTATTTTCTAGCCTGGCAGTCCTGTTTTTGATGATCCTGTACCTCCTTCCTGATAGTAGTCTGTATGCTTGATGGAAAGGTCCTCCACAATTCTTTGAGTCCTATTTGAGCAAGGCTCACAGAAAATGTCAAGAGAAGAAAGAGAGATATTTATGTCATAGGTTATGATCTGGATTTCTTGTAAATAGAAAATGTATGTATGTATCCATGTTCTCTGTGGTTTGCAAATTATTAAGTTTTTCCAGTATTTTATTCAGGAAGTTAGAGGACGTTTATTGCTCAAGTGGAAACTTTCCATCAGAAGTAATCTGTTCCTACGATATTAAATCTTGTTTTTTATCCTCCCTCCAGATGTTCTCAGATTTCTGGCATTCACAATTTTTCTATTTTGCTTCCAATTTGGGTTAGATCATTATTCATGGGCAAATCTGTCCCAAATTATTAAAATCAAGTATTAATCTCCCCAGAATTGAAGTGTGCCATCAGCACTCAGCACTTGCAAGTTAAGTGTTATGTATATTCAGATTATTGATAAGTGAAGACAAATGACCCCCATCCAACTTGATATAAAGACTTATAGAAACCAATAGTCAGCAGGAAATGGTGCAGAAGTAGCCCAAGACTGTTGATTAATGCCGCAGGCTTGCTATTGTCATGGAAATGCAGGCAGCTTGCCACTTGGATACAGTGTGCACAAAAATAAGTCTGGAATTTTTCCTGCGATAGCTACTGCTACAAACAAAATTGAATACATTGTCTTTCCATTCTGCTCTATTAGTGAGTGTTGGATCTGAACATGATTTTGCATTTTCACTGCGTTAACTCTCCATAGGGAAACTAATTTTAGTACATCCATGATTGTACATGTTTATTTTATGCCAATAAAAAACAGAGTTTAGTTTAGCTATATGTAGCGTTATTACATAGCCAGCAACCTGGGATCGCATCCAGCATTGTCTGCAAGGAGTTGTACATTCTCCCTGTGACCTGCGTGGGTTTTCCCCAGTGGCTACAGTTTCCTCCAAAATGTATGGGGTTGTTTGTTGGTTAATTAAGAGGCATGGCTTCAATGGCTGGAATCTACTAGGTTGTGAATAAAAAAAAGTCTGCAGATGCTGAAGTCCAGTGCAATGCATAAACTTGCTGGAGAAACTCACCAGGTCAAACAACATCCCATCCAAAGGAAGTAAAGGTAATCCACGTTACTTACTATAGATACTGTGTGACCTGCTGAATATCTTCAGCATCTTTGTGTATTGAGCTATATGCGGTTCTTGAAAACGTATGCTTCCCAAACTTGCTTGTATGACCAATATAAAGGATGTCAGGAAAGTTCATGATTAAGTGTATAAATATTGGAATTATCAGTTTTCCTGTGGTTGCTTTACAAATTGTGAATGCAGCAGGCAAGAATTTCAATGAATAATTTTCCCAATGAACACAATCAAATCCTTTACATTTGTACTGAAGGTAGCTGATAGTCAAGGTGTACTGGCTAACATGACTGCCACATTGTGAGGCATATTCTGTTATGATCTTGCCTAAAACTGTGTTTTTCTGTCTGGTTCCTCTGTATTTGATGCAGAATGGAGGCTTCTGTTTACATGCAGTGCTATCCACTGTGTTGCAACATAGGCTAGAAGGTCAATCCCATAACTTTTGTGCATGTAGACTTGGCTTCCATTTGGCATGGTCCTCTCTCACATGAAGCCCACTTTGTCAGCACTGTGTGTCAGTACTGGGTTCCAATGCAGAGGCTTGGGTTCTCATGAAATGGAGCTAGGTTATCCCACAAGTTTGACAATCCTGATGATAATTGATTTGGTCTGAAAATGGCCATTCCATTTTGACCCAACATCTCAAACACTAAAGCATATTTGCTAAGTTTCTCACTGAATTTGAATTAACGAGGAAGAGCTTCATCCCTTGAAATCATGCGTTACAACTTAGTGGGCTGACATCTCACTTGCCGTATTGATTAGTTGAAGGCAGAGCCATTCAACTATTATCAGCTACAAAACCCCTTTTTCCTATTGCCTGAATGTCATCACTTAAGGACAACATGGAAGAATGTAAAAATTTTGCTTGAGTTTCAAGCAAATTTACTCCTTCAACATTGCCCCATAATTTAGTGATCCATAAATGGTAAAATGATGAGTTATCTTTGCGTTGTTGGTAATCATGGTGCAACTGAGGTTAGCTGCTTGAAGTGAGTTTCTTTCTGCAAGTTTAATTTGCTTGCTCAACACCAATTTAATATATCAAATGGAAGACATAAAATCCAAGTATTGCTGCTTTCTCAAGGTCAGCTGCAATATCTGCCTCACTTCATATGATAAGGCCCCAGCTTTTAAATAACAATAAATTTTATGATCCTTATACCAGATTTAGAAATTCTAGAATCTACTTCATGCACATGAACATTAGTTTAATATAAAACATATGTGAAAGTAATCATGAAGTAATAAAAATAGAATTGTTTCACAGATTCAGGAACTGGAAACAGAGAATATCGAATTGAAAAAGAAAGTTCAGGAACTGGAAATTAAAGTAAATGTCACAAAAGATCCAACATCACCAGTAAGTACACAGTCTGTGGTGAGTTACATATTTTCATTTAATCAATAATTAAAATGCTTAATATTTGGTTATGGCAATTGTACAACAGAATAACAAAATACTAATAAATAGTGCTGCTTTCCAGTGGATTTTCAGCTTTGATATTTTCAAAAGCCTCATTTGAGGAAATGAGAAAGGATCTAGAATGCATGGATTGGGATAAGTTGTTTTCAGGCAAGGATGTGCGAGGTAAGTGGAGGATCTTGAAAGATGAAATTTTGAGAGTACAGAGTTTGTATGTTCCTTTCACATAAGGCCAAGTTAGACATAGGAAATCTTGTTTTTTGATGGATATTGGGGATCCGGTTTGGTATAACAGGTATAGGCAACATGGAGCAAATGAAGTACTTGAGTATAAAAAAAAATGCAAGAAGAACCTCAAGGAAGAAATTAGGAGGGCTTAAAGAAGACACAAGGTTGCTTTAATTGGCAGTCAATGTGATGGAAAATCCTAAGGGTTTCTACAGGTATATTAAGAGTAAAAGGATAGTAAGGGACAAAATTGATCCCCTTGAAGATCAGAGTGGTCGGCTTTGTATGGAGCCAAAAGAGATGGGAGAAATCTTAAATGTTTTTTTTTAATCAGTAGTCACACAGGAAATGGGCATAGACTTGTGAGGAGTAAGGAAAACAAGTGGGATAATCATGGAACCTTTACAGATTAAAGGGAAGGAAGTGATTGCTGTCTTGAAGCAAATAAGGGTAGATAAATTCCCAGAGCCTGACAAGGTTTTCCCTCGGACTCTGAGGGAGGCTAGTGTAAAAATTGGAGGGGCTCTGGCAGAAATATTCAAATCCTCCTTAGCCACGGGTATGATGCTGGAGGATGGGATGGTAGGTCACATTGATTATAAAAGGGTCCAAATATAACCTTGGAAATTAGATGCTGGTGAGCCTGATGTCAGTAATAGGTAAATTATTGGAAAGTGTTCTAAGAGATCGGGTATACAATTATTTGGATAGCCAGGAACTGATTAGAATAGGCTTTGTTCATGGTAGGTCTTGCTTAACAAATCTTAGAGTTTTTTGAGGTAGTTTCCAGGAAAGTTGATGAAGGAAAGGCTGTGGATGTTGTTTTCGTAGACTTTAGTAAGGATTTGACAAGGTCCCACGTGGGAGGTGAGTCAGGAAGGTTAAGACATTAGGTATTCATGGTGAAGTAGTGAACTTTATTCGACAATGGCTGGATAGGAGAAGCCAGAGAGGAGTAGTGGGTGATTGTTTCTCGGACCGGAGGCCTGTGAATAGTGGTGTGTCTCAGGGGTTGGTGCTGGGACCATTGTTGTTTGACATCTACATCATTGAGCTGGATGATAATGTGGTAAATTGCATCAGAAAGTTTGCAGATGACACCAAGTTTGGAGGTATTGTGGACAATGAAGATGTTTTCAAAGCTTTCAGAGGGATCTAGACCAGCTAGAAAAATGACAGATGGAATTTAATTCAGACATGTGTGAGGATAAACCAAGAAAGGACATATACAGTAAATGATAAGGCACTGAGGAGTGCAGTAGGACAGTGGGATCTGGGAATACAGAAATATTATTCCATGAAAGTGGTGTCACAGATGGATAGGGTTGTAAAAAGAGCTTTTGGCATATTGGGCTTCATAAATCAAAGTATTGAGTACAGGATTTGGGATGTTATGGCAAAGTTTTGTAAGACATTAGTGAGGACAAGTTTGGAGTATTGTGTGCAGTTCTGGTCACCTAACTACAAGAAAGATATAAGATAGAAAGAGTGCAGAGAAGACTTTCTAGGATGTTGCCTGGACTTCAGGAATTGAGTTACTGTGAAAGCTTAAACAGGTTAGGACTTTATTCCCTGGAATATAGGAGAATGAGGGAGATTTTATAGAACAATTTAAAATTATGAAGGGGGTAGTCAGAATAAATGTAGATAGGCTTTTTTTTCCACTGAGGGTAGGTGAGATATAAACTAGAGGACATGGGTTAAGGGTGAAAGGGGAAAAGTTTAGGGGAAACTTCTGCACACAGAGAGTGGTGGGAGTGTGGAACAAATGCCAGCTGAAGTGGTGAATGTGGGCTCAATTTTAACATTTAAGAAGAATTTGGACAGGGACGTGGATGGGAGAGGTATGGAGGGCAATGGACAAGCTGCAGGTCGGACTAGGCAAAAAAATATTTTGACACAGACTAGAAGGGCCAAAGGGACCTGTTTCTGTGCTATAATCTTCTATGGTTCTATAAAAACATTTCTGTACCCCTCTTTTCCTAAGATTGTTGTTGAAATGAGAGGTTTATATTTGGCATTATAGTTTTGATGCAGTTTATTAAAACAATATATTATTAAATTAATTCAATTGTTTATTGTTGTGTGTGCATTGTGATACATTGAAAACCTGTTTTGAGCATTATCCAGATTCCAGACAGTCGTCCTCTGCATAGTACAGTACATGGTACAAGAATATTAACACTGTTGCCGTAAAACATAAGTGCAGGGTAGACTGTTGAAGAGTAAAGTGTAGATAGACACTGCAAATCATCATCCCATTCTAATCAGAAGTAATTTAATAATATTTTATTAATGTTATTGAATCAACTCATTACTTAATATTTGTAAGATAGTTGTAAAATATTTAATCTTGCCAAACAGGGTCAATTTAGATATTCCTTTTTCTAATAATCTAAATATTAAAACTGACTTTCTGCTTGACTGATATAAGCTCATGTTTGCAATCCACTTGAACAACCTTCATCACCCCCAACCTTCCTACTCTAAATCGATCAGCATGACACTCTCCCTCATTTGCCTGTCCAGTTCCCAGTTCCTCCTTAAAAGCTTCTACATTCTTTCCCTCAACAAATCCCAATGTTGAGAATTCTCCACCACGCTACTTCTGGATTTTATTTTACTCTGAGCCTGCAATGTGATTTCTTGGTGACTGTCTTTTACTGATAACCTTTAGATTTCTCCTTTTCTAACAGCAGAAACAATATCTCTGTGTCCACTACATTAAAACCTTTTGTGTGTTTCAGTTTCTTTTCAAGAGAAAAGTCATTCTTATCCAGTATGCATATTCATTTTTCATGAGTCATTCCTACAAATTGATACCATCCATGCAGATAAATCTGACACACTCTCCTGTGCCTGAATTATACACCCCACTGCAAGTGCAGTCTTACAAAGTTGGATGTACATAAACAAATCTAGTGTTGATTCAAGATTCTTTCCATGTCATCTAATAAAACAGATGCAATATTACACAAAATTGCCTTTAGTCTGCCTTAATGCAGCGAAGATTTGTCACCAGCAAAAATTGCCTGGCACCTTTTACAGTCAGAGAAAGAGAAGCAAAAGAAAATCCCTTTGGAGTCACTGCGTGTTCCTGGATTCACCTCCAGCGCTCCCATAACTTCTGCATCCACGCAGACTACAGTCCAAATCATTGGTATCCTGAGATCTTGATACGATCAGGAAGCCTTCAGCAACCTCTTGCATTCTGGTTCCGATACCTGGTACCCCTTCAGCCCGTCTCCAGAAGTCTGGTGCAGTTCCCTTGATCACAGTGGCCAGTAGCCCGCAGCCTGCGTGGGTTCCTCGCCTCGAGTCACCAACAGCCCTGCTACCAGTGCGGTTTTGCTATATTGTCTATTATTCTGCAAGATTTATTTTCTCAGCTCCATCTTTTTTTATTTCAGGCAGCATGTCATCCCCTTTGCTTGGGCCATTATTTGTTTTTTTTCTTAATACTTTAGAGTCCATATACATCTATTATTTTGATAAGATCAATGCTGACTACAAAAAAAATAAATTTAAACCTCCTCCCCTTAAACACTCAAACCCTCCCTAACTCCAACCCCCCCAAAAGAGAAATCAATCATTACTTATACATGTAAATATTATATAACAACACATTTAAAAAAAGGAAAAGAGAAAAATAAGACTACAAGATTGTACTAAGTCAGGCCAGGGATCACAGAGAACTATCAAGTATTTATCTCTCATCTGGTGCGGTCGTAGGGAATAGCAATTAGAAAAGGATAAGATAGGTATTGTGGGTTAATTTTATGTGTATATGGGATCCATATTTGTAAGTATGTGTTATATTTATTTCTCAAATTATATGTGATTTTTTTGTTTTCCAATGGGATGGACTTTTGTATTTCCGCATGCAATCTGACTATACCAAATAAGAATCCGACTTGCAGGTGACTGCAATACGTTTTCTTGCCACTGCCAATACTATTTTCACAAACTTTTGTTGAATTACTGAAAGGACCAGCTTAGGATTGTTTCCCTCAGCATTCTCCAACAAAAATAAATGAGGATTTTTTGGATATGAAATGTTAGTAATTTGTTCTAACAATACCCCTACTTTTACCCAAAATGGTCTTAACTTTTGAACAGACACTTGTAGAAAGAAGTATCATCATCTATTCCACACCTAAAACACTTATTTGATAAGTCTGATTTTATTTTATGCAACTTACATGATGTGATAGATAATTGATGTAAAAAAAAATTAGATGTTGAGGGTTGTATGGATTAATTGTATTCGACATACAGTCTTTACACAAATCCATCCATAATTGCTCATCAATAGAGTCCCGGTTTATATGTTGCTCTTTGTAATATGTGAATTTACAATTCCAGTAAAGGTTTAAATAGAGACAGAATTATATATCTTATTTTCATCCAGTTCCAATGCTCTGAGTAATATGCTTAGTTTTAAATTGTCTATATATGTGAAGTGCCAATTCTCAAGATGAGTTTGTTTTTGTACATTTTTTGTTATGTGTGCCTCTAACTGCTCACTCTCAAAATAGCTTTTAATGGTTTAGTTGTGATACCTAAAATATTTTTGTTTTCAAATGGAAATCGCCCTTATTGCACAAAAATTACCATTGGTAGTTATTGTAAAATTGTTCCTTATTCGAGGTAGAAAATATTATGTATATGTACTTGTTCATAGTTTGTTAAATGTCCACTACAAGTGATAGGAAATAAACCTAAAGTAACACCTTATTACCAGTGAACCTTGTCCTGGTGAAGCCACAGTTGGGGTAGGATGTGGAGTTCTGGTCTTCTTTCTTAAGAAATTGTAGACTCGCATTGGAGGCAGTGAAAAGGAGGTTAGCCTATGAGGATTTAGAAACCTGGGACTGTATTTGCTGGATTTGGAAGAATGAGAGAGCATCTGAAAGAAACACAAAATTATGAAGGGATAGACAAGCTAGAGGCAGAAAAGTTGTTTCCGCTGATGTGAGATGAGAGCCGGGAACATAGCCTCAGGATTTGGGTGTGTATATTTGGGATTCAGATGTGATGGGGCTGCTTTTCCCAGAGAATAGTGAATCAGTGGAATTCTCTGACCAAGAAAGCAAAAGAGATTTCCTCATTAAATGTATTTAAAACACAATTAGATAGATTTTTGGATGGTGGGGAAGTGCACAGTGGAGAGCATTCTGGCTGGTTGCATCACTGCCTGGTATGGAAGCACCAACTCTCAGGTCAAGAATAAATTCCAGAGGGTTGTTTACTCGGCCTGTGACATCACAGGCACCAGACTTCACTCCATCGAGGACATCTACATGAGATGGTCTTAAAAAAGCAGCCTCTATCCTCGAAGACACTTTTGAATCTGCTACCATTGAGGAAAAGGTACAGGAGCCTAAAGACGAGCACTCAGTGGCACAAGGACAGCTTCTTCCCCTCTGTCATCAGATTCCTGAATAATCAATGAACCAAAGACACTGCTTTACTTTTCATGCACTATTGTTTTTTTTTATGGTAATATCGTAAGATTGTTATAGCTTATATATTTGCACTGTTTCTGCTGCAAAGCACCGAAATTCATGATTTGTTCTTGATAATAAATCCTGATTCTGAAAGGTCATTGGGAAAGGGGAAGGTCGGTAGGGTTGAGTTCATGGCTCGATCCAGCATGATCTTATCAAATGGTAGAGCAGTTCTACAGGCCAGGTGGCATGCTCCTGCTCCTTGTGTTCTTGTTAGGATCCACTGGAAGCAGTCTTATAGATACAGACTAATCTCTGTGTTTGTGTGGGTGATTTCACATATTAAAGCAAATAGGGAAATGTATGTTTTAATGAATTTATGCTTTTTACTAATTAGCTTCAATAAATCACCCAAATATGAAAGCTAATCGGTCAGATAATGTGGCAATCATGGTTTTCTGGCAGTATCTCTGAAGAAGTAATCACGTGTGGATAAAAAGGAACCTGCAGATACACTATACTTAAGATTCAGAAGGCAGTTGTGATGGTGAAGCATCAAGGGTTATTGTTAAAATAAAATAAAGGAGGTTATATTCTGATGTAGGCAGGAACATTGAAAATGGAGAAGAGTCATAAATTGGGACATTTTCTGGTAGGTAAGATGTCACAAGGACTGGGATCTCAGCTTTTTATCATTTATTAAAATATTTCATATGACTTGATATATGGGCTGACATGGTTGGGGTAGCGGTTAGCTCAATGCCTTTACAGTGCCAGCTATTGGGGCAGGGTTCAAATCCCGCGCTGGCATGGTTGGGGTAGCGGTTAGTGCCAGCTATCGGGCCAGGGTTCAAATCCCGCGCTGTCTGTAAGGAGTTTGTATATTCTCCCCACCATTCAAAACGTGCCAGGGGTGTAGGATAATGGGGTATAAATTGGGCGGCACAGACTTGTGGGCTGAAATGGCCTGTTACTGTGCTGTATGTCTAAATTTAAATTAAATGTCTTGATTGTTAAATTTGCTAAAGATAGGAAAGCAAATTGTAAAGGCCACAAAAGAATATTGATAGGTTAAGCAACTGGGCAAGGATCTGGCACATATGGAAAATAGACATGATTTGGCAGGAAAAATAAAGAGCAAGGAGGCTGCAAACCCGTGAAGTGGAGCGATCTGGCTATCTGATCTTATGTTCAGAGGCACAGCAAGAAATTCAGAAGGCTAAATGTCATCCTTCTTTGCAAAGGGAAGTAAACACAAAAGTAACAGGGCCATGCCTCAATTATATAGAACATGTGTGAATTTAGATGTTGAGGGTTGTATGCATTATTAGTCTCCTTAATGCATTAGAAACAGTTTAGAAGAAGTTCACTAGATGCAGCAGGATTGGGTGGGTTCTCCCATGGGCTGGTCTGACATTAGCAATTTAGAAAAGTGAGAGTAGATTTTCCCAACTTTTAGAGGTCTTAAAGGGGTTGATGTGGAGAAAGTGTCCTCTCGTTGAAGAATTTAGACTGTGTGTCACTGTTTAAAAATAAAGAATCACAAGGTGAATCATTATCTTCCAGAGGATCTTGTGTCTTTGGAACTTTCTTCCCCAAAGAATGGAAGGAGCAGATAACTTTTATGACAGAGTTAAATAGATTCTAGGTAGGCAAGAGATGAAAAGTTAACAAGTGTGGAGATGAGATTACGGTCAATTCTGTGTGTTCTATGTAACTTAGAAACTGCAGCAAGACTTTCATGGCACGTGTGTATTTGGCAATCAACTCTTTTATTAATTCAATTCAGTCATCTATTTGTTGGCAGAGCAGTCGATTGGCCTACTCTTGCTCCTGGTTCCAGTGTTTAACCTGTGTCTAAAGTTCCAATGGACATTACAACATAATTTGTGCCATCAGGGAGATTTCAAGTCCTCCACATTCAACAGACAAAAAACCTCCAGGTATTACATCTCTTAAAAAGAATATTCAAAATTTTAAATGAAAACAGTTTTACAAAATCTGACCAAGGCCAGTAACATCTCTGGAAATTAAGGGAAAGACATTAATATTTTTAGTTGACCACATCACAATTGGAAAAGTTAGAGATTTAATTGTTCTTAACCAAATACAAGCCAGAAAACACAGAAATAATTTATTTTGGAGAGTGGGAAGATGGTAGATGAAGGAAATTGCAAAAATAAAGTTTGTAATAAAGTGCAGGGCAGGGCTAAATAAATGACTGAGTGGGTGATAGTGCGAGGCTGAAGAAAATAACAGTGAGCTGTGCAACAAGTGAACACAATCATGGAAACAGCATTTATTTCTCATTTCATTTTATTCACCTGTTGAATGTGTGATTTTTTTTTAAAAATCCTGAACTAAATAATTCTTTTGAAGTCATGGCACAGGCAGATGTTCACATGAACTTGTTTATAGATAGCAGGGACTGTACCTTTTTTGTATTTTACATAAACCTACCTGTGTGTGTGGTAACTGTCAATCAGTTGCATTCATGTTGTGTTCGTGTCAGATATTGCCTGAGTTAAAAGCTTGTGATTTCAAGACCAATTCAGGATATGTAGAGGAAATCTGACAATGTGCATCCCAGAGTTTTGAAAGATGTGGAGATAGTGGATCATCTGATTGTCATCTTGCAACATTTTGTAGATTGGAATGTGAACCCATTATTTGAGAAATGAGGAGAGAGGAAACAAAAGTGACCAACCTTTTATTGTGACATCAACAATCAGGACATTGATGATGTCTGTTCTACGGAATTGAACATGAAGACTGAGGAAATGATTGTATGACTGAGCAAAGTCAACGTAGATTTATAAAAGGAATATAATTCATATGGCAAATGAGTTGGAGTTCTTTAAAATTCATCTATTAAAATTGACAAAAAAGGGGGAAGAATAAGCAGATGTGCCTTTTTAGATTTTTTGAGGGGGTTCAGTAATGTCTAACACAAATATTGATGAATGAGGTTAGAATTTGAGATAAAATATGTGTGGATTGAGAATTAGTTCAATGTATGCACATTTAAAACTGTTTCCTCTCAGTTTGGCAGGCTGTGACAAATAGGGAACTGCAGGAATTGGAGACCTGGGCCCCAACAATGCCAGTGATTTGGCTGAGGGCACCTCAGATTTGTCACATTTACAAAGTTGCTGGTGTTGTGAAACCAAGTGGGGAAGTTAAGTGGTGCTAAGAGTGCAAACAAAGATATGCAGACAAGATTAATGAGTGGGTAACAATAATGGAAGGAGTACAGTGTGGTACAATGGGAGACCATCCATTTTGGTGAAAGGCACTGAATCGCAGATTAGTTTTTAAATAGAGATAGATTTAGAAATGTTATTGTTCAAGGTCATTTGAATGTCTTTAAACATAGGTCTAGCAGAGGAAAAAAAATGAAAATCCCAAAATAAAGTGACAAGATTGTCAGAGGAAAGGGACAAAACAAAATTCAACCTGAGCAACGGAGGAAAAATCTGTGATTTATACATTATTTTTTGTCATTTCAGGACATGCCAAATTAGACTGGACAACAAATATTTTCAAAAGGTTTGCTTCCTGAAAAAAAATTGTGATTATGATAAGACAATTTCAAGCTGAACACATAGATAATTTCAGATTTACTGAATCAATTGGAAAGTTGGAGAAACATTAAATTAACTTTTTATTGAATTTATCATGTTTAATTGCATAATGACGCTGAAACATTGGGTTAGTTCAACTGACCTAAAAATATCTTGCTGCTGATTTTCATTTGAACTCAGCATCTGATGCCTCTCATGTCGGTGCCCAACTATAGTTGGCCAGCATTAATGGATTCCAGTTGACCTGATACCACTTTTCCATGGTCGCAATGTCCTGGTGAAACCTTTTACCATGTCCGTCACTGCACTAAGACCAACAGAGAAAAAGTCCAAGTGCAAATGCAGAAAATGAATTTTCAATGACATGTTGCACTTGGTTTTGCATGTTTGAGGCATGTTAAAAATATGACAGGAAATCACAAAAACAGGTTGTATTTAAATAACGGTACGCAATAAGAAAATTCTACGGCGATTTTTGTGATCAGCAGCCCAAAATCCAAAAAGTACACTCAAAGGTTCAGAAAGCAAACTCTTCATTGTCTCATTATTTGTAGGCTAAGTACTACTGATGTGTAGTCATTATTATAAAGGAAGGATAGAGATTTGTTTCTCCACACAAAAATCCCATAAACCAGAATGTGATGCATGAAAGTGCAGAATGTTTTAATGATGGCCGAGTTTGGTTTGTTGCTTTGTGCCTTTTGCTGCCTGTCATTTTTCTTCACTATTGTTCACTATGAACAATAATTCACCATAAATTCCTGAAGATAGATCTATTTGTTCCCAAATCTCTGATGACGAACATGTTAAATTGTGTTTCTATTTCTCTTAAGAAGGAAATAAATAGTTTGCAGATTAGGAGCATTGTTGCCAACGATCAATTAAAAATTAGTTCTGCATTTCACTTTCAAAGGTACTTCAAATTACTGAAAGACATCAATGTGAATAGAGATTGCTTTAGAGCTATGGATTCCATAACAAGTGATATACTTTTTTACATTAGGATACAATTGCTGAAGCAATATGGAAAATGCTAATTCAAATTTCAATATATTTCTTGGTTACAGAAGCATAAAACTCTTCTGAACATAAACACTTTTTAAAAGAAATATCTAACAGTAGGACATTTAGCAGATTTATTATGCCTTGGAAAGATTTAAATCAGTTTTTAAAGCATTAAAATGTATTGCAAATCACACCTGTCCCCTGAGATCTGGAATAGAATCTACAGATGATTTCCTGCACTAGTCCTGGGTTTGGAAAATGTTGTAGAATTCTGCCCAAAATAAAACATCTGAGGAAACTTTATGTCATAAATTATGTCATGTTTACCACAGCTGAAGAAGACAGAAAACTTCCCAAATATAGTGGAGAACTGTGGATTTAGTCCAAAAGAGTAACAATAAGAAATTGGCACCATTAAAAAGTTAGTATTAGAACAATTAATAGCACTGAAAGATGATAAATACCCAATCTGTGATAACCTGTGGCAATTGAGATGGTGGATGAACTGATTGTCAACTTCAAAAATTCTATTAATTTGAGAAATGGTTCCCAGAAGTTTTAAGGAAACATGTAACTCCAATACGTAAGAAAGGAAACAGAAACCAGTTATAGGGAAAATGTCAAAATCTATTATTAAGGAAGTAGAAAAGTGGGAATATAGACGAGGGTAGAGCAGGGGATGTTATCTATATGGACTTCAGTAAGGCCTTCGATAAGTTTTCCACATGGAAGGTTAGTTAGGAAATTTCAGTCGTTAGGTATTGATTTTGAAGTAGTCAAATGGATTCAACAGTGGCTGGAAGGAAGATGCCAGAGAGTCGTAATGGATAACTGTCAGCCTGGAGGCCGGTGACAAGTGGTGTGTCAAGTATTGGGTCCTTTGCTGTTTGTCATATACATTACTGATCTCTATGATGGAGTGGTAAATTGAATTAGAAAATATACAGATGATACTAAAATAGGTGGAATTGTGGATAATGAAGAAGGTTTTCAAAGATTGCAGAAGGATTTGGACTGTTTAGAAGATGGAGTTTAATGCTGATAAGTGTGAGGTGCTTCATTTTGGTCGGAATAATCAAAACAAAACATACATAGTAAATGGGAGGGCATTGAGGAATGCAGTGGAGCAGGAAGGTCTAGGAATAACAGTGCATCGTTCCCTGAAGGTAGAATCTCATGTAGATAGGGTGGTGAAGAAGGCTTTTAATATGTTGGCCATTATAAATTAAAGCATAGAATATAGGAGTTGGGAAATGATGTTGAGACTGTTCATTGATGAGGCCAAATTTAGAGTTCTAGACACTGAATTATAGGAAGGATATCAACAAGGTAGAGAGAATTCAGAGAAGATTTACAAAACTGCTACCCGGGTTTCAGAATCTAGATTTCAAAGAAAGATTGAGCAAATTAGGTCTTTATTCTTTGGGGTATAGGAGGTTGAGAGGGGATCTGATAGGGATATTTAAGATTATGAGAGGGATAGATAGAGTTGACGTGGATAGGCTTTTTCCATTGAGAGTAGGAGAGATTGAAACAAGAGGTCGCGATAAGCAGCAAAAGTTTAGAAGTTCCATGAGGGGGAACTTCCTTAAGCAGAGAGTGGTGGCTGTGTGGAATAGGCTTCCAGAAGAACTAGTGGTGGCAGGGTCAATTTTGTCATTAAAGGAAAAATTAGATAGGTTTATGGATGGGAGGGGAATGGAGGGTTATGGGCAGGGTGTTATTCCAGGAAATGAAAAGTAAGAAAAAGACAGTGGATAAATCTGAGAGCATCCATTTTGGTAGATCAAAAATGGGAAGGTTGACTAATTTAAATGGTGATGATTTGGAAGATGGTGATCTGGTATTTTGTTCAGTTCCCATCACCTCATTATAGGAAGGACGTAGAAGCCATGGAGAGGGATGCAGAGGAGATTTGCCAGGATGTTGCCTGGATTGGAAAATATATGGGGCAAAGTTAGCAGAGCTAGGACTTCTCTTTGGAGCAAAAAGGGATGAGAGTTAACTCAATAGAGGTGTTCGAGGTTCTGAAAGGCATGCCGGAAAAGATAGATAGCCAGTATCTTTTTCCCAGGGCAGGAGAAACAGACACTAGAGGACATCTGTACAAAGTGAAGGGTGGAAAATTTAGGGGAGAAATCATGGGTAAGTTTTTTTTTTAAAAGAGCTCTGTTTGCCTGGAGCGCCTTGCCAGGGGTGGTGGTGGAAGCTGAAACATAGGAGCATTAAATAAACTCTTAGACAGGCACATCGATGAAAGTAAAATAGAGGGTTAAGAATGTGGAAGGGTTTCGTTTTTTTTTGGTAGGAATATTATAGGTCAGCACAACAGCTAGACCTGAAGGGCTTGTACTATGTTGTAATGTTCTATGCTCTAATCTAAAATGTTGATATTCAAATCTGGGTATCCTTGCACAAAGATCACTGAAAGTGGATGTGCAACTTCAGCTTGCAATTAGGTAGGTAAGTAGAATGTTGGCATTTACCTCAGTCTCCAAATATGTAGGGTCCTGCACTGATGTAACCTGATCTGGAACAGTGTCCAGGTCTGGACTCCCCATTGAAGGAAGTATATATTTGTAATTGAGGAATGGTAGATTTTGGAATTCTTTATCCAGGGTAGCTACTGAGGCAAGTCACTGAATATATTGATGAGAGAAAATGATGAGAATCAGTGCATTTGAATTAGTTCAGGAAAATGCTCCTGAGAAAAAAGATCTGGAATGGTCATGCTGAATTGCAGAATTAATATGAAGCTGGATGGCCTATTTCTGCTTAGATTTCTTGTTTTAAAGCAATTATTGCAAATTCTGATACCTTACTGCATGCACTTTTTGTTGAATTCAGCAATGGAACACAGTCTGAGTTTCATGGTATATTGCTTATTTTTTAAAACCCATAGGGCAGGAGTAGCCACACTATGCCACCCGGATCAACTGTGGCCCATTGTTCATTTTTAAGAGGCCTAGTAAAACATCAACTCTAACAATAAATTGTACTATATGTACATTGCACTTAGTTTCAACACAAGATGTCACTGCCATTTTCAACAACTGCTAGGCTACTATTGCATTACTTTCTTTCAACACTAGATGGTACTGCGGTAATTTTAAAGTGTTAATTTTATTGTATTCGTTTAAATTTAAGAGCGGCAGATACAGTCATACCAACAGTAAAATGTGAAGATATCAATAAACTACTGCAATGTCAACAGTTAAGCTGTTCGATAGTGTTGTATAGTTATTTTCATAGAAAATAAATTTTCGATGGCACAGAGGTTTTCTATTCTTAAAAACACCTGGTTGAAAACTCCTGGGCTTAATATTGTTTGGCCCAAGACTCCTTGCATTTTTCTGCATGTGGCCCACAACTAAAAATGTTTGGCTGTCCCTGCCGTAGGGAAACCAAAGTCGCTGTCGGCATTGTGAAGTAGTGATGGCAATATTTTGGCCCTTTAGCCATAACTATTATTGTCAATTAGGCCCATAGTTTTGCCCTTTATTTTAATTGCTGCCACAAGGTGTCACTGCAACGACCTAACAAAATCATTTTGGTCAGTTTGATGAACTTAAATACAGTTGCTGCAAAACATTATTTTAACATAGGATTAGAGTCCAGAGAGAATTTTCCTGCTGTTATTCCTGGCACTCACTTTGCTTTCAAAAATTAACATTCCTACGGACCATCTAATACATAATTTTCCATATTCAAGCTTCTAATCTTGATTTCCCATGTTAACAAAGGCCAAATTAGCAATTGTATACTGAAAATGTACTGCATTTCCAATTATAGTGCCAACTTACAGAACCAAATATATATTAAGACATTGGGAAACATATTTACAAGCACTTAAATAATTCAAAGCCACTCTCGAGTGATCTTGGTAATTTTCACCTTTTAACCAAGTTTTAATCGTCTGCTCCAATATCTCCTCTTTTTACTATGATAAAGGTCCTGATGGTTAAATCCTCACTTGGTTTTTCATTTGCACTCGGTCTAAAAACGATCATTTAGCATTCTCTACCATGTTATTTTAATTCCATCTGATAAATTCAAGTTCCCTTCCACTGAGTATAAACTTGAGGAATAGCATCTCATCTTCTGATTAGATGCCTTGCAGCTTCCTGAATTTGAAAATGAGTTGAGCATTTTCAGATCAAAATCATTGAATGTATATCCCGCTGCAACCGTGTCTGCCTGTCCCACATCGGACTTGTCAGCCACAAATGGGCCTGCAGTTGACGTGGACATTTACCCCCTCCATAAATCTTCGTCCGCGAAGCCAAGCCAAAGATATCTTTTTACAAAACCAGTTACTTATTTTTCTGCATCTGTTATGTACACTTCCAATGGTCTTTTTTTAAAAAAACTTTTCAATTACTTGTACATTTGGTCTTGCAGTACCATCCCTTGGTCATTTAGTCATTCACACTTTGCATCATACCATTGTTCTCCTTTATCCTGCTTTGATAGTGGAGATAGCAGGGTTCTGCCTAACTTGCTGAATGTTTCCTTCATTTTATGTTTTAATAATCTCTGATTACAATGTTCCTTAGATATCTTAAAAGATGAAAGGAAGCGGCATGGTTGATGAGGCAGTTAGCGCAACTCCTTTACAGAGTCAGCGATCGGGGCCGGACCGGGTTCTCCCCGTGTCTGCGTGGGTTTTCTCCATGGGCTCTGGTTTCCTCCCATTGTTCAAAACATGTAGGTTAATGGGGAGTAAACTGGGTGGCATGGACACATGCCCCAAAATGGCCTGTTACTGTTCTGTATATCTAAATTTTTAAAAAATAAACTAGATCTATCAATGGTATGGGAAACTAGACTAATTCATGATTGTATCTGCAGCTAAGAGTCAACAGGCAGAAATTAAAGTGTATTTCATTTTCAGATTCAACTTCTGGTGATTCTCCATGGAGACTGCAGTCAGCTCACTCTGCCCTTGATGTGTAATGACGAGAATTCAGTTGTTCATTGGAAAGGCAGTTTCTTGAGACCATTTTATTCAGTTGGAACTGGCTTTTAAACCAACCATTCTCAAAGGGCGCCCTGCAGCTCCCTTAGAAGCCACACCACATTTAAGTAAAAGTCTCATTTACTTTTCACCTCACATAAAAATTTTATTTATGTAGTCAGTAGAAGAGAAGTACAGAAGTAACCAAATCCCGACTGCTTCAAAGGGAAGGGGGCCCATAAACTAAGGGGACTGTAGCCGAAAAAAGTTAAGAATGGCTGCTTTAAAGTACAGCTTTCAGACATGTTCACCAGGTCTTCTGATCAGTGATTTTCATGGGGGTTCAATGTCTCATTGTTGGTGATATACTGGTTTTAGTTAATTCCCCAATTTTTCTAATGCAGTGAAGGTCTAAGATGTTCAAGATCCCTGCTCTTTGGACTCTTTGAACATTGACTTCACAGCATAAAGGAAAGGGCACTGGGTACATGTTCAAAAAAGGAACAAGCTTGTGCTCATGTTTGGTGACTTGCTGATCCAAACAAGTTTGCTAAAGATGTCTGGAGGTTTAGTTAATTCCCTTATTGAGTTTGCCACGGCTAAGCAAGCTGATTAAATTTGGGTTATAATGACAGAAACAATCCACTTTTTCCAGTTTAATTGTTGGTGTAGAATTTGAATGGGATGTTAATGCCCAGTGAGGTAGCAACTTCTTCACTTATACAGATTCCCATGCACTAAAAGATTTATTCGTCATTTGTAATTTGTCAGATAAATAAGAGATGAACACAGTGATGCCAATTTAAATGGCAATTAAATACTTTTCACTGACCACATGAGTCAATGATTTTGACTTTTAATTATACCTTATTGATCATGAGTTCAAGTAACTGAAAAGATTTTAAATATGTGGTACAAAAAAAATTTCCTTAGCTCCTTTATTACTTAATTATTTTAGCTTGCTTCACAATTTACAAAGCCCATTAATTGTAGTCAGATTTTATCTGCTCTACATGAACCTGGCCAGATCTTTCTCTTTGAGCAGAGACTTGAGGTCTTCTGCAGTTGTTGGTCTCCAGAGTTATTGCTGTGGATTATCACAAGACACTTTAAAAAAAAAAGTTCCTTGTAAATTTCCAAACAATATTTTGATTGTTTTCCTTTTTCCACATAAGCATTTGTTTTTCTAATTCTCACATTTCCACTTGTTTGCAGACATATCTTGGTCATGAATAATTGCCCCACAATGATCATAACCTCAGCTTATTCTATTTATCAGATTCTCCGTTACATAGCATCTCAAAACTGCCTGTCCCTTAGGGATTGTGGGGTATTTTCCCAGAACTATATAGCTATATTTGATGAAAAATTACTGCAATGACATTCCCACACCAACACTAACCAGTAGTTCAAAGCCAGATTGACCAGACTTCAAACCATCCTTTCAACTTTACATTGTCCGCCTTTCTTGCTGCTTCCAATTTTTCTGATTTAACTTTTGTTTGACTATTAATTGTGTAATCCACAAACCACATGTTCTATTTTTTTTGGTGAAATGATCTGATATTATCTAGCCTCGATTCCTTTTGTACTGTTAGGAACCCCAGAGGACTCATTCACCAAGACAAAAGTTCACTTTATCTTTAAAATAAAAACAGGATCAAACTATCTTATTACTATTAACTTACTTTTAACTCCCGTCTAATTCTAAGTGCACGTGTATGTAATATATGAGTAAGCTTAGAAAAGTTCTTAAGTTCACAGTTCACTCTCACTTGTGTTTCCTTCAAGTTCACTGGTTGCAGCCAATTCTTGTACTGTGCACAGAATTTAACATTTATGAAGTTCATCAGGCTTTGGTGCTTGAAAGGTAAATGGTTACAAACTGATTTATTCTAATCAGCCACTTCAAAGTCTTGCTGAAGAAATTTGCCCCCTCAGGGTTTTCCAGATGATAACCTCTTTCTTTCAGGTCACCACAGAGTTCCTTTTTGTTTCCCTATTTGAAGTAAAACATTAGGCAGCCAGTCCTCTCCTTGTATGGACCTTAAGGGCTTTGACCAGGCTGAACTAAGAACTCACAACTAGTCTTCAAAATGGGGTTTTTCCACCAGCTTGCCAGCTTGTCCTGTTCCAGTCCCAGTTGCTGCTGCTGAACTGAATTCTCTCTTTCTCTCTCTCTCTCTCTCTCACACACACACACACACACACACACACACAGAGAAAAAAAATCAGTTTGACTCTCTGCTTGCAAAACCACACGACTCTCTTAGAACAGCAAACTGCACTCAGACAGCCTATGGCTCCAAACTTAATCCTCCGAGTTCTTTCATCTGTTGCTTTTCAAAACAACAATCCATTAGTGAAGTCCTTTGGGCACTCTTCACCGTTTTTTCAGAGGCACTCAGAGCCAGGGCTGTCTGGCTTGAGCAGAGGTCCAGTCTTTTAAAGGAGATTGGTTTTGAAGTGTTTGTATGTGACCTACACTAAAAACCTACCACATTTTCATCTCTTTTAAAACATATCTATATACAATGTAATCTGTCACAGTACCTACAACTGAACACTACAAAATGCAAGTTTTTATACACACATGCGCATATACATACACATACAATCTATGCACAGCACCAAGAAGTTTAATTTGATGCAGTATCAAAATTCTCTCATTCAATTGCTTGAAAAGCAGACCAGCAATTTTACTCCACAAAATCATTTTTTTTAAATATTCACAGAACCTGATATGTTGACTTGAAATTCTGCTAGTTTTATTTAATTAAACATAGTGCTGAACCAAGTACATGCAATTATAATTAGAATATAAGAGTAAGACTAAAACTGTGAAAACATTCTCAATGTATGGCAGAAGAATAGATAGGCAAATTAATTAACTGACTGAACTTTGTCAATCATTAAAATCTTTTCTGCATAATTCATTAAAGATCTTGCAATGTAAATTACTCCATTTCATATCAACTTTAAATGTGTTTTTACAGACTGTACAGCTTAAGATTTTTTGCAGAAAGTCTTGAAACAGGTTTCAACATGACATCAGATTAACATTTCAATTAGATTAATGTAGGCAAAGTGGCAAACTCAGTTTATTATTGCCCTTCATCCACCATGGTCTGTTTAATGAAGGTGCTCCCACTTTCCCATAGACAGTTCTGATAATTGGACTGACAGGGAGGAGGTGTGTTTCTCTGGGAACTTGGGAAGCAGCTGTCATCCTATTCACTTGTTGCACAGGTCTTGTGAAATGTCAAGGAAGCATTGTTGTCTGGCTGCCTTTTATCGTTCAGCTTGTGCGCTCTACAGCCACAGGTCTATGACTTTCACGATGTCAGCTTTCATGGGGTTGCAAAGCACTGACAGTCGGCTAATAAGGTAGCATTTTCATCAAAACCAACCTGTATATCCCCTGACAATATGTCAATGAGCTAATTTAACCCACAAAAGTGTCGTTTAAATCAGCTACTGATGGTACCTGATCACGTGTCACTGCCATTCCATCAGATCTTTTGAAATACTGAGGCACTATGGACTTCCCAGATTTTGAATCCAAGTTCAAGAACCATAATCATGGTGGTAATAAACTGGTTTACTCCTAATGGTGGGTGCCCCAGCTTCTAATAGATATTCAACCATTTCATTTTCTCAAATGTGAGATCAACAAATTGTGCAGACACAGGAGATCGAGGGATTAAGATACATTTGGGAATCTGTCATGTTCTTTTCAACTATCAAAAAAAGTTAAGTCGGCTGCCTCTTGCTTCTTCTTCACTTGTTTATCCCAATGGTGTGGCACAGTTGGTGAGGCAGTTAC
Source organism: Narcine bancroftii (assembly GCF_036971445.1). NCBI lineage: Eukaryota > Metazoa > Chordata > Chondrichthyes > Torpediniformes > Narcinidae > Narcine > Narcine bancroftii. The sequence continues at coordinate 251,618,092 of NC_091472.1, read as the reverse complement.
ACCTTTACAGCGGCAGCGATTGGGATTCGAATCTTGTCGTGTCCGTAAGGAGTTTGTATGTTCTCCCCATGTCTGTGTGGGTTTTCTCTAGGAGCTCCAGTTCCATCCCACCTTTGAAACATACCAAGAGTGTAGGTTAATTTGGTGTAAATTGGATGGCACCAACTCATGGGCCATAATAGGCTGTTACCAGCCTGTATGTCAAAAAAAGGAATGTATTACAATCCCCATGGATGTTGGGCACTCTTTCTTCCCTTGTCTTTTCAAAGAAAAATCCATCTCAAAATGAAATATACTGCCTTAAACGTTGTTTAAGGCTCACTTTTTGAGATAGAAACAAGGAGTAGGTTAAATGTTGCAATGATATAAAAGACCACAAATATATTGTTTCTGTTCAAGTGGACTTTTAGAATTGTGTGAAACCAAACATGATCATTTGTAACAAGAATGAAATCTGCAGGAATAAGCTGATGCGAGATATTACTCAAAATAAACCAATCATCACCATTAAGAGTCATTAATCAATATGATAAGTCAGACAAATCACTCAAAATGTTTTCAAATTAGTTTAATCATATTATTTACTCAAACAGATGGATGCAGAGATAAAGACGAAAAAGAGACAAGAAAAAATAGTGAGAATATTTCCAAAAGAATGAATATGGATAACTGTGGAATTATTAATGTATCCAAAATGGGAATTCCTCTAAATATTTTCAGTTTGTGCTCATTCTGTCACTGTCCCACACTGGTAATTTGTACAAAGAAAACTCATTACTGAGGAGGTTAGAGATTTGACATTTGTTTAAGAGCATCATGCTCTTCCTCCACCCTTTATCCAGGCTGTAAAGATAGATCCTTCAGTTGTGGAGCACGGAAACAAGTCCTTTACCCCATCACATCCATGTAATCTTTTAGCCCATCCCATTTCCCAGAATGAGTTCTGTACTTCTCAATGCCTTGCCTGTCTAAATGCCTCCTAAACATAATGATTGTATACGACTCCACTACCCTCACTGATTATCAACACAGGCACACCCCAACGATGCGTGCTTAGCCCACTGCTCTACTCATTATACACCCATGACTGTGTGGCCAGGCACAATTCCAATGGTATCTACAAGTTTGCTGACGACACCACAGTTGTCGGCAGAATCACCAACAGCAGTGAGGATGTGGACAGGAGGGAGATGGATCAGCTCGTTGAATGGTGTAATGACCACAACCTTGTGCTCAATGTCAGCAAAACCAAGGAGGTGATTGTGGACTTCAGGAGCAAGTCAGGAGAACACAACCCAGTCCTCATCAAGGGCTCAGTAGAGAGGGTCAAGAACTTCAAATTCCTGGATATCAACATCTGAGGATCTATCCTGAAGCCTCCACATTGATACAATCACAAAGGCAGCTCGCCAGCGGCTATACTTTGTGAGGTGTCTGAGGAGATTCGGTATGTCACCGAATACTCTTATAAATTTCATACCACGGAGAACATTCTGGCTGGTTGCATCACTTCCTGGTATGGAGGCGTCAACTCAGGACAAGAATAAACTCTTGAAGGTTGTTAACTCTGCCTGTGACTTCACAGGAACCAGACTTCACTCCATCGAGGACATCTACAAGAGGTGGTGTCTTTTTAAAAAAAAAACCCAGCCTCTATCCTGTAAGGTAAAAACATCATGAGATGGGACCGGAGAAGGAGTCACCCAGTACTAAGGAGTAACAGAATGCAGATGTGACCTTGTACACTCAAGATAAGCTTTGCACTAACAAGAATGATGTGCAGCAGACTAACAGAGAAGGACAGCAACAGTTTATTCATTGGACAATGTCATGGTATGATAATTTACTAAGTACGTATCCTGAGGTATAAAAAAACACCACTTGCTGATAATGGCAGAATGCGCCTTCTCCAACTAACACTGTTAGTTGCAAGTGTTACAATCCGGCAATAAAGAACAAAGAACCTTGATTTCGACTCAGTCTGGTGTCTGACTCACTCATTCATGAACAAAGCAGACCTAACAATTCTCAAAGACCCCCACCACCCGGTCCACAGCCTCTTCACTCTGCTATCATCAGGAAAAAGGTATAAGAACCTAAAGAGAAGCACTCAACGGCACAAGGACAGCTTCTTCCTGGTTGCCATCAGATGATTCCTGAAAAATCAACCAAAGGCACTGCCTTACTTTTTGTGCACTGTTATGTATATAGTAATATCGTAAGATGAATGCTTGTACTATGATACTCCTGCAAAACAGTGAATTTCATGACTTGTTCATGACAAATTCTGAACCAGTTCTTTGTAAAGATGCAACATAATGTCTCAACTTCAATATTCTATGACCTGATCTATGAAAACATCTACATATATTATAATTTTTGGGGAATTAGGGATTTGAACCACAGGATTCTTTTGTGTTTTAATATTCCTTGGCACCCTACCATTAGCTCCTTACCATTCATACCATGACCTACCCCTGTTCAATGTCACAAAATGCATCACCTCTTACTTAAATTCTGGTGACACTATGCAGCTTTCCATCAGATCTATACCCTGCCACAGCCTCACACAATCCTCCTCATTATCCACTGCACCACTACCAACATATGTGTCATCCACACAGTTACTAATCACACTGCCTACATTCACAGCCTCTGCAGTTTGTGCCAAGAATTATACTAAGAAACTGGATTTGATGTTTCAGTTTATACATAGATGAAAGTAATTAGTTTGTAAGATTTACATTTCCTCAAATCTGTTCCACTCAAATCTGGCACAAAATTCACAAAATGTTCTACAGCAAATTAAGTCTGTGGAGTTCTTTTGGCTCTGTAACGTTGCTTCATTTGAGGAGTCCTGAAAATTGGCAGAAAATTCACCCAAATCTAGGCAAAAATTATAAATTAAAATCTAGACAGAAGTGTACTGGCAGGAGACAGAAAACAATAAAAGTTAGATATTTGATGTCTACAATAACAGTAGATAAAGAGCTCAGGGCATACACCAGAAGGCAGCCACTTTAGATACATTATTAATTATTTGTTAACTAACTTATTACATTAAAACACCTCACATGCTGAATCGCTTTTGACTTTCAGTATGAAGGTCATTGTTATAGCCAATCCCCATCGCCCTGACCATGAGCAACATTGAAGTAACTCAGATTCCTCCACCTGATTATCAAAAACCTAATTTCTTAATGGAACAGTTCATGAATTTTATTTTGAAGGGTTGCGAGGGTGGGGGGGGGGGGTCAGTTACAAATTTCCACAGACAAGGATCTTTAAACCTCCTGGTACAGAAAACATCGGTACATTTCACTTTGCACGAGACTGTACTCGCCTGAATTTAAAAGGTTGAGTCAGTGGTGAAGAAGCCAAATGCAATGCTGGCAATTCATTTCATGATGAATAAAAATAGAATATAAGAGCAGGAATATGATGTTGAGGCTTTATAAGGCACTGATGAAACCTCGGAGTATTGTGAATAGTTTTAGACTCCATTTCAAAAAGGATGAGCTGACATCAGTGAGAGTTCAGAGAAGGTTCAGAAGGATGATTTTGGAAATGTTTGACAACTCCTGGCCTGTACTCATTGGAATTTATGAGAATGACGTGGAACTTAGAAACATTTCAACTGTTGAATGACATGGACGGAGAAGATGTAGAAAGGTTGATTCCCATGGTGGGAGGGCACACCTTCAGGGTTGAATGGTGGCCACTTAAAACAGAGATGTGGAGGAAATATCTGATCAAATATCTTTGATCAGAGGTTGGAGAATCTGTGCAATTTGTTGCCACGGACAGCTGTGGTGGCCAAGTTGTTGGTTGTGTTTAAGGCAGAGTTTGATACAATGCCCTGTGTTCACAGTTTTAAAGTTGTAATCAAACAATTCACATGATTAAAGTGCACATTTCAGATTTTATTCAAGGCTATTCCGATACATTTTAGTTAATTATAGCACTTTTTATACATAGTCCCCTCATTTAAGGGCATCAGAATGTTTGGGACATTTGGCCTCACAGATGTTCAAGAGTACTAATTTATGTTTAATTGGTGCAGGTATATGAGAGCTAGGCTTGCTTCTAACCTTTTGCCCACCTTTGGAGTCTGTTCTTGCCATTTTTCAACACTAGGATCAGAGTTGAGCTAATGATAGTCCAAGAAGCCAAGAAAAACAAGAATAAAACAGGAAGAGGTGTCACCCAAATCTTAGGATTACCAAAATCAACTATTTGGAAAATCATTAAGAAAGAGCGTAATGATGAGCTCAGTAATTGCAAAGGGGCTGGTAGGCCAAGGAAGACCTCCCCTGCAGATAACCGAAGAATTCTCATCAAAATGAAGATAAATCCCCAAACACCTGTTTGACAGATCAGAAACACTCTTCAGGAGGCAGGTATGGATATGTCAATGACAATTGTGTGCAGAAGACTTCCTGAACAAAAATATAGAGGTTACACTGTAAGATACAAACCACTAGTTAGCCACAGAAACAGGATAACCAGTTTACATTTTACCAAGACATATTTAAAAAAGCCTGCAGGATTCTGGTAAAAGGTTTTGTGGACAGATGAGACCAAGATTAACCTGTATCAGAGTGATGGCAAGAGCAAAGTGTAGCAGTGTAAAGGAATTGCCCAAGATCCAAAGCATACCACCTCACCGGTGAAACATAGTGGTGGGGATGTTATGGCCTGGGCATGTATGGCTACCATAGGTACTGGTGCACTTATCTTCATTGATGATGTAACTACTGATGGCAGTATCAAAATGAATACTGAGGTGTACAGAAACATCATCTCTGCTCAAGTTCGAGAAAATGCCTCCAAACTTATTTGAAGGTATTTCATCCTACAGCAAGACAATGTATACTGAAACAACAAAGGTAAAAACTGGAAAATTCTTGAATAGCCAGTCAGTCACACAATCTAAATGCACACATACCTTCCATATGCTGAAAAGAAAATTTGAGGAGTCAAACCCCAGAAATGAGCAGGAGCTGAAGATGGCTGCAGTGGAGGCCTGGCAGAGCATTACCACAGAAGATGCTCAGCACCTGGTGATGTCTACAAATCATAGACTTCAAGCAGTCATTGCATGTAAAGGATGTGCCACAAAGTACTAAACATGACTACTTTAATATTATGGTGCCCTGAAATGAGGGGACTGTGTATAAAAGGTGCTGTAATTTCTATATGGTCAAACCAAAATGAACACATATAACCTTTGAATAAAATCTGGAATATGCACTTTAATCACATGTGAATTGTTAAATTATAAATTTAAAATTGTAGAGCATAGGGGCAAATAAAGGAGAAAAAAGTGTCTGTCCCAAACACTTAGGTTCTTGATTCACCAGGGCATCAAATGGGATTGAATGGCAGGTCAGACTCAGTGGGTTGAATAGCCTATTTCTGATCCTATGTCTTATGTTCTTATGATCTGAGTCTCGTGTCTCCTGAGGCCTTTATTTCCCATTGAGTATTAAAACTGTGCACAATCAAAAAATGAATAAAAATTTCCAGGATTTTACTGTGATTGAATGGTAGAATGTTGGGCACAATAACAACTTGTGTGAAGATCATCTTCTGGTTTCTCAACACAAGTACAAGCTATGGATCAACTCCAAGACTGCAATGAGTTGCCATCTTTTTTTTTCCTAATTTGTTAGATTTGGCTATCGTCAGTTAGCATATTTATGTCTGCACGATTGTCAAAATGTTAATTATTTCCACTTATTAGCAAACAGCACTTTGCAGTTTTAGTGGAAATCAGTTAACACTTTATGACTTATTTAGTGAAAAGTAAATTGTTGTGAAAGGAATTCTTATCCATCTTTGTTTTGAATTGGAACATCCAGCCAACTACTTGCCTTTTTTTTCCAGGCTGTAACGATCATAATAAGTGCCCTTAAGCAATGCCAATAAACTCCTAATGTATAGTTGAGCAGGCAGTTCCTCTCTCATTTTGGCTTTTTTGATGTTCTTGGTATGTTTCCTTCTCTATTTTTTTCTTCTTCTTCTCACTGCAGAGTATCTCACCTTTGTCACAATTTATAGACACAAGCGTATGGGGGTTGTAGGTTAATTTGGATATTTGAGTGGCACAGGTTATTGGGCCATAGGGCAGTTACCGTGCTGTACATCTAAAAAAACAATTACTTTGGTGATTAAAATGCAGCAAAGGAATTAATTTGAGTTTCTCATAATGGCACAACAATATGAATGAAAATCTAAATTTAGTATATTGCCTAGTTAGTTCTAAATTGCAAATGCCAAAAATTATACCGCTGCTACATTTAGACCATCTTCTCACAATTGCCAGTGCCAAAATCCATGAGAATGTCAGAATAGCACAAAATAATTACTTGCAGCTGAAGATAAAGATGAAGTTAAGATTAAACTCAGTCCATTTTGAAACATTATTGATCAGCTTTCACTGGAATACCTAATTTGAACAGTGAAATAGTTGTTGATGTATTTTATTCTTTCATTTAAACCATTTCCTGCAACACAATCATCAAATAGTTAAAATGAATGGGAAACAATTGTTTTGAATTTAAGGAATGTAGGTGGCTGAAAGCTTAATGGAAGATCATCTACATTAGAATTGTTGATGTGTAATATTTATTGGGGTAAGGCACTTAAAAATGATATTGCCTGAGCTGAGGGAACTTGAATCACAGAATATACATCACTTTTTTTTAAACCACTTGGTAATCAAAATGTTCAAGACTGTACAATAAGTCCTATGTGTAAACTATGGATGCAGTTTATGTATAAACTATGGATGCAGTCTATGTATAAACTATGGATGCAGTCTATGTATAAACTATGGATGCAGTCTAGACTGATCTGGATAAAGTGTGTGGTCTGCTGATGCCACTTTATAGCTTTTCCATTTTCCTACTTTATGAATTTCCATGATTTATTTTTAAAGGTAGAGACTACAGAGGGATCAGTGGAACTATTGAGGGCTGATTTTCTCCTATTTTTAATGCCAGAAAATATTTATTCCCTGCAAAAATCAAAGTTTAAAAAATGGGGATATTTGGAGGCAGGGAAGTGAGAAACATACTAGAAGGATGAGGTTTGCTAGCATATTTGAAACCCATAATGGCAGACATTTTCAGATCAGGATTATACAGTAAATATGTGACCTTCCTGAAGTGCTGTAGAGGTTATTAAAGGAAGGAAATAAGTAGAATCTTTGTGCTACTTCTCTCCCCAGTAGATTCATTTCTCAGTGCAAATCTGGTTTTGACACCAACAGGCTGTCTTCCAAATACCCTGGCTTATTCATTTTTTTGTTTTATTTGAGGATTACATCAATAATCCACTATACTGATTAACATCAGTTCTCACGCTGGTTCATTCAAAGTGACCTACACTCTAAACTCCGACAATCTCAAAAACATTTATATAAAAAAAAATAACCAGTCACAGGCCCAATACTCCCACACCGACCAAAATATCCCACGTACCCATTATTTTACTACGACTAGTATTTTCCATCTGAAATTTGACATCAGTTATACAATTATTGTTTTGAATCTATTATTTGTTGCGATTAAAGAATGAATGCAAACTGAATGGATCAAGGGTAGACATTGCATAGATATCTTTTGTTAAATACCAATGGATTTCTTATCCATTAATAATAATAATGAAAGTTGTGCCTTTTTGTTAATATGTCAAAATGGAGTGAAAACTTAGAGAATGAAAATTTTACAGTGAGATGTGTAAAAGTATTACTACTTGTGATCAACAATTCCCTCTTTTCTGTCATTTTCTTCTTAGCTGTTGCACATGAGTTCCAGAAACCAACTGCAGTTTTGTCAGAGTGCATCAACCCTCTTCTGGTCTGATAACATGGAGAAAGTGATATTTCCTGAAATTACCTCTTTTACCCTTAGCCCAACAAGCACTTCTGGATCCAGTTTAACAGAGGGTCTACTAACACCACCTTCACCAAAAAACAATATGCAACAAATAGTCGATGGATTGAGTATTCCACGACCTCATGTAACTTTAACATGCATGTTTGTTTTTGCCATTCAGAATAAACAAACTTAAAATTGCTTTGCATGTTTCATAAAACATAGCATGAAGAAGACAGAAAAAAGTTCATCATTTACTGAATTATTCTTTCTGATAGTTTAACTATTTTTTTAATTTTAGCCTTTGAGTGTATTGTGGTTTTGTTATGGAATGCAATGTAAATATATGTGGTTACAAATACACTAAGCATTTTTAAAGTCTACCATGGGAAACTTGCTTGCTGTCCATGGACTTTCTTTCTCACCTGGTACCTCACTCCCTCTCCTGCCACCTTCCTCATCTTCCAGCTGAGAGCCCTGGTGTCGGGCGTCCCTCAGCTGGTCATGCTGTGGTTGCCTGCTCTTTGGCTGAGCCCCCTTCCCGTCGGTGTTTTCTTTTTAACCATTGATTGCGCAGTTGCGCACTTTTGTTTGACTCAGGGAGCCATTTTTGCAATCCACTGGTCGGGGGGTATCAATGCACAGAAGTTAAACCTGATGGCAGGAAGCATATGTATGTGACGATCTTATTAGATTGCTACCATTTTTAGCTGACTGTAACTAGATGATTAAAACAGCAGGGACATATTTTCAATAGACCAATTATATAACTGATATTAAAACTGATTAATGGAGGGTTAACAAAATATGCTTTTAATATTTTATCTGCATCAATTTTTGAAAAAGACAACTGGTGTAATATGTTGCAATGTTGCTTTCCTGCTTTGGATTCAAATGCAAGTCAAACAGCAGTTTCATTTTCTGCAGGTAAACTCCCACACACTGGGCTAGAGTGCAACAAAGCTGCTTCCAACCTAAACAGTTGACATCAGAATTGACACCAGTTTTAAATTCCACTAAAGTAAGCTTCAAGTTTCAACAACTTGAATAAAATAAACTTGCAATGGAAGAACCATGAGTTATTGCCTTGGGATGCTTTCTTTGGACAGTTATTACTCAACCTTCTAAGTAATTTCCTAAAATTTTTGGGAGATAAATAATCCTGTGCTGATCTGCAATTAGTAAACAGGAGGTCCTGAATGTAAACTCTGCTGCAATTTCCCATCTGTGTTCCATAGTTGCATCTGCCCAATGAACTTGTACCAGGTTAGACCTATGTGGCTGTAGTGTCCACTATTTGAATGGAGAAGAACAGCACTGTGGCATGCATTTATGGCTTAATATAGAAAAACATCTCAAAAATTTAGAGATTTATGAAGAAGTCATCAAAAGAATTAGCAAGGCCTTGAAAAGCTCCCACATTGTTGGCTGGTCAGGAAAACTAGCTCATCTGAGTTCAGGATGGATTAAAAATTGGATGGCAATGGCAGGTTTATTTCCCCCTGATTGGAGGCTTGTGTGCAGCATGGGAATGGTGCTGGATCTATTCACGTTTATCATTTGCATAAACACGTTGGATGTCAATATAGTTCACAGGGTTAGTAAATTTCCAGATAACACCAAAATTGATGGTATAGTGGACAGTGAGGAAGGTTGTCTGTTTAAAAACAATTTCTAAATAAACTAGGGGAAGTGGACCAAAGAATGGCAGATGGAATTTAAGTGTGAGGTGATGCATTTTGGTAAATCAAACCAGGGTAGGACAGACAATAAATAGTAGGGCCCTGGAAAATGATGTTGAATAGAGGTATAGGTACATAGTTCCTTGAAAGTCACCATAGATACACAGAGTAATGGAGAAGGCATTTGACACACTTTCCTTCATCTGCAAGGCAAAGAGTACTGAAGCAAGGACATCATGTTACAACTGTTCAAGACCACATTTGGAGTATTGTGTACAATACTCGTTGCCCATTAAGCTGAAAAGGGTGCAGTAAAGATTCATGAGGATATCGGAGGGACTAGAGGGCATGGGTTTTAGGAGAGGCCTGGATAGGCTGCAGCTTTACCCCCTGGAATTTAGAATGCTGAGGAATGACCTTAAAGATGGACAAAATCGTGAGGGGCATAGATAAAGTAAATAAATAGCCTTTTATTCTCCAGGGCATAGATTTAAGGTGAGATGGGGAAAATATAGGCACACTTCCAGGATGCATCCCTAGCCCAATGTTCTATTCTCTCTACTTCCACGACTGTGTGGCAAGGCACAATTCAAATGATATCTACAAATTTGCTGACGACACCATGATTGCTGGCAGAATCACAGATGGCAACGAGGAAGCGAAAAAATGGGAGATGAGCTAGTTGAGCATTGTCACAACAACAAACTTGCACTCACTGTTAGCAAAACTAAGGAATTGATTGTTGACCACAAGAAGGGGAAGCCACAGGGAGGAGTAACATGATAGAGTAGTGGCCGGTAGGGTAAAACTAGCCCTTTCCAGAAAATAAAGTCAAGACAAAGTTCAACAAATATAAAATATAAGAAATAGAAGATAAAGTTTCAGAGAAGAGAAAGAAGGTGGCACACAAGGAGGAAAAAGTTAAAACCACGGAGAAAAAAAAGTTACCAGAAAAGAAAGAAGGCCTTACCTGCACGGGGAACAGGGAGCCATGGTAGCGAAGAACGTCCATTCTCAGAGGTTGGTGCCGGCCCTGTGAAGTCGCAACCCCCCCGACCAGTGGACTGCAAAAATGGCTCTGAGCCAAACAAAAGTGCGTGAGGAGTCACGCATGAGCAGTGCGCAATCAATGGTAAAAAAAACCACCGACAGGAGGGGTGCTCAGCCAAGGGGCGGGCAACCACAGAACGACCAGCTGAGGGACGCCCAACACCAGGGCTCTCAGCTGGAAGATGAGGAAGGTGGCAGGAGAGGGAGTGAGGTACCAGGTGAGAAAAAAAAGTCGACAGGGTTAACAGGAAGAGGAGCACCAGGAGGCCCGACATATGAGCAGCCCAGAAGGGGAGGACCAACAGCAAGAGGGCCAGCAAGATGAGGTCTGACAAAGTGATACAAGCAACTCATCAGGAAAATTAGGAGATACAGATACAAAGAGGAGAAGAAGAAAAAGACACAAACACAGGTACAGACACAGAAGAAGAGGAAGAAGAAGACCAAGATCTTCAGAGAAATAGAAGGTAAAACAGATGGACAGAATATAGATGAAGCTCTTTTTTTAAAGAACAAATGAGAGCTTTAAAAGAAATGGTTGTCATTAGAATTTAGTGCAATTAAAAGAAAAATGACTTAAGAGCAAAATTGGAAGAAAGTGACAAAAAAATTAGAGACAAGAGTTGATATCTCAGAAAATTGATATGTTGGAAAATTATAGTAGGCAAAACAACAAAAATAGTGGGCCTGAAGGAAGGTGAAGAAGGCACAGATATGAAGGAATTTATAGAAGGATGGATCCCGAAGGTCCTGGGAATGACAGAAATGCAGGAAGAAATGGAAATAGAAAGGGCACAGAACACTAGCTCTGAAACCGCAGATACAACAAAAACCAAGATCCATCTTAGTAAAATTTTTGAGATATATGTCAAGAGAAAATATACTGGAGCGGGCAAGGAATAAAATTAAAGAAGATAATAAGCCATTGGAATACAAGGGTCAAAAATGATTTTTTTTACCCAGGCACAAGTTTTGAACTTTTAAAGAAGAGGAAGGAGTTTAATACAGCAAAATCGATCCTATGGAAAAAAGGTTATAAATTCATGTTAAGTCATCCAGCTGTGCTTACAATTTTATACCTGGGGAGCAAAACAGACTGTTCTCGGATCCGGAGGAAGCACAAGAATTTGCAGAGCGTTTGCAGGACAGAAGGAGAGATGAAAAGATGTAATAAGAATGAAGAATGGTGTTAAAGTATATATAAAGATGGAAAAACCATATATATAAAGAACTAAAGAGGGAAAAGGGAAGGAAGGGGGAAAAAAGGGAGAGCTTTGTTATAGGTGTAAAAAAAGTGTTTTATGGGGATGTTGTGGGGGGAGAGAATAACCGTCACTGCGAAATCAGTTGACACTTGCAAACAAGATTGCAATCCAAATGGAAAGGGGAGTTGTAGTTGCCCGGCAAGGGATAAGGGGCAACTCAGAGAGGGGGTGCATTTGGGGTTAAGGTAATATTGGGTGTGGGAATTGTTGGAGTATTTTATGTTTTAAATGTGTTGTCATACATAGAGTTTAAAAAGGGAAAACTGAGAGATGAAAATGGGGAAAAGGGGGATGGAGGTGGTGAGGAAGCAGAAATGAGGTGTAAACAAGATACAAAAATGGCCATGTTGAACTATATGACTATAAACATTAATGGAATACATAACCAAATTTAAAGGAAGAGGCTATTAATTTCACTGAAAAAAGAAAAAAAATAAATATAGCATTTGTGCAGGAAACGCATCTAACAGAAGTAGAGCATAACAAATGAAAGAGAGACTGGGTAGGACACGTAGCAGCAGCATCCTATAATTCAAAAGCTAGAGGTGTAGCCATATTAATAAAAAAATGTACCAATCAAAATAGAGGAGGAAATAATAGATCCAGCAGGGAGGTATGTAATGATAAAGTGTCAGATATATTCAGAATTTTGGAATTTGCTCAATATATATGCACCTAATGAGGAGGATCAAAAGTTTATGCAGGATATTTTTTTGAAGATTGTAGATACACAAGGAAATATATTGATAGGAGGGGATTTTAACCTTAATTTGGATCCAATGTTGGATGAAACTGGACAAAAGACAAGCAAAAAGTATAAAGTAGCCAAATTTATGGTTAAATCAATGCAGGAAATGAAACTTATGGATATATGGAGGAGGCAGCACCCAAGAGAGAAGGAATATTCATATTATTCGAGTAGGCATAAAACATACTCAAGGATTGATATGTTTTTGTTGTCGGCCCATATTCAAGGGAGAGTTAGGAAAACTGAGTATAAAGCTAGACTACTATCTGATCATTCACTCCTATTATTAGTAATAGAACCAAGAGCATATAGATGGAGGTTAAACTCCATGCTACTTAAAAGGCAGGAATTTAGAGAGTTTATTGAATGCTAAATTAAAACATATTTTGAAATAAACACTGAATCAGTGAAAGGCAGATTTATATTATGGGACGCAATGAAAGCCTTCATTAGAGGGCAGATAATAAGTTATGTAACTAAGATGAAAAAGGACTACAATCGGGAAAATAGAGCAGTTGGAAAGGGAGATAGCAAGTACAGAAAAGGAACTAGTAAAAAGGGACGATATAACGAAAAAGAATTGGCGGACAAAAAAAATAAAATACGAAACATTACAAACTTACAAGGTGGAGAAGAACATATTTAAAAGTATTACAAACTTGGAGAAAAACAAAATATTAGCCTGGCAACTTAGAACAAGCTAAAAGAACTGTATTGGCATCAAGGAAAAAGGACAAACAAATTACATACAAGCCAATAGAGATTAATGAGAACTTTAAGGAATTTTATGAACAATTGTACCAAACTGAGAACGACGGGAAAGTTGATAAAATAGAAGAGTTTTTAGCTAAAATTGAACTGCCAAAATTCCAAGAAGAAGAACAAAAGAAACTGATAAAACCATTTGAAATAGAGGAAGTACAGGATATATTAAAAAAGCTGCTGAACAATAAAATGCCAGGAGGATGGATTCCCAATAGAATTTTATAAAACATTTAAAGAGTTATTAATTCTTCCTCTCCTGGAAGTAATGAACCAGATAGAAGAAACACAAAACTTGCCAGATTCATGTAGGACAGCAAAAATTACAGTAATATCAAAGATGGGGAAGGATCCATTAACACCAGCATCATATAGACTAATATCTCTACTTAACTCAGATAAGATAATAGCGAAATTATTAGCAAACAGATTGGCCAATTGTGTACCTAAAATAGTAAAACAAGATCAAACTGGATTTATTAAGAAAAGATGAACAGAGGATAATGTCTGTAAACATATTAATCTAATTTATGCAGTTCAAGGAAATAAGCAACCAACAGTGGCTGTTGCTTTAGACGCAGAAAAAGCCTTTGACAGAGTAGAGTGGAACTATTTATTTAAAGTATAACAGAGGTTCAATCTACCAGAAAAATATATTAACTGGATTAAAGCATTGTATTATGGACCGTTGGCGAAGGTAACAGTAAATGGATATGTATCGAGCCAATTTAAATTAAGTAGGTCAACTAGACAGGGATGTCCACTATTCCCCTCATTGTTCGCCTTAGTAATAGAACCATTGGCAGAACTGATAAGAACAGAAATAAAATAAAAGGGATAAAAATAAAGGAGGAGTAGCAAATCAGCTTATTTGCAGATGACATCATAGTATACCTAACAGAACCAGAAATATCAATAAAAGAATTACATAAGAAATTGAAGGAGTATGGAGAAATATTGGGGTACAAGATCAATGCAAATAAAAGTGAAGTGATGCCAATGAGTAACACAGAGTATACAGAATTTAAAAAAGAATCACCATTTAAATGGCAAGCACAGCAATCCGATACCTAGGTATCAGGTTGGATAATAACTTAAGCCACTTGTACAAACTAAATTATCAGCCACTAATAAAGAAATTGCAGAAAGACTTAGAACATTGGAAAGAATTACCGCTAACATTGTTAAGGAGGGTAAATTACATTAAAATGAATGTTTTCCCAAGGATACAATACTTATTTCAATCGTTACCAATTCCCTTAACAGAGAAATTCTTTGATGAACTAAAGAGAATAATAAGGAAATTCTTGTGGAAAGGGGGAAACAGAGGGTAATGTTAGATAAATTAACAGAGAGGTATAGTCAAGGTGGTTTGCAGTTATCAAACTTTAAAAATTATTATAGAGCAGCACAATTAAGGTATTTATCAGATTTTTATCAGACAAGGGAAAAACCAGACTAGACTAAGATAGAACTAGATAAAATAGGGGAGAAGATACTGGAACATATATTTTATAAGTGGGATGAAAAGCTGGTGCAATATAAAAGCTCACCAGTATTGCATCATTTTCTTAATATATGGAAGAAGATCCACTTAGAAAGGAAAAAAAAACTAATGACCAAATACCAAAATTGTTATTGACACAAAACTCACTAATCCCTTTTACAATAGATAACCTTTCCTTTAGAGAATGGGAGAGAAAAGGAATCAAAAGAATAGAAAATTGTTGTTTTGGGAAATAATTTATTAACATTTGAACAGTTGAAGGACAAATATGGAATAACTCAGTACAGTGTTTGCATACCATCAAATGAAAGCTTATTTAAAGAATAAATTGGGAAACAGATTGAGGTTACCAGAAGGAAGCAACTTTGAATATGTGATTACAGACACAATGATATTTAAAAGATTTATAACAAACATGTACATTAAGCTGCAAGATAAGGAAAATGATGAAATAAGCTGTAAACCTAAACAAAAGTGGGAAAAGGATTTAAACAAAGATAAAAAATGAAGCATGGCAAAAGTTATTTAATGAGAAACATTTGTATATATTTTGGTTAATATGGTTTACAGTGTAAAAAATAATAAAATTTAAAAAAAGTGGAAGCCAGGAGAACACAAACTAGTCATCACCAAGGGGTTAGCAGTGGCGAGGCTAACAAACTTCAAATTCTTGCATGTCAACATCTCTGAAGATCCATCCTGAGGCCATCATGTTGATACAATTATGAAGGCGGCATGCCAGCAACTATATTTCATTAGGAGTTTGAGGAGATTTGTTATGTCGCTTAAGATTTGCAAATTTTTTTTACCAGTGTACCATGGAGAGCATTCTGAACAATTTCAACACTGTCTGGGATGGAGGCACCACTGTACAGGACAGGAACAGGCTACAGAGGGTTGTAAATTCAGCTAGCCTCATCATGAGCATCTGTATTCACTCCATTAAGGACATCTTTAAGAGATGGTGCCTCAAGCAAGCAGCTTCCATGATCATGGGATCAGACCATGCCCTTTTCTCATTGCTACCATCAGAGTGAGATGCAGGAGACTGAAGACACACTCAACAAAAAATAGCTTCCCCTCCACAATCAGATTTTGGAAAGGACAATTGACCTATGGACATTACCTCACTTATCTCTTTTTGCACTAGTTATTTTTAATTTTATATTTACAGAATTGTAATTTATAGTAATTTTGTACCTTGTTCTTCACAATACTGCTGGTGCTAAACCACATTTCATAGCAACATGTTCACAAGTAGAAATCTGATTCGGATTTAAAAGAGACCGGAGAAACTCATCTGTTACACTTTTGTGTATATAGAATGAACTGTCAGAGCGTGGTAGGGGTAGATACAATTGCAACGTTCAAAAGACATTGACAGATACACAGAGAGGAGAGGTTTAGAAAAATGTGGGCCAAACACATCAAGTGAGATAATATGGTCAGCATGGATCACTGCTAAATAACAATCAAAAACACCTACTGCTCCATTCCATGCCCACAATTCAATAAACCAGATCACCAGTCAATACTATTTCTACCTGCTTACAAATAGAAGATGAGACATTAGGACCCAATGGTAAAGCTGAACAGCAAGGTCCACTCACCACTGAATGCTAGGAATGAGGTGTTCAACCCTGGTGACTCAACCGATACAGGAAATCAAAGTATGACCCGCACAAGGCCATCAGAGATGTGAAGAGGCAGTACTGAACCAAACTGGAGCCCCAGACAAACCTCATGGATACCATGAGTTTGTGTCAGGATAATGTATACCATCATGGGCTCGAAAGCAAAACCAGGTAGAATACCAGGCAAGAGCTCATTCCTCCCTGACGAGTTCAATGCATTCTACGATTGCTTCAACCTCCAATCTCATGCACACCTGCACCCACATTCACTGCTGCAGACATCAGAAAGAGAAGCCAACAAGGTTTGAAGGAGTTCCTAGGCATTTCCTTCAAGCTTGCACAGACCAGCTGGGAAAGTTATAGACATCTTCAATCTCTCCCTGGTACATGCTGAAGTACCCACCTGTTTCAAAAAAGCCACCATTATCTGGGGACAGAGATGAAGGCAGGTCAGTAGCTCTGCTATTCACTAACATGAAGTGGTTTGAGAGTTTGGTTACAACCCACTCTAATTCACCTTCCACTGAAATAGGTCCACAATAGATGACATCTTTCTGGCCCTACACTCAGCCTGGAACACTGGACAACAGAGCACCCATGTTTGACTACAGTTCATTGACTATAGCTCCACCTTCAGCACAATAACACAAAATTACTTCATCCCCAAACTCTGAATTTGGCTTCTACCTCCTCCTCTGCAACTAGATCTACAACTTCTTGTACCCAAGGCATTGGTGACAACACCTCCTCCATGATTGTCCCCAACACTCAGACTCTGCAAGATTGTGTACTCGTTCCCCTACTGTACTCCCTATACAACATTGACTACATGGCCAAACACTGCTACATCTGCAAACTCCAAGCTGGAATTTGTGAAATGCATTCAGGAAAGTTTTCTAAACCAATGAGAGAAGATGCATTACTTAATCTTCTATTAGGGACCCAGTCAGGTGATAGAAGTATGTACAGGCAAACATTTTGGGTCCAGTGACCATAATGTTATTAGCTTCAAATTCAGGATAAGGACAAGTCTGGTTCTCAAGTGGGGATTCTGTATTGGAGAAAGGCCAATTTTGTGGAAATGAGAAAGGAACTAGTAAGAGTGGATTAGGATAAGTTTTCTGGCAAGGATGTGTTCAGTAATTGGAAGGCCTTCAAAGGTGAAATTTTGAGAGTGCAGAATTTGCATGTTCCTGTCAGGATTAAACACAAAGTTAACAGGCATAGGAAACCTTGGTCTTCAGGGGATGTTGGCGATCTGGTTAAGAAGAAGAGGTGTAGAGCAGGCATAGGCAACAAATGAGGTAATAGAAGAGTATAGAAAATATTTAAGGAAAAAAAATAAGTAAGGCAAAAAGACACAAGGTTGTTTTGGCAGATAATGTGAAGGTAAATCTGAAGGGTTTCTACAAGTATGTTAAGAGATAGTCAGGGACAAAACTGATCCCCTAGAAGATCAGAGTGGTCATCTATGTGTGGAGCATTATGAGATGGGGAGATCTTAAACATTTTTCTTTGCATCAGTATTTACTCAGGAACTGGCTAAGTATACAAGGAAGGAAGGGAGGGAAACAAGCATTAGAGGCATGGAACAAAAAGAGATTAAAGAGGGAGGTGCTTGCTGCCTTACAGAAGATAAAGGTAGATAAATCCACCGGACCTGATGTGACATTCCCCCGGACCTGGAGGGAAACTGGTGTAGAAATTGCAGGGGCTCTGGCAGAAATATTTAAAATATCTTGATTAGAGTAGCTCATGTTGAACTTTGTTTAAAAATGACTCCAAAAGTAAACCAGGAAATTATTGGCCGGTAAGCCTGATGTCATTAGTAGGTAAATTATTGGAGGGTGTTCTCAGAGATTGGATTTACATGTATTTGGACAGCCAAGAGCTGATAAAAGGATAGTAACATGGCTTTGTGTGTGGTAGGATGTGTTTAACAAACCTTAGAGTTGGTTACCAAGAAAGTAGATGAAAGAAAAGCTGTGGATGTTGTCTACATGGACTTTAGTAAGGCTTTGACAAGGTCCCACATGGAGGTTAGTTCAGAAGGTTCAGACACTAAGTATCCATGAAGAGATTGGAAAATGGATTTGAAATTCATTGAATGGGAGAAGATAGGGAGTGGTAATGGATGATTGCTTTTCAGACTGGAGGTGTGTGATTAGTGGTGTGCCATTGTTGTTTGTTGTCTATATCAATGATCTGGATGATAACGTGGTAAAAGGATCAACAAGTTTGCCGATGACACTAAGATTGGAGGTGTTGAGGACAGTGAGGAAGGCTTTCAAAGTTTGCAGATTTTTCTGGACCAACTGGAAAAATGGGCCAGAAAATGGCAGATGGAATTTAATGCAGACAAGTGTGAGGTATTGCATTTTGGAAGGAAACCAAGGTAGGACATACACAGTTCATGGTAGAGCACTGAGGAGTGTGGAGGAACAAAGGGATCTGGGAATACAGATACATTATTCCCTGAAAGTGGCTTCACGGGTAGTCAGGGCTGTAAAGAGTGCTTTTGGCATCTTGGTCTTCATAAGTCAAAGTATTGAGTACAGGAGTTGGGAGGTTATGGTGAGGTTGCACAAGACATTGTTGAGGCCAAATTTCGAGTATTGTATGTAGTTCTGGTCACCAAACTACTGGAAGGATATCAATAAGCTTGAATGAGTGCAGAGAAGATTTACTAGGATGTTGTGTCTTCATGAGTGGAGCTCCAGGGAAGGACTAAACAGGTTAGGAGTTTATTCCTTGGAGCATAGAAGAATGAGGGGAGATTTGATAGACTTACAAAATTGAGGGGTATAGACAGAGTAAATGTGAGAAAGCTCTTTCCACTTAGAAGAGATAAATACATGGTTTCAGGGTGAAAGGGCAAAGGTTTAGGGTTTGGTTGGAGTGTGGAACGAGCTGCCATCTGTTGTAGTAAAAAAGGCTCACTCAAGTTTCAAGAATAAATTGGATAGTTACATGGATGCTAGAGGTCTGAAGGGTGTTGAAAAGGGTCAGGGGGACTAACAGAATGATGTTTCAGAACAGACTAATTAGTGAAATTTTTTTATCTTTGTGACATACCACACATGCTCAATGCTCAAAGCTAAAGAAATATGAAGCACATTTATTTGAAAATCAGGTTATAATTTTCTGCCACAGACTTTTAATGATATCTATCATTAAAAAGACCTACATGCTTTAAAAATTTTATTTTTGTTTAAATGGGAGTCAAAGCTTCAATGACATTGTGGATATGTGGGAATATATCAGGACATGGTCTTGGGGAAATTGATGGGATTGAAGGCAGATAAATCCCAAGGGCCTGATAATCTACATCCTAGGGTTCTTAAGGAAGTGGCCATTCAGATAGCAGATGCTTTAAGAATTATTTTCCAGAACTCGATAGACTCAGGATCAGTACCCATGGATTGGAGGGTAGCTAATGTTACCCCACTATTTAAAAAGGGGGGTAGAGAAAAAGCGGGGAATTATAGGCCAGTGAGCCTTACATCAGTAGTGGGCAAAATGATGGAATCCATTATTAAGGATGTAATAGCGGAGCATATGACTAGCAGAGAAGGGATCGGACGGAGTCAACATGGATTTACAAAAGGTAAATCGTGCTTGACAAATCTATTGGAATTCTTTGAGATAGTGACAGGTAAAATAGATGGGGGAGAGCCAGTGGATGTGGTGTACCTGGACTTCCAAAAGGCCTTCGATAAGGTCCCGCATAAACGACTGGCTTCCAAAATCAAGGCTCATGGGATTGGGGGCAAAGTATTGATGTGGATTGAGAACTAGCTGGCAGGTAGAAGACAGAGAGTTGGGATAAATGGCTCATTTTCTGAGTGGCAGGCAGTGACCAGTGGGGTGCCACAGGGATCTGTACTGGAACCCCAGCTGTTCACAATTTACATTAATAATCTGGATGAGGGGATTGGATGTAATATCTCCAAATTTGCAGATGACACTAAGCTAGGAGAGGTTGTGTGCACGGAAGAAGGGGTCAGGAAGCTCCAGTGTGATTTGGATAAATTGAGGGACTGGGCAGATACATGGCGAATGCACTACAATGTGGATAAATGTGAGGTTATCCACTTTGGTAATACAAACCGGAGGGCAGATTACTATTTGAATGGCAATAGATTAAGAGATGGGGAAGTGCAGAGAGACCTAGGGGTACTTGTACATCAGTCTCTGAAGGTGAGCATGCAGGAACAGCAGGCGGTTAAAAAGGCAAATGGTATATTGGCCTTCATATCAAGAGGATTTGAGTATAGGGACAAGGATACCTTACTGCAGCTGTACAGGGCCTTGGTGAGACCCCACCTGGAGTATTGTGTGCAGTTTTGGTCACCTTATCTAAGGAAGGATGTTCTTGCAATGGAGGGAGTGCAGAGGCGATTCACCAGGCTGATACCTGGAATGGCAGGAATGACTTATGAGGAAAGATTGCGCAAATTGGGATTGTACTCGCTGGAGTTTAGAAGATTGAGAGGGGATCTCATAGAGACATATAAAATTCTGGCAGGACTGGACAGAGTGGATGCAGATGGGATGTTTCCAATGATGGGAAAATCCAGAACCCGGGGCCATGGTTTGAGTATAATAGGCAAACCATTTAGGACCGAGATGAGGAGGAATTTCTTTACCCAGAGGGAGGTGAATCTGTGGAATTCATTGCCACAGAGGGCAGTAGAGGCAGGTTCATTAAATATATTTAAGAGGGAATTAGATATATTTCTTCAGTATAAAGGTATTAAAAGTTACGGAGAGAAGGTGCGGACGGGGTACTGAACTTTAAGATCAGCCATGATCTCGTTGAATGGCGGAGCAGGCTCGAAGGGTCGAATGACCTACTCCTGCTCCTATCTTCTATGTTTCTAAGTGAGCAGCAAGGTCATTATGTGACAGCTGGGTTCCCAAAAGTTTTGAGACCTTAATCATTGAGCAGAGAATCAAGAGTAATTAATTTGAAGTATAATGTTTGGTGAGGCCAAATTTGGAGTATTGTGTGCAGTTTTGGTCACTAAACACAAGAGAGTGTAGGCAAGATTTACTAGAATGATCCTCAGATTACAGGAACTCAATGACAGGAAAGGTTAAACAGTTTTTGACTTTATTCCCTGGAGTGTAGATGAGGGGAGATTTGATAGAGGTATTTAAAATTATTAGGGAGATAGACAAAGTAAATATAGGTAGGCTTTTTAAACTGAGGAGAGAGGAGATACAACCCAAAGTACATAGGTTAAGAGTGAAAGGGGAAAAGTTGAAGGGGAACTTCAGAGCGGTGGGAATGTGAAGCAATCTACCAGCTGAGTTGGTGAATGTGGGCTCAATTTGAACATTTAAGAGGAATTTGGCCAGGTGCATGGATGGGAGAGGTAGGAGGGTTATGGACTGGGTGAAGGTCAGTGGGACTAGGCAAACAAAATGATTCAGCACAGATTAGAAGGTCCAAAGGGGCCTGTTTTTGTGCTGTGTGTTCTATGCTTCCAAGGCTTTAAAAATTAAACATGATTTTTCTAAAGTTATATTCAATTTAAATTTACAAGTTAAAGGTTGAAACACAGCATCTATATTCTGGATCAACATCTTAAAACTTGAGTGTGGTCTACATTGCAATCGCTCAAAAATAAAACAAATTTTAGAGTCTTCAATATTGTTGACAAACACTTTCGTATAAATGACTCCCATCTTATATTTTGTTCCTTAATAGGAACAGGAATAAACCGTTCAGACCCTTTAATCCGTGTTGTAATTCAGACAGCTCACGGATCTAAGCTTCTTGTTTATTTGCTGCAATTCTGTATCCCTTGATATCCTTACTTAACTATAATCACACTGAATTCTCCACTACAGGGCAACAATTTAACCTTGCATTAAAAAGGAGGATTGCATTTGTGCGCACAACTAAGAGCATTGTTGGTTTTCTTCCAAATATTCTCGAATGCTACGAAAATTATTTGGGGGAACTTCTTTAGCTTTTAACTTTTGTTCCAAATCCACAAATTTCTTCTGTCCATTTCAGTTCATCCATCAACAAGATGTTTGGTGTTTATATTAGTGTCTTGCTGTATTGATGCTTAAAAAGGCTTACTGCATGCTTTATTTGAATGTTAAATATTGAACTTCAGTAACTTTTTAATTGATGAAATCATTTAGAATGGTAATAACTCCATTGCTCCTAATTTCTTGTTTGTCTTGTACTAGAGGGTCATGGCTCCTCCATCTCCAAGCACAGACCTATTTGATATGGTTCCATTTTCACCAGCATCGCCTCTTTTACCAATACCATCCAGTAATGGCACCGAACTCCCTCCTTTACCCATTAGATCATCTGAGACCAGTGAGTTCTGAAAACACAACTTTAAAGTCAGTCTGATATTTGAACTTTTTATCATTTTGCAATATTTTGTTATTTATAGATGTCCTGTATTTTTTTTTATTGATAAATGGTGCTTGGAAAATTTGCTATTTTAGTTTGTTATCTAATCATTTTCTTAGATTTTTCATGTTTTAAAATATGTTAAGCTGCTTTCTGGATTGCAGGAGTTGAATTATATTATTTTCAAAGTTGGTGTCAAATATTTATTTATTTTTAAGTAGTCAGCAATTAATTCTAAAATAAAAACTGTTCAATAAGTGTGTAATTTCAGGTAATCTAATAACTATATTGATTACGATTTTCAATTTTGCAAAGACTAAAAGCATTCTTTATTATCTTTTACAGAAAGAGATATTTTTGGGGCTGAGCCATTTGATCCTTTCATCTCTGTTGGTGGAGACTTTCCACCAGACATTCAGTCCAAACTGGATGAAATGCAGGTGAATAAATCGAGGTGCTCAGTGAGCAGTTCACAGGGATTTTTTCCCCACTTATTAAGAATATGATTTTGCAAGCTAAAATTCAAATCTTGAACCAAAATTATTAAGTGAATCCATTTACTATATGGTGTAATGCAATGTGAAGAGTACAGGTATTGCACATTACAAGGTTATAAACACTACAAATTGTCAGAAATCAACAATTTAAGTGCAGTATTTTTAAAAGAGAATTATTACAGAACCATGAACTGCATAATCGAAAAGGTACACACTTCCTAGAGAAAACAATTTGAAACCGATGTCAATATGGGATGAATATCTTACAAGGGTGCTGATTGCATAAACAAATTTAAGCGAGGCATTTTGTTAATGCAAACTATCCTTAAGCTTCACAATTGTACAAAATAGGGAGTGCATTTTTGAGTGTGCGTCTGTGCTTTTTTTTAAGTTAAGATAATGGTGTTAGATTTGGCCAAGGATACATTCTCACGGTTATGAAAGGAACATTTTTCAACAGCTTCTTCTTGTGTACATTTGCACAATCCTGTTTCCTAAAGTTTGAAAGCCAGTCCAGCCAAAAATAGCAAGTTAAATTCTGATCCATTGCTCAGTGATCAGCAACTATACCACGAGGAAGTAAAATGTCTCACAATTTCTCTAAGTTGTAGAGTAGCCCAAGGATCATTCTTATTTAAAGTTAACTGTGAGAAATATTCAGATAATCATATTTCCTTTCATAATATGTTTCGCGCAAAAGCAGTTTAAATATATAAAGCTAGAAATTCAATTATATCCCAAATTGACAAAAAAACATTTCCTCACTCCATGCACATGGAACACACCTGTGGATTTCAACAGGCATGAATCTTAGGAAAAAAAAAGATCAGGAAAATGTAAATTGACCACTTGAATATTCTCCAATATTTAATGGATTGGTTGTCTAACTCTGGGTATTTTGCTTTTTTTTGAAAACAGCTCCCTTGCTGCATTTTGAGTTAGAACACACTTTAATATTTTAAACATATACACACACAAACTATACATTTACACGGTCATGTTGGATATTTCTCC
This sequence comes from Narcine bancroftii, assembly GCF_036971445.1. Lineage (NCBI taxonomy): Eukaryota > Metazoa > Chordata > Chondrichthyes > Torpediniformes > Narcinidae > Narcine > Narcine bancroftii. The sequence continues at coordinate 251,593,665 of NC_091472.1, read as the reverse complement.
AAACAAAAACCTAAGATTTTTAACTTTCATGTACGATTAGCCAATTGCAAAAGAACAGTTGTATTCGTCTGGAGATATTTTTTTCCAGAAATGCAGCAGTATCACCATATTTAATGTTTCATAATTGCAAAATACCCTTCTTTGGAATTAATGCATTGAATTTTGATGATTTTTTTGTCAGCATATCCTTTCAAAGGTGGGGATATTTAAGTTATACCCACTGTCCTAGATGTGGTCATATAAGGGCATTATGTAGTCGTGTGCTACTTGAAAGAAGACACACACACATAGTATAGTCAGGTTAAGCTCTGTTTTATTAGGGCTCAGTCCTGACTTTTATACTTACACTGTTCCTGCCATAGCCCCCCTTGGCTGACATCACAACATGGATAACAAAAGCGGGTTTCCCACGCATGGGTACTTTTCTGCATAACAATCCCCTTCTTCCCATGCGCTGTCCCTGTCTGTTGGCTGTGCAGCAAGGCCAGTGCCATTTTGGGGTCACTGGCCTTTAAGATGCCCTTGCTGTTCACCTGTTGGTTCGCCCATTGGGGCCAGGGTCACTGCACAGGCTGCTGGCCTATGGTTGCACTCGCCACCCAGAGTGCCAGCTTGATCAGCACCACTGTGGGCTGCCACATGACACCCCCACCCTCCAAGAACTGGCAGTATTGTCCTTATTATCCTTCATGCCCAGAGGAAAGATCTCTGCAGCCATTGGTGGCCTGCCTCTTCAGCATGGTGATGGTGTCCCGACCTGGTGCATCAGGTCCAGGTGTGCCAGCTTCAGCCTGTCTGTGGTGAAGACCTCCATCATGCCTCTGACCTCCAGCTCAAATGTGGCCCCATTGTTAATAGATGACCCGGAACCGACCCTCATATAGCCTCTGAAGTAGTGGACGATGTGGACCCCTGCAAATGAAAACATACTCTCAGTCCTGCAGGTCTTTGGGTATGTTGGTCCTCGCATGTCTGTACTTGGAAGGTGGAATTGGGGCCAGGTTGCCAACTCTTTCCTTTAACCTTCTGAGGAATGCTGCCAAGTCATCCTGATGTCCATCTGGAGATGGTACGAATTCCTCCAGGACCACCAGTACAGTTCCGTAGACAAATCCGGCCAAAGAGGAGTTGAGATCCTCCTTGGGTGCTGTGTGGATGCTCAACAGTGCCCATGGTAGCTCATCTACCCAGTTGGGTCCTTGGAGTCTGGTCATGAGTGCAGTTTTGAGGTGACTGTGGAAGCACTCCACCAACCCATTGGACTGTAGGTGGTAAGCTGTTGTGTAATGCAGCTGGGCATCCCACAGGCTGGCAAGGTCAGACCACAGACTGGAGGTGAACTGGGCCCCTTTGTCAGATTTGATGATGGATGGTAAACCAAATCATGACACCCAGGATGAGATGAGGACATTGGCGCACAAGGTTATGGACGTGTCTGCTAGTGGGACTGCTTCTGGCCACCTGGTGAAGTTGGCGACGATTGTGAACTGATAACCAAAACCCTAGGATGCCAGCAAGGGTCCTACTATGTCCATGTGGTTGAACATTCATTCTATGGGCTCAAAGTGCTGGGGTGGGGTCTTGGTGTGCTGCGGTACCTTGGTTGTTTGGCCCAGCATGCACACCTTTGCCCATCCATCCACTGATCAGTTTCCTCATTCCACACCACACATACTTGCTGGACACCAGCCAGACTGTGGTCCTGATGGATGGGTGACTCAGTTCGTGGATGGAGTCAAAAACCTGACGTCTCCAAGCCACTGGGATAATGGGTCTGACCTGATCGGAGGCCATGTCGCCCAGGAGGGTGGCATTACTTGTGCAGACTGAGATGTCCTGGAACTGCAGTCCTATTTTGGGGCATCTCCTCATCTTTCTGCTACGCCTCTGCCAGTGCCACAAAGTCCACTCCCTTTGATATCATGTCAATACTTTGCCTGGACAGTGCATCGGCCACCATGTTGTCCTTGCCCGAGACATGCCTTACATTTGTGATGTACTCTGAGATGCAAGAGAGGTGTCATTGCTGACGGACCGACCCAGGGGTCCAAGATCTTAGCCAAGGCGAAAGTCAGGGGCTTTCTTGTGAAAGCTGTGAAGAACCTGCCCTCTAGGAAGTACCAAAAGTGGCGGATGGCCAAGTACAGTACCAGTAGCTCTGTCGAATGTGCTGTACTTCAGTTCTGGAGGCTGCAGGTATTTGAAGAAAGCCAGCGGCCGCCAACTTCCTTTGATCTGCTGCACCTGAACTCTGCCAATCGCCATTCCTGAGGCATCCACCATCAGGGAAGTTGGAGCTTCTGATCTGGGATCTGGGATGTGGCATCTGCCAGGGCTTCCTTGGCCTTCAAAGGCTTCTGCTGACTCCTTGTCCCAGGTGATGTCCTTCACCTTGCCTGCCATCTGGGTGAACAATGGCCGCATGAGGGGAATGAACCTGTGATAGGAATTGATCATCCCCATGAACTACTGTAATCCCTTGGTCATGTTGGCCCTGTGGAATAACCGGATGGCGCCTGCTTTACTGGGTAGCAGTGTGGCTTCTTCCCTGATTATCCTGTGGACCAGCAAGTCGATGGCCTCCAATCCAAAGTGGCATTTGGCTGGGTTGATCATCAGGCCAAATTCGCTTAGTCAGGCGAAGAGGTTGCGAAAGTGCGTCATATGCTCCTGTTAGTTCCTGCTCAACACCAGGATGACATCCAGGTACACAAAGGTGCCGTCCAGGTCTCTGCCCACTGCATTCATGAGTCGCTGGAAGGTCTGTATGGCAGTCTTTAGCCCAAACTGCATTCTGAGGAATTTGAGGAGGCCAAACAGGGTGATAGCAGTCTTGGATACCATTGGGGTACAGGTTAGCTACAAAGTCCTGCATATGCAGTACAGGGTATGGATACATTGTTTATGGCCTCGCTGAGCTGATGGTAGTCACCACATGGTCTCCAACCCCCTGTTGATTCGGGTACCATGTGCAGTGGAGAAGCCCATGGGCTGTCTGACCACCGTAGGATACAGAGCTCCTCCAGCTTCCTGAATTCCTCCTTCACCCACTGGAGCTTCTCCAGAGGAAGGTATCTTGCCCTCGAGTGGGGAAACAGGCCAAGGGTAATATTGGTAAACAAGTGAGACTGCAGATGCTAAAAAACTGGGGCAATGCACAAAATACAGTAAAGGTGCTGCCTGAACTATGATGTTCCTCCAGCATTTTGTGTGTTGCTCTTCTCAACATCAATGCCTTTCATCTTTCACCATTTGAAAAATAATTTGCCATTCTATTTTTTCATCCAAAGAGAATGATCTTTCATTTTTCCATGGGTGTTCCATTTGGTTTTGCGTTTTTATTTAATCCATCTACATCCTTTGAAGTCCCTCTGCCCACCTTGCCACCGCTTTGTATCATTCACAGGCTTGAGTATTTTGGACTTGATCGAAAGTTTGAGCAGCTCATCCAAGATGATCAATCCTTGCTTAATGACATTCTACATTGGGGGATGTTCAGCAGAATTGTGTGTTAGATGTCACTCTTCTCCTACAGTTGAATTTGTGCAGACATTCCAGAGTGTAAAAACTCCATGTTTATGGCTTCATTAAAGTTGGTGTGTGAGGACACTGAAATTAGCTTGATGAATGACTCCATCTTAGCTGCTATAAATTGAATTTCATTATACCAATTAAATTCAGAGAATTTCTTGGTCCATGCAACTTTTAAGCATTGTTTCTTACAACAACAGGAAATAACAGTGCAAGTTAGCTTTTCCCTTACATTTCAACATTTTTGTTCTTGGTCTTTCATTCAAACAAAAAAAAAGTCACAACAAAAGATTGCAAAAATGTTGGAAAGGGGAGAGTTGATGGAAGGTGGGGAACAAGAATGTACAATGGGCATAGTTCATTTAAAAAAGCTATACATGCTTCTTCATATCTATAACCCTGTGCTTAACATATGCTGTCTGAACACATCATATGCTGCTACCCATTCTATTGATGGCAGATATTTTTGAAAATACTCCATTGTAGGAAGGTGCATGTGAATAACTTAATTTGAGTTTGTAGATTTTAATTATTGTTTATACTGTGTTGACTACAGCATCCTTGCACATTTTAAAACAAAAGGTGTGGAAAAAGTCATGGGATTTTGGATTTTTGGCTAATTGGACTGAAGTTTATTAATTTCCAATGAACTCCATGATCCATTTCAACTAATAATTGAATCTTTTGACTCTTTCCCATTGGCCAAGTAACACAACTACAACTTTTCCATTCCCACTCTTATTTGACATTTCCCTGCCTAGATTTGAGCTCTCATCCAGAACCAGAACTGATGTCTCCTGATTTTTCAGAATCCATTATATCCTGCTGTTGAGCTGAAATGAGATTGATAGTCATCAAAATGAGGCTGATTTGTTTCAGAAGCTCATCTCTCAGGCTAAACAGATAGGTGGCTGTTAGAGGGGAAATATTGCAGACCTCCTAAATTACAGCTAAGGATAAGAGAAAATATAATCTAAAATGTATGTTTCAAGTCCAAATAGAACTCATGAGAAAACCTTAAATTGCAGTTAACTTTTGTGGTTCGATTATTTTAGGCTTTACTAAAGTCAAATTAGATTCCAGTGAAGAATTCTTATGTTTAGCTGTGTTAATAGGAAGACCAGTTTCTGTACTATTTTATTTCTCTTATTATTTTTAAGTCAAGAGCAAAATGTTACAATTCCTGCTTCAAATAAGACAGACTTCTTTCCCTAACAAATTCTGCCTCTACATTGTAAACACATTAATCTTAATAGTGTTTCGATTTCTGTTGTGACATTTTGTCTTTAAACAAGTTATTTCAATGTTTTTGCTGTCCCTTCAAGGTCTTTTCTGTTCATTACAAAACTACCTCCTTTTTTTAAAAATTAGTTTTTAAATAGTCAAAGATAGTTTTGTAGTTCTTCAATATGTTCAATGAATATTTATGTGGTTTTGGATGGGGTCTCCGATGTACTTACCAGTGTTCAGAGATGATTTTGCATGCAGTGTGTTTAAATTGATGGACATTTCCTGGACGAATAAGAATATAGCACAATCAAAATAAGTCTTAAGAAATGTCTTAAGATTCTTTTCCACATTCCCACACATTCCTATCTGGTTCAATCATTTCCATCTGTTCCTTATTATCCTCCTGTACTGGCTTTTCTTTCAAACCACCTACCTACTGTGGCCTCTTCCCCATCAGTCTCCCCACCTCTCCCATCTTCACATCCAATAACTTATTGCCTCTCAGCGTATCCCCAGCCTCTTATGCTTCATTTCTCCTCTTCTCACCCAGCCAGAAATGCTGAATCCCTGTTCTCTCCATGAATGCTGCCTGACCTGCTCCTCTTTCTTTGCTCAAGGGAAATGGCTGGATGCTACAATGGATCATTTTATTTTCCTCCTCATAAAATGAGAAAAGTGTCCATCAATTTAAACAAACTGCATGCAAAATCATCTCTGAACACTGGTATGTGCCATCTTATTTTAAGATGGATCTAAGCCATGTGTAGGTCAACAGTTTCAAATGCAAAAATATGGTATGTCAAAAATAATCTTGACTGGCCAGTTATGTCTTTGAAAACAGACAGTAATAATATTTTAAAGCAAGTTGTAATTAGCAATAGTCTAAAAACAAATATTTAATCATGGAATGTTTCACTGTGCAAGATTGTAATTTTGTTTATTCTTTTTTTATGCTTACCATGTGTGTCTAGCAGCGTCAACGATGGTTGGTATACTGTACTTTACCTATTGATTACGTCAGATAAGAGATTTTATTTATTTGGTATTACTTGTATTCATCATTTGTCCGACTAGAAAAAAAACAATATGACAGATCCTGTGACAGTACCTTTACATGGTCTTATTATGAGAAAACAACAACCCATTGGAGCATCCAGCCATTTCTCTTGAGCTAAGAAAGAAAGAGGAGCAGCCGCGACTCAGCAGGTCAGGCAGCCTCCATGGATAAAAATGGACATTCAGCATTTCTAATTGGGGCAACATTTTGAGACTGGGTGAGAAGAGGAGAAATTAAGCATAGAAGAGCATGGAGAAAGGCAATAGGTTATTGGATGTGAAGATGGGAGAGATGGGGAAGAGGCCCACAGTAGATAGCTGGTTTGACAGAAAAGTAAGTAGAGGAGGATATAAAGAATGGATGGAAACAATCGATCCAGAGAGGTCTGTGTGGGAATGTGGAAACTTAAGTGGCTGCCAACTACTTGAGCTTTCACCTGCAGACAGTGTACAAGTGCTCAGCAATGTGGTCACCCAATCTGCTCTGAATCTTATCAATATATTGGAGACCACCGACTCCAGTAGATTAGGTTGGATGAAACTCTCCCCCACCTGGATGGTCTTGGATGGTGATGAGAGGGGAAGATGTAGGATGATTTGGTCCCTTTATTGAAAAGAAATCATACGAGAATATTGGAGACAGTATAATGGAGATTAACCAGGTTAATTCCTGGGATGAGAGTGTTGTCTCACTAAGAGATCTGAAATAGTTTGGGTCTGACAGATCAGGGTCTATATTTTCCAAAGAAAAATATTAGTAACATTTCCAAATGAAGTAGAAATACTGAGGATTTGGGAAATCTAAAATATTTAGTGAGAGGGTCAAACATTGATAATGAAAAGCAAAGCAGAGTGCAAGAATACATGAGCAAGAAACATATAGATTTTAAAAGGATTTACTGATGGGGAAGAGAAGTAAAAGTTAATCTGGAGTACCTTATCTAGGACGTCACTTTAGGAAAAATGAAGTAAATCCCACGTTCTTGATTGCTTTTGATACACACAGTACAAAACTGAGGCCGTTAGTGGAAACTCATCATTCTGATTAATTCAGTATGGTGACTCAGACATTTTTTTAAAATGGGTGAAATGGGATAATGTGTTGAAGTGATTACAAAAAGTTACAGAAACTTCAAGTGCAATGTGATCATTTGCATTGGTTATGCCAACAAAGCAGAAATGTAACCCCTGACAACACATCCCTCATGCAGTGGTTTTCAACTTTTTCTTTTCACTAAAATAATGCCTATTGCCATCAGTGCTTTGTGATTAGAAAGGGATTGCTTAACGTGGTATGCGAGTGGAAAGGGCGGGTTAAGAACCACTGGTCTAGACCCAATTATTACCAAAATATTTTGTTTGAGAAACTCCCTTTGGAGTTATGAAACAGTGCACATAACAAGTTAATTATGTACAATTAAAACAGTCGTTTTCATACTTTTTCTTTCCACTCACATCCCACCTTAAGCAATCCCTTACAAATCACAGAGCATCGATGGCATAGGGAATTGTTAAAGTGGTATGTGAGTGGAAAGAAAAAGGTTGAGAACCACTGTGTTAGAGCATCAGAAATACTTAAAACGCGGTTTATGTAAAAAAAAATTGGAAGAGAGGGTGGTTAATTTTAAAAAAATATTATATAGAATGCAAGAGAAAAACAAACCAAATTAATAAAATCACAAATTGCGCCATGAACCTGTACTGCTGATGCTTCACCCATCATAAAATAAAATAGTTCCAATGTGCTCATCACAGAAACACCCACAAAAGTAGATAATCTTTGAAAATAATTTAATATTGAAAAGTCTCATAAATGGACTGATTATTTCTGCCTTTAAATCCATTATGTTCATATTCTCTAGAAATAGAATTATTTAAAAATGATGATTAGGCAAATATTCAGCCACTGTGTGTGTCAGCACATGCTAAACTTTCTGCCTTCTCACTACACTATAGAAGAGCATGATCTGCTGCAAGTTAGAGAGCAGCCTATTTGATGTCCTCTGCTGCTGGAGATGAGGAGCCAAATGCAGTTCAGATCTAGCCCCCTCAGCCTTGCACCAGTGATAGATGAAGCACTTATTATTCACCTTCACTATAAAGTCAAAATTTCTCTAAACTAACTTTCATTTAATTTCCATGACAGACTTTACATTCATTTAATTTTTTAACATTTTCATTCATTTCTCAAGGTAGAATCAAGATGGCTCAGAAGTTTCTGCAGCCTAGTCCTGCTATGGTGGATGGCTCAGTGTGAGCTGGGTCCAATCAAATTTGGCTCTAGTTTTCAAGTTGCTGATTTTCCACTAGAATTATTATTTTTTCTATGTGCTGCTTTGTATAAATGGTCCGTACTGGTGGCCAAAATTAATCCCAAAATTTTACTTTATTTAATGTTTGCTGATGACCTTTAGGTAGTTAGTATTTATTATTTTACTGTTCTTGAAGTTGATCTGCCAGCAGTTTATTAAGTAAATCTAGTAGTTTACAAAATTAAAGTTCCAATATTTATACAAAGAAAATGATCTAGTATTTCTTTTGTTTACGGAGTATATTAGAGGGTGGTGCATTCAGCATAGTGGTTAGTACAATCCGATTATCATTCCAGCAACCCTGATTTGAATCCGGTATTGTCTGTAAGCAATTTGAACATTTTACCCATGTCTGTTCTCTGCAAGGGTTTCCTCTGGGTACTCAGGTTTCCAAAGACATGTACAGGTTAGTAGGTTAATTTGGTCATATGGATGTATTTGGGCAGGATGGACAGAAGGGCCTGTTATTCCTGCTGTACCTCTAACTTCAAAAAAGTATTTAAAATTATTTTTTTTTAATCTGATTGCAGTTGAAATTGCTGTGATTTTAACATTTTCTTCCTTTTCATTTTTTTAGGAGGGGTTCAAAATGGGACTAACTTTGGAAGGCACTGTGTTCTCACTTGATCCTCTTGACAGCAAGTGCTGACATTAAGGAACTAAATATTTGCACACTTGGATTGAAAATAGTGAAGTGCCAAAATGCTTTTCGCTTTCCATAAAGTTTGATAAAAGCATCATTATGCAGATTAGAACTTAAATCGACTTGCATTGTTTCTCTTTTAAATTGTGCAAATTGCTCCTGGTTAATATTAGGACACAATCTGTTATTTTATGAAGCAACATCTCTGTTCTTTAGATTCTACCATTTATAACAAAAACATGAAGCAATGAATCTTGGTGATGCAGATTTCAAAAGGGTTTTTTGATGAATAGATGATAAACCTGTTATGTTCCATCTATATTTTACAGTAGAGTTTGAAATGATGAACTTCATTCAGTAACACCTAACCCATTATGTTCAAACTCCATCATACATACTGGAGTTGGGGGAAGAGGGTGGGAAACAATGGTGTTGCTACAGAATTTGAATGAGCTCCACAAAACAAAATTTTTTATTGAGAAGAATAACTTGCACATTGTAAAATCCCCATCTATTCCTTTTGTACTATTATGTTTCCCGGTCTTAGAAGAGTGTATTTTTGTATGTTTATGTTTCAGTGTGCTGAAACTAGTTTAATACAAAGAAATATCTTTGTAATTACTTTTGTGTTTTACCTGGGAGGAGGATGTAATAACTGGATTATATTTTGTCCAAACTTGGCGGCTGAGACAACCAAATTGAATTCAAATTCATTCAAACTTGTTTTGTCATACTAGCTTCAACCTTAGCAGTGTTTAAAATATTTTTTTTCCTTTAAATCTTATACAGATTTGTTACCTTCTGTGACATTTCATTTGTTAACCTAATTTTAAACACTCATTTTAACCTTGGTCATTGATCATGGTTACATGCTGAAACAAGCAGCACACGGGCCTGAACCCTTTCAACTTCTAGACCACATTTGCAATACACACCATTGGTCTTCCACCTGAAATCCTTGAGAAAGGTGAGAGCAGGCAATTGGAGTTAAATCAGTGGGAGGTACCCCCTCTTGCTAATTTATCCTGGTAGGAAAGCTATCAGCATTGCTTTGTGTGGACCCCTGTTAAAATAGGTGGGCATGTGATCCATAATTTAAAGAAAGATCTTGTTTCACTAGTGGATGAGAATTGTGTCTAATTTAAAGACTAAGTTAACATTAGAACTTTTGACAAGAGAGTGATTCCTGATCACATAAATTCAACCGCTTAATATTTGCTGGGCGAGCGAAGTTGGATCCACTCTTAGAAGCTGTTGTAGCATAGACAAAGTTACATAAAACCATATTTTCCATCCTATTTTTGTGAGGATACATCCATTGACTCCATCAGAACTTTTGATTCTGCAGCTATATCACGAGAGCCACTTCAGATGACAATTATTTCTCACATGAAAATATAATTTCTGACAGGTCTTTTTTAAGTTAGTAGTCATTTCCCTTGTGCGGTTTCTGAAACTACCCTTCTCTCAAATTAGCATTTATATGTCTGTCCATTCCTCAGTCAGCTTTTTTGAAACTGGTGACCCTTATACTTTACTCATTTCTTAATAAAGGTCAGTGTAGATAGTTTCCAGAACTTTTCACATTTCAATTTAGACACAGCACGATAACAGGCCCTTCGGGGCAACACGTGCCGTGTTGCCCCAAATACGCCAATTAACTGACAAACCCTGTATGTTTTTGAAGGGTAGGAGAAAACCAGAACCACACAGACACAGGGAGAATGTATAAACTCCTGACAGTGCCAGATTCAAACCTGAGTCACTGGCCTGTAATAGCATTTTGCTAACTGCTACACAAACAGTGCTGCCTAATTTCAGGATTTCAACATAATCCACTCAAATATGAACCTGAACAAAGCATAGTGCAATGTCTTCAAACTGACCTTTCATTGATTTGGCAGTGGAGCTCATTCTGCTTGACATTCTGATTTCCATTGTACTAGTGTAATATGGTAACAATTTTATTTGCAGGTATGTCTCAATGTTTCTTTGAGCTAATATAGATATCTTTCAATGTGTTTTTTTTAAAATTGCCTTTATATCAAATTTCATTTGCCATTGTTCTGTCCACATTTGGTGTGAGTCCAAATTCTTCCAGTCATTTGGACAATATTTTCAAATTTGAAATGGGTCCATTCACACCAATAACTAATTGACATGCTTAAATATGTGCTCATAGACTTCCATTAACATGATGAATCCAAAGTATCAATGGAGATCCAAAAGATGTCTTCTCAGTACTATTCTGCTCAGTGTAACATCCAGCTAAATTTTGCTGGTGGCTGTGACTAAGTTCTGCAACTCCTGAAAGCAGCTAATTCCCTTGTATTTGGACAATTCCACATTGACTTCCAAGTTTTATCAAAGCCGTTTTTTCCCCTCAAGCATAAATGAATTTAACTATTCACAGCAATTCCTTGCAACTTTCTGGTATTTTTACAAAAGCCACAATAAATTAAGTGCAAGCATTAATTGCAATTTGATCTCCACATATAATTGTAGTTTTTTATTTTTCTCCAAGCTTATTGATATAAGTATAGAACTAAGGTACATTATCTTAAATGTAGTTCTTCAACAATATACAAGTGAAGAGATGTGCAATGAGAATGGATCATTTATATCTAACATTCCGTGCAGAGAATTGAAATATTTTTATGAATGATAATAAATGTAGCTGTATGCTGTCGGTATTTCATATAACCATCATATTGTTTGCAACATGCAAATTCCTGCTCCTATCACTCGATCAAAAAGTATTTTTCTCTTGAATTTTAGTAACATTGCTTAAGAACCTATTCATCAGCAAGATCCATACGTTTGCCAATATTTTTCTTATGCAGTTTATAGTGTGAAGATATTATAATGTATCACTGTTAATGTTATCAGTGACTTGCTATTAATATTTTTGAAATAAGATGCATCTTTCATGTTATTCTGTAGGTACAGATTTTAACCAAAAATAGCCAACTTTACATGTGTAAAATTCAAGTACATAAAAAATGTGCTTCATAAAACTTATTTCTTGTTCTGAAATTTATATTGCAATTTGTAGGAGATGGGGAGCGTAACACTTGTTGAATTATCTGTTGGGATAACTGCTAGTGAATTAACACAATTTCATGAAAGATTCCAGTAAAATATGTTAGATTCACAATTATTTCAGTGTTATACCAGAATCTGGTACTATTGGAGATATATATATATATATATATATATATAAAATATGCTGAACCAAAAAGTTAATTTTGCTTCATAAATTCAAACTGTCATATTCTTCATCATTTTGTAAGGTGGAGGCAAACCAGTAGTCACAAAAATAAACATAAACCGGTATAAATACACTAAAATGCTGGAGGAACTCAGCTGGTCATTGAAGCATCTAAAGGAAACAAAGATATGTTGCTGACATTTTAGGCCGGAGCCCTTCTTCAGGGAAGATGAAATAGTAAAAAGGCAGAAGCAGGATATTACTAGAAAGTCTCAGAATCCAGACCAATGAAAGGTGTCAATTAGACAATAACAAGGGACTAGGTAGAATTTATCACATCTGTGCAAAAGGAGAGGCAACAGAGGAAGAAGACAGTGGGGTGGGGGTTTACCTGTAGAGGAAAAAAACACTCGTTAGTTGTAAATTTCCTATTCACTGCTGCATGTATTGTGTGGAGCTCCAGTCAATCCCATCTCTACAAACTGATAAGTTGAATTACACCCTGTATCACTTGATCTCTATTACCCATTCAACTTCATGCTGATCTGAGCTTTTCAAATCCAACTGCCTGAATCGCCTGTCTCCAATTGCCAGGTGCAGCCTTCAGATAAAATCCTGTTGAAATCTGCTACAGTAGTCCACTCCAAGATCACAAGAGCATGAAGTGTGGGCACAAGCAATCAATAACAAGAAAAATTACAGATATATAATATCAAGAGTCCCTTCAGGTGTTGAAATATTGTGCATAACAAGCTGGCCAGTGTAATTTTCTCCCGGACCATGTTGTTTTACAGGTGGAGATGTTATCCCCATCAGAGTTAGTAATAATGTTTCTGGTCACTGGCACAACTAGTTTGTTCCTGGTTGTTGATGTAACTAAAAACTCATTATCTAAGTGAGCAACTTTAAGACGGTCAAGGCTAACAGACTCCCTCTTGCCTTGTGTATCAAGAAAGAAATACTTGGGAGACCTGCATATCACTTTACATGGCCCAGTATATTATGTCTGGAGGGGTTGATGTACTGCATCGCATCTGACAAATACATATGATCACAAACCTAGCTCAGCTGGTACGTGCTATGAAAGTTTGTGTACATGTCTTGGCAGGAGTGATATTTGTCATGTACTGCCGTAGTTGATGAACGTAATTGGTTGTGTCGGGTATCATTGATCAGGTGCAACCATCTGTCCAAGTTCAGGCAGTGTGCAACCCAGATTTTTTTTTTACCATCATACGGATGCCCAGTAGTACAATTGGCAAGTACTCATACCACTGGTTTTGGTTCTGCTGGGCTTTAAATGTTGCTTTAAGTTGACGATGAAAGGGTTCAACAATGCCATTCGCTACAGGATGATAGGCTGTTGTGCAGGTGCATGTACTACTGAGTAGATTGGTCAGTTCATGAAAAAGTTGGGACTCAAACTATCATCTCCTGTCTGTCGTGATTGTAGATGGTGTGCCATATTGTGTTACCAAGTGGTGGACCAAAACTCTGGCTACCGTCTCAACAGGTATAATAGGTATAGCATCAGCCCACCTGATAAAATGGTCTATACAGGTGAGAATATAACTGTACCCATTATCTACCAGATTGATGTGTATATATTGAAATCTGGCATCTGGAGTAGTGTATGAGTCAAGGGGAGCTCTGGTTTGATGGTGAACTTTGACTTTCTGACAAGTGATGCAACTCCTAGCCCACTGCTTAACATCTTTATTCATATTAGGCCATACAAAGCGACATGTTATCAACTTTTGTGTAGACCTTGTACCAGGATGCTACATATCGTGGAGAGCATTGAAAACAGACCACCAATGATTCTTGGGGACATAGGGTCATTCATGTCCAGTAGATATGTCCATACTGGTAGCCTATTTGGAGGAAAATGTGTTTTAAAGTTACCAACTTCATTTTTGGTGTAAGAGTTTCCCTAGTTGGACTTGGCCTCAGTTCCCAATGGATTCTCAGGAGTTAAAATGATTCTGCATTAAATGACACTACTAGCTGCTTTTTTTTTGTTGCACAGTTGCTAAATCTAGAAGACATTGGTTTAAAGTGAGAGGGGAATGATTTAAAGGGGTCCCAAGTGGATTTTTTTTCTCTGTTATAGGGTGGTTGGTACATGGGACAAACTGCTAGCGTAAGTGGTGGAGGAAAATATAATTAAAATATTTAAAAGGCATTTGGATGGGTACATGGATAGGAAAGGTTAGGAGAGATATGGGCCAAATTTGGTACCTTGATGAAGGGCTCAAACTCAAACTGTTGGTTACGTATCACTATCTTTGCAAAATAATGTACAGTGTAGACAGTTTGACCTGCTGAGTTTCTTCAAGTAACGCCAGGTTACTTGAAGGAGGACCTTTTGAGCAGAGTTCTGTGGCAAAACTATTATTTTGCTAAAGGTCAGTAAAAGGGAAACTCAAATAGGGGAAGAACACTTGCCAAGTACAAATAAAATAGCATAGACATCTTTTTATTGAGTTTGTGGAAAAAAATGAGTTAGTTGTAAATTTCATACACAGTGCTGTGTGGAACTCGAGTCAATAGTGCCATCTCCACTGACTGCTGAGTTGAAATGAATTAATACCATCCCGTGCCACAAATTCCATGAATCACTTGATCTCTTTTGCCCAATCAGCTTCCTGCTGATCTGAGCTTTTCAAATCCAACTATCTGAGACCCCAAACTCCAATTGCCAGATGCAGCCTTCATATAAAAAAAAGTCAATATTAATGTCATCTGGTTGGGAATTGCCCAGTCAGAAGATGAGGTGTTGTCCCTCCAGTTTATGGGTGGTCTCAGTTTGGCAGTGCATGAGACCATGGACAGACATGTCAGCAGGGGAATGGGATGGAGAATTGAAATGGGTGGCCACTAGGAGACCCACGATATTGTGGACAAAGCCGAAGTACTCAACAAAGTAATTGTCCACAGCCACTCACTGACTTCTCCCACACAGCCAATGTTTTTGAATATTTTAATATGAGATTTCACATCCAAAGTACAGAGAACCTATGGATAGATGTTAAAATTCTCAAAGATACACTACACTTAAAATCACCAATGCCTGAAGAGGGCGCACAAAATCAGTGAACCGGTGCGGACTCGAAAGGCCAACATGACCTGTTTCCACTCCGTAAATGGTTATATGGTTAAAGCTATCTTGCAGCCTGTGTCCAGTCTCTCCAATCAAAAATTGGAAGACCAACCCCTTATCTTCTGAATGGGCAGCCTCCAACCGGATAGCATTGATTTAGACTTCTCTGGATTTCATTGAAACCCTCCCCCCCACCGTCGTCTCTCCATTTCCTGTATCCTTCTGCACATGATAAATTCTACCTTATTATATCCAATTAACACCTTTTATTTGTCTAGATTCCTCCCCTATTGTTTGAATTCTGAGACTTTTTGATATTTCATGCTTTTGTCTTTTCTGATTTTTCCTTGAAGGAGGGCTCAGGCCTGCAACATCGGCAATATATCTTTGTCTCTTTTAGATGCTGAAAACACCAGCTGATTTGCTCCAATGTTTTGATCTATTTTTACTACAATCACAGAGTCTGCAGCCTATTGTGCTTCACAAAGACAAACCAGCGAATATTTTAGGTCAAGATTCTTCCTCAGAACTGTTTAGAGGCAGGGGGACGAGGGAAGAGTTGAAGGATTTACAGTTTCAAATCAGTCTGGCAGGAGGAGTAAGTTGTGGGACAAAATAGGGATGGAGATTGGTTAAGACAGATAAGGTAATACACATGAGTATTAACAGTGAAGGATTTATAAGTGACAGGTGAGAAAGGGAGAAGTGTGATAATGCAAAACAATGAGAGCATTAGTACAGTGTATCTACAATACAGTATATCTGTGTAACGTCTATCAGTTGTAAAGTCTCATTTTCCAATAAACTTTTTAAAAATTGCAGATTGACTAATTCACTTCTATTGATGCCTCATCAAATGCTTCTAAGAATGAAAGTGCTGGGGAAATTTGTTAGGTGTGTAACAGAAATGTCAATTAAGTTTAATTAGCAAAGAGTGTGGGAATACTGATAGGACAAGAAAACATGCTAAAAATATTAATTTGTTGATAGTGTAGCAGCAGCTACTCTGCTCTTGCAATAGCACACATAACCAGACGGGTTGAGCTCAGTGAGCAGACTAGTTTATTTCAGGCTCTCCCAGCTGAGAACTGGCTGAGAACCATGCTGGAGGGCGCTGACATCACCTGGGTGTCACGTGGTCCCCCAGTGCAGGTTTCTGGGCCCTGTGCTGGAAGGAAGGGAAACCCCCGATGGTGCCATTTTGGCCGGCTGCCCCACTGCATGGCTTACAACTGGGGCCGGTTTGTCTGCCTTGTGGTGAGCCGCCACACAGCCCTCACCCCCCACCAGAACTGGCGCCAATGTTCTTTTTTGCTGGGCGGCCCCGCTTCTTGGGCTGGGCAACGACCACGGGCTCGGTGGGATCGAGGTGCGCTGGCTTCAACCTGTCCATGGTAAACAGCTCCCGCCTGCCGCCCATGTCCAGCGTGAACATCGAGCCAGAACACTGTACAACCCTGTATGGCCCCTTGTATGGTCGCTGCAGAGGTGCCGCAGTTGGGCCCTGCCAAACAAAAATGTACTCCGCCAAAAGCAGTTCGCCGGGAATGTGAGATAGGCGGGTGACATGCCTGGGAGGAGGTGGGAATTTGAAGGAGTCCAAGCGTACCCTGAGGTGAGGAAGTAGTTCGTGCGGTGACCGCTAGGGATTGTGAGGTGCGTTGATGAACTCACCAGGTAGTGTCAGAGGTGCACTGTAGACCAGCTCAGCTGATGATGCCTGCAGATCTTCCTTGGGAGTGGAGCGGATGCCCAGGAGGACCAAAGGCAGTTCATCCATCCAGTCGGGAGCGGTGAGGCGAGCCATGAGTGCTGAATTAAGGTGGGAGTGCAGCGGTTCAACCAGTCCATTGGCCTGCGGGTGGTAGGCCGTGGTGCAATGTAGCTGGATCCCCAACCTGTTGGCGAGTTGGCCCCAGCCCCAGCCCCAGCCCCAGCCCCAGCCCCTTGAATCCCACCTCCCACATGAGCCCCAGCCCCTTGAATCCCACCTCCCACATGAGCCCCAGCCCCTTGAATCCCGCCTCCCACATGAGCCCCATCCCCTTGAATCCCGCCTCCCACATGAGCCCCAGCCCCTTGAATCCCGCCTCCCACATGAGCCCCAGCCCCTTGAATCCCGCCTCCCACATGAGCCCCAGCCCCTTGAATCCCGCCTCCCACATGAGCCCCAGCCCCTTGAATCCCGCCTCCCACATGAGCCCCAGCCCCTTGAATCCCGCCTCCCACATGAGCCCCAGCCCCTTGAATCCCGCCTCCCACATAAGCCAGTGTCCCATATCCTGTATGGGTCCCCCCAACTGTGTTTTCTGCTGCCTGTGTGCACACCTCAGCCACTGAGTCCCACATTGGGTTGGGATCCTGCTGGGCGCTTCCTGACACCAGTTCGGTGGGGCAGACGCACCACACATTTTAGACTAATGTTACAGACAATGGAGCAATTTGAAGAATTGCCTCTTGCAAGGCATTTTATGGAAATTTAAGATCCTGCTTTTTACAAATGCTTTTGTAACAGAGTGTAGTCACTTGGGTGTCTCTTGTTAAGAATGAAAGCTGGATGCTCAATCTGTGCTATTAAAGCCGGGTTCCATGGATTTTTTTTGAATGAATGGAGATCTGTAAAACTACAGAGCAGAATTTCTTTCCATCACCATCCAGGACTGAAGAAGATAGCATACCCTTATCCATATTTTTAAGTTAGTCATCTGTAAATTGCCATTTGCAATCTACTGAAATGTTAGTCATCTGGTTGGGATTATAGAAGAATTTTCTCAAATTTGGCTGGCCACAAAAATTGTCACCATCCCCAGTTGTTAGAACATCTCACCCATAGTTCTCAAAAACACATCTATTGCAGATTGAGTCAACAATATGTGTTGGTTCCTATGTAGAATGCATTTTGTGCCAGGCATATCATAATCACGAGCAGATGTGGAGTACTGCTAAATCACAAGCATATTGTTTACTTCAATCAGGGGGTGGGGGGGTGGCTTGGGAGGAGGGAGGGGGGGAGAAAAAGTCACTGTATATGTGTGAAAAAGAAAAAGTGTATATCATGGCTAATGTGATTTGTGGTGTGAAAAATAAAAAAATTTAAAAAAAAAATCAGATTGCATAATGTAGATTACACATTTACATAACACAACCTGAATGCAAATTGGAGTTAATAATGTATTTCCTCACCAAGCCCCTTCTCTTCCTACCTCACTTCCAATAAGATTCCATTATAATTTGCTTTAATCGTGAATAATGCCTTCTTAGACTTAGGTTTTGTAAGGTTGTGACATGAGACATTCTGTGCTTTGTCCATGCTCTTGAGTCTGGACTGTTTTCTGTAGAAATTGAGATATATTGGCTTTGAATTGTCTTGCTATTAGGGTCTTTACATGCATTTGAAGATCACTGACAATTTGCTGCTCACCGCTGCATCATACAGATTACCAAGCACTAGATCAACAAATAACATCAATAAGGAACAAGTCTGTATGGCCATTAACTGCATTCATATGGTCATACAGACTCCCATGAATAACCAAAAAAACTTTATGAAGTGGAAAAGTTTCTTCTTTCTCAATGTGCAGATCATTGTATATCCATAAGAAGAATTTCCACAGGGTGAACACTGATAGAGTTCATCCTGCTATTATATCCCTTAGCATGGATCTTGAGAGATTGGGGTTATCCATTATTTCCTTGGCAACTTATACAGATGCACTCATTAATCACAGCTAACCACAGATACCATAAAGGTCATGCAAGTACCATCAGAGTTATGATAAATGCTCTGGGGCTCTTAAGATGAGACTTTGTTGCCGGTGTAGACAACAGTGCCATTTAGCACTATGGATACTTTGTCACCACCAGTTTGTGTTATAACACAGCCATTGCTGCTAAAGACAGGACCAAGGAGATCCAGAGTTTGCTGGCCAAAAGAGGGGATTGGAGAACAACATGGGAAATCTAAGTGTTCTGGTGGATGGCACTACTCTATATCTATGGTCTCATCAAACAAATGACCACAAGAGGGAATTCTTATGACATAGGCAACACCCTAAAAGAAAGGTAAACAAGAAGTCAGCTGAAGATGGAAAACTGGAGCAATACACAAAGTGCTGGAGGAACTCGGTGGGTCAGGCAGCATCTGTGGAAAACAATAGATAGTCGAGGTATCAGGCCAAAAAACTTTAATCAGGAATAACCGAGCTGATATCTGATTAAAGGGGTGGGGAGGGAAAGGAGAACAGGCTGGCAGGTGAATACAAGTCAGAGAGGAAGTGAAAGGGGTTAAGAGGTGATGGGGAGGGGGCTGAGAAAGACTCTCTGATGGAAGGAAGCGAAGGGGTTGTAGTCAATATAGTGATGTAATATACAATGCTGACTGCTTGCTATTGGTTATGACTGTAGATTGGCTCCACCTTACTGGTATAACCAGTACTGGTCAGTAGAGGTGGCTTCTTTTGTTCATAAAAGCCTATAGTATGATACAAGACTTATGGTATATCAATTTTATTCACAGAAGAAAATCATGGATAGTTCGTTGAAACCTGGAAGTCTTGAGATAGATCAGGATGCCACCTGAGCCGGAGAAAAGTTTCACCACTGGCTCCAGTGTTTTGAAGCATACATGCGAAAGCATACATGCGAAAGCATACATGCGAAAGCATACATGCGAAAGCATACATGCGAAAGCATACATGCGAAAGCATACATGCGAAAGCATACATGCGAAAGCATACATGCGAAAGCATACATGCGAAAGCATACATGCGAAAGCATACATGCGAAAGCATACATGCGAAAGCATACATGCGAAAGCATACATGCGAAAGCATACATGCGAAAGCATACATGCGAAAGCATACATGCGAAAGCATACATGCGAAAGCATACATGCGAAAGCATACATGCGAAAGAACAAGACGCTGAGAAAATGGACCATTTCGTGACTCTCCTCAGAGACGTCCCCTACTCCATGGTCAGAGAGGTAGCTGACTATCAGAACGTAATGAATCTCCTTAGAGCCTATTATGATAGGCCTCAGAACACCCTGTTCACAAAACACCAGCTTCACATACAGAAGCAACAAGCAGGTGAGAGCATAGATGTTTTCACACTCGCCCTGAAAGGGCTATCCAGGGAATGTGCCTGCCCTGCCGTCACGGCTGAAGCCTACCGTGAGTCCCTGATGTTAGATGCCTCCATAAGCAGTCTGGAATCAGGATACGTTAGACAGCGTCTACTGGAGACTCCAGGCTTGACCTTTAATGTGGCTCTGCAACAAGCGAAGATCCTCCTAACTGTGCTACAAGGGGCAAAGCATTTGAGCATGGGAGAAGTGCAGAAGCAGCACCCCTCAGACTGACCTGTAGTGAAGATTCACTACTGAACACTATGAAACCATGGCGCAAAAGCCGGTCCCTGAAGTGCTACTTCTGTGGCTTGGCACTACATGCCGTCAACCAGTGCCCCACATGGCAAGATACCTGTGCCAACTGCGGGAAGAAGGGCCACTGGGCCAGAGCTTGCCGAGCGAGAGAGTCGACATTTTGGCACTCATGGCATGCTGAATAAGAAGAAGCGCTCATGCGCTGATACTAAGCAAGATCATCATCATAACACCACGATGCGGAGCTGGAGAGTCAATGATTCATCTAGCCCAACTTCAACTTCTTCCACTTCTTCTGAATCATCCAGCAGATCGACCAGTGACAAGGCAAGGCCCTACATGCCACTTCCACAAGGAGATCCAATCCTGGCTTCCATAAAGGTAAATCAAGATAAATCCTATGATCTGCAGCTATCCTCGATGAAAGTGGAGGTAAATGGGCAGCCTATTAACTGTTTATTTGATTCAGGCAGTACAGACAGTTACATTCACCCTTCGACTGCTAGAGCACTAAATCTTGTGTTATACCCATCTAAGCTCATGATCACAATGGCTTCCTCGGGACTAGAACAAGATACAACGTTATTGCAAATTTAATTTAGAATTAATATACTGAATTCAAGATTTCTGTACACCCTGGCCTATGCACTCCAATGCTTCTGGGTCTAGACTTCCAATGTCAAATGAAAAGTATCATATTGGCATTTAATGGCCCTTTGCCATCCATCACCGTCTCATCAAAGAAATTTTGTGGTTTGTCCACATTAAAAATTAAACCCCCTCGTCTCTTCACCAATTTGACCTCGGATTGTAAGCCTATAGCTACAAAAAGTAGGCGCTACAATAAAGAAGATAGACTCTTTATTAAAGATGAGGCTAAGAGCTTGTTAAAGGAAAATGTCATCGAGCCCAGCACAAGTCCTTGGTGCGCTCAAGTAGTAGTGGTCAGAAATGGTGTGAAACCTAGAATGGTCATGGATTATGGCCAAACTATAAACAGGTACACTCAATCAGACGCTTACCCCCTGCCTCGTATTTCAGACATGGTTACTCAAATTGCCCAATGCGAGATATACTCTACTATTGATCTGAAATCAGCTTACCACCATATTCCCATCCATAAGGATGAAAGGCAGTTTACTGCTTTTGAGGCAGATGACAAACTCTTCCAGTTTAAGAGAATTCCTTTTGGCGTCACTAGCGGGGTATCCGTTTTTCAAAGAGAGATAGATAAGTTAGTGATACCTATAAGTTGCAAGCCACTTTTCCTTATCTGGACAATGTTACCATCTGTGGCAAAGACTTGAATGATCAAGATCGGAATATACACAGTTCCTCCAAGTTGCCAAAACCTTGCATTTAACCCTGAATAATGACAAATGTGTGTACTGCACTAAGAGTCTGCCAATATTAGACTACATAGTAAGTAAAGGAGAAATCAGTCTGGATCCAGAGAGAATGCGACCACTCATGGAGCTGCCCCCTCCAACAACACAAAAGGCCCTCAAGCATTGTTTAGGATTTTTCTCCTATTACGCTCAGTGGGTGCAGTGCTGACAAAGCATGACCTCTTTTTAAAACCATCAATTTTCCTTTGAGTAATGAGCCCCTCCTAGCCTTTGAAAACATTAAACAGGATAAAGCCAAGGTCTCCATGTCTGCAATTGATGAGGAAAGAAATGGAATTGGATGCATCTGATTTTGCTCTAGCTGCCACATTAAAACAAGCTGGCAAACCTGTAGCCTTCTTTTCTCACACATTACGTGGACCAGAATTAAAACACTCATCCATTGAAAAGGAAGCACGAGCTATTATAGAAGCTATCCGTTGCTGGAGACACTTCTTAGCTGGCAGGAAGTTCACCTTGTTAACTGATCAGAGATCTGTTGTTTTCATGTTCAACACTAGAATGAAGAGCAAGATTAAAAATTATAAGATTATGCAATGGCGCATCGAATTATGATTATGACATACTTTATCGTCCAGGAAAATTCAATGATCCTCCTGATGCTCTCTCTCATGCAACTTTTGCGAGTCTGCAGCTAGACCGATTAAAATTTCTTCATGAAGAGTTGTGCCACCTGGGGGGGAGGGGGGGGGGGTCACAAGATTTTATCACTATGTGAAAACTCTCAATTTGCCCTATACATTAGAGCAGTGGTTCCCAACCTTTTACTTTCCACTCACATACCACTTTAAATATTCCCTATGCCATAAGTGTTCTGATTGCTTAAGGTAGTATGTGGGTGGAAAGAAAATGTTTGAAAACCACTGTTTTAATCATTCCAAATTGATTTGTTATGTGCACAGTTTCATAACTCCAAAGAAAATGGGCCAATGACAATTTTTCTCAAGCAAAATATTTCAGTAATAATTGGGTCTAAAGCAGTGATTCTCAACCTTCCCTTCCTACTCACATACCACCTTAAGCAATCCCTTACTAATCACAGAACACTTAAGGCATAGTGAATACTTAAAGTGGTATGTGAGTGGAAAGTAAAAGGTTGGGAACCACTGCATTAGAGGATGTGAGAACCCTAACTGGACAATGCCCTGTCTGTGCTGAATGCAAGCCACATTATTACAAACCTTCACCTTCCTCATTGATCAAAGCTTCTTGACCCTTTGAACGCCTCAATGAAGATTTTAAAGGGCCACTGCCTTCAAATAATAGAAACATTTACTTTCGTAGTATTATTGATGAATTCTCTCATTTCCCTTTTGCTATTCCTTGTACTGATGTTTCTACTAGTTCTATAATTAGATGTCTTGATTTCATTTTTAGTATTTTTGGTTATCCGAATTTCATTCATAGCAACAGAGGTTCAACCTTTATGAACTTGGATCTTCGGCAATATCTTCTTGACAGAAGCATTGCCACAAGTCACACTACCAGTTACAATCCTCGGGGGAATGGGGAAGTTGAACGCAGCAATGGTACAATCTGGAAAGCTGTTACCATGGCACTCAAATCTAAGGATTTCCCCACCAGCTGCTGGCAAGAAGTGTTACCTGAAGCTTTGAACTCGATCCATACTTTACTTTGCACATCAACTAATGAAATGCCTCATCACCATTTGTTTTCTTTTCCCAGAAAGTCGAAGACTGGATAGATCTTGCCGACCTGCCTTTCTAGACCTGGAGAAGTTTTACTGAGAAAGCATGTTAGACAGACCAAGGTGAATCCATTAGTCAAACGTGTGCAACTGCTTCTTGCTAACCCGCAATATGCTCAAATTGCTTTTCCGGATGGGAGACAGGACACTGTTTCCTTTAGGGATATCTTGTTTCGCTAGGGGTTCCGCCTGCAACTTCTAACCTTTTCCCCACTACCACTAATCTTCCTCTGCCCACCTCAGAACAGCATGTCTCTGTCCCTGATATTCAGTCTGTAACACACAGAGATTTACCCCAAATAACACCTGCTACCAATCACTTCTTATCTGCTGAAAAAGCAGCTTCTCCTGTTAGCTTACAGTTCTCTCCAGTTGTTTTGCGTGGCTCTCAGAGTCTCAAGGCCACCCCAATGGCTTACTTGTGATAAGTTTTAATTGTTGCATTTCTCACAGATTTTTTTTTCAAACCCCACTGCTGATTTTCTTTCTTCTTCTGTGATGCTTTTAACCCTTTTGATTCCTTTTTTAAAGAATTTAAAATTGGTTAATTTTGAGGGGGGGTTGAATGTAGTGATGTAATGTACGATACTGACTGCTTGCTATTGGTTAAGACTGTAGATTGACTCCACCCTACTGGTATAACAGGTGGTGCAACTTATCCCACTGGTCAGTAGAGGTGGGTTCTTCTGTTCATAAAAGTATGATACAAGACTGGTCCTTGCTTATGACAAATCAGGGGTGGAGGCTGGAGGAAGGAAGGTGTAGGTAACAGGAAGAAAGGAAGGGTGAGTTGGAGAAAGAAGGAAAAGAGGAGGAATGAAGCTCAAGATAAGGGATAGCAGCAGGGTGAAGGGCTACAGAAAATTGGATATTGATGTCTGTTTGGAGCTACCAAGGCAGAGGAGGCAGCATCGGGAACACCAGATGCAGTAGAAGATCCCTACAGATTTACCGGTAAAGTATTCCCGTACATGGAAAGGATCTTTGGGGCTCTGATTAGTGGTTGGGAGGAGGTGTAAGTGCAAATGTTGCAGAGATTTCAGTTGCAGTGATCAGTGCTAAGTGGTCAATTGGTGAGAAGGGACAAGTTGTCAAGGAAGTCACAGAGAGAGTGATCCCTATGGAAAACAGAATGGGGAAGTTGATTCTTGTGGCGGGATCATGTTGTAGGTGGTGGAGATTGCAGAAAATACTTTGTTGGACGTGGAAGGAGGAGATGTGCCGGCACATCTTTCCTCTACGTGTGTTTCCACATGTGTAATGGAAAGATGTGCTGGAAATGTGCTTCCAGGATGAGGCGTTCCTTTCCAAGGTATCCAAGATGTCCTCCTTCAGTAAATCTGGTTTCCCATCTATTACTATCAATGCATTCCTCACTCGTACCCCTCCATGACTGGCACATCTGCTCTTGGTCCATTCACTCCCACCACCCCATTGTAACAGGGGGACAGTTCCCCTCTTCCTCACCTGTCATCTCACTCATCTCTGCATATCTGTTTGGCTGCAGCAAATAAAATATTGCATTTGTACATTATGTACAACAATGAGCATTATCACCTTTCATTGCATTCGGGGCCTGGGACACACCAAAATATGTCAAGCAGGGCAATACAGCTGGAGATGTGTATGAAAAAGTTCATGTTCAATTGATCAATTGTCTCCAGGTAGGCAGGCTATGAAATGAGTCAAGATGGAGAAGCAATAAAAGGTGCTACAAATTGTTCCCAAAACACTTAAATTCTGCAGTAAAGGATGCATATTCTGTTGATAACTGCAATGTTGAGTATGGAATTATAGCCTTTGTAAGGATATAACTAATAGCAAAGCATTCAGTGATTAATTGATTCAAAGTAATACTTTTTTATGATTGAACATTGACTAAAATTGGGGTCTTCACGAGATGGCTAATCTTGCACATATTTCATTGGATTAAAAGCTAACTCTCTGTACATTGAGGGAAATGATTCACCTCATCTCAAAAATATCATACTTTGGACAATCAGAGAGAGCAAGAGATAATGAGGCCGCCCTGGCTGCTGCAGGCAAGAGATAGTGAGGACTCCCTCGCTGCTGCAGGCAAGAGATGACTAATAAATACTGTTAAATTTGGGTTTGCTTTTGTGTATGTGATTCATTTGCTCCACAATGACATGTGGGTTTTAGAGCTAAAATCAGCACCAAGGTTGTTTCAATCCACTATCAAGACAAGAATCAGTATTTGTAGGTTGGCAATGCATGAAAAAAGATTTCCATGTGGGGTAAAACGATATGGGGTTGTGTGTATACTAAGAAATCTG
The DNA here is from genome assembly GCF_036971445.1 of Narcine bancroftii. Lineage (NCBI taxonomy): Eukaryota > Metazoa > Chordata > Chondrichthyes > Torpediniformes > Narcinidae > Narcine > Narcine bancroftii. Next base: position 251,567,779 of record NC_091472.1, on the reverse strand, counting down.
GCAATGGAGAAAATAATTAAATTCGCATCTTAAATGTTGCAACATTGTTGCTTTAACTTGGATTTTGTAGAAAAATAGCTTGTAACATCATGATTTTCCTCCCATTCCTCATCACTCACCAGCAATAACTACCCACTCAGTTCACTCTTGTTGCCTGGGATATTCCATGGCATCTGATAATCGGTGAAACCCATTGTTTTTGCCTCCGCTCATGCTAGCAGCTTTGGATATCACATGCACAGCACATTAGGACTCGAGCCACATAACTTCCTCCAAAATGGTGCCAGCTTGCTTCAGTTCCGTTGCACTTGTGTTTGTGGAGGATGAAGTAGTTGACCTTGCTATAATATTTATTTGAACTTGAAGATCAGATATACTTGTCCAAATGCAAGCAAGTCTTACTGTTGAATATTGATTTTAAAATTCAGAATACATTATGGGCAGCACGGTTAGCGCAGCAGTTAGCACACCACTATTAGAGAACCAGCGACCAAGGATAAAATACGACGCTGTCAGTACATTCTCACCATGACCTGCATGGGCTCCAGGTGTCCTGCTTTCCTCCCACCCTTCAAAAATTTATGGGGTTTGTAAGTCAATTGGTGTATTTGGGGGGCACAGCATCATGGGCCAGAAGGGTCTGTTACCACTCTAAATCTAAATTTAATAAATTCATTAGTAGAATTAATCACCTGGACAATGAGATGAAAGAAATGTCCAAAATGTTAATAAATTGTCTATTAGATAAACATATTCAGACTCTGAAACTTTATTAAGTTGAATATGGTAAAGCTTTTATTAAATGTTTCTGTTTGTTCTCATTGAAATGGAAAATATGACATTTGCATCACAGCTGGAGGATAATTCATTCCTTCTGAGTGTGACTGCACTTTAAAACAAAGATTGCAAATGCAATTTGAGAGTTACTGGAAATCTACTCAAGCATTACTTCTCTTTGTTGAAGTCACATGGGAATTAGCCTATGGGTTATACTGTGGCAGCATAAGATTGAATCTAAACATTCTAACAAAACTATTAGAAGAGTTTTCAATTCAGTCAGGTATATAGTTTCCATTCCAATTGCTACAGCTACTTGTTGGATTTGCAAGGCTTATTTTCAATATATAAAAAAAGAGGCTTCCAAAGACATTGCACACCTGGGATCAAGTCTAGAAAACACAAAATATGTGAGCTTAAAAATGCTGATCTGTAATACTATTTCAACACAGAACATGAAAAGCTATCATTTAATGTTTATGATTTTCCTCCCATTCCTCATCACTCACCAGCAATAACTACCCACTCAGTTCACTCTTGTTGCCTGGGATATTCCATGGTATCTCATGAGATTGGTGAAACCCATTGCATTTGCTTCTGCCATACTAGCAGCTTTCGATTTCACATGCATGGTACATAACTTATAAAGTCCTGCAAAATTTGTGCCTTGCCTCAGTTCCATTGTATTTGTGTCTGTGGAGGATGAAGTGTTGACCTTCATACCATGTTTATTTGAATCTGAAGAAATATAAAGATCAGACATACTATCTACAGGCAAACAGGTTTTACTTTTGAATATTGATTTTAAAATTCAGAATAAATGTGCTAATGAAAAAAAAGGAGATAAACAAAAATCCTAAGGCATTTAAGGACAAAGGAAAGGATTTAGGCGTGAAGCTAGAGGAAAGAGTTGAGATTTTTCATGAGAATTTTGCATTGGTATTCACCAAAGAGAAGAACATGGATTATGAGATTAGAGAGGGATAAATTGATATTCTAGGGCATGTTGATAGTAAGGAGGAGGCACTGTCAGATAAACATTAAAGTGGATAATGTACTAGGGCCTGATTAAATCTACCCTAGAAAACAGAGAAACAAAGGAGGAGATTGCTGAGGCTTCCACTGGGACCTCTGCAATGTCATTAACCATGGGTGAAATACTAGAAGATTTCAGAGAACCTAGTCTTTTTCCTTTGTTTGAATTGGGCAACAGGGTCCTGATATCAGTGGTTGGAAAAATATTGGAGAAGATACTCAGGGGCAGAATTAGCTAACATTTGAAAAAGCTTGGACTTATTAGGGATAGTCTGCATGGCTTTGAGGGGTGGGGGGGGAGGGAAAATGGGATGAAGTGTGTATCACAAATTTGATTCTTTTCATGTAGTGAATATGGATGTTGAGAATTTGGCAGTAAATATTATGGACTTTGGAAAAAGTATTTGACAAGATCCCAAATAATAGACTATTCCAAAAAAAAATTGTTGAATGGGATCCAACATGGGGTTCGTCATTGAACAAATGGATGTTTCTCTGACTAGAGGTTGGTGACCACTAATATTTTGCAAAGATCAGTAGTAGGATTTCTGTTGATTGTAATATATAATTAATGATTTGTATGCAAATGGTTGTCTGATTAATAAATTAGCATTTGATATGGAGTTGTGGATAGCAAAAAAGGTTGATAAAGGATTAAGCATGATTTTGGTCATTTGGAAATCTGGGTGGAGAAATAGTAGATGGGGTTTAATCAGACAAGTGTGAGGCAATGAATTTTGGAAGGTCAAATGCAAGAGGAATATTTACTCAAATGGCAGGATGCTATGGAGGATTAATGAACAGCACAATCTTGGGTGTGTTCCGATCTCCCTAAAGTGGTTCACCAGGGTGTTGCATATATTGAAACGTATTAACTATGAGGAAAAGTTGGATTGTTTTTATTGAACCCTAGGAGGATTAGATGTAACCTGACAAAAGTATGTAAAGTCATGAGAGAAAAAGATGGGTTGATAGTGTGTTTATCCCAAGGTGAAAATATCAAATAGATTTAAGGTGGGAGGGGAAAGTTCAACTTTATTGTCACATGTACCAAGATACAATGATCAAGGTTGCTTTATGTGCAGACCAGTAGATATCTCATTCATTGTTGAAAAGGTAAGACAATACAAAAATACTGAGTTATAGGGAGACATTGTATGGAACAAAGGCATCATAATTTTACTATTTTGGGGTTAATTCTTGACTATGATAACAGCAGAAAAGAAACTGTTCTTGAATCTGTTGGTGCATGATCTCATACTGATACATCTTCTTAATAGGAGAGGGTAAAAAGAGAGTGACTAGGGTGGGATGAGTCTTCTCCAAGGCAACTGGAAATGTTTATTCCTAGGAAGATAAATCTACAATTTACACCTCAGCACTGTTCATGTGGAATGGGGAGAGAGAGAGAGAACTCCAGAAATCGATAATCAGCCCTTTGGTCTTGGTGACACCAAGGAAGAGGCCGTTGTCCTGGCATTAAGCCACAAGTTCCTTTATTTCACTTCTGCACTCTGTTTCATCATTAATAAAGGTCCTGCCTGTGACAACATTGTCATTCGCAATTATGTAGATGGAGTTAGAGCTATGTTTGGCCACACAGTGGTGGTGTAGACAGAGTTTAGTAGAGAGCTGAGTGCACATCCTTTTGTTTTGGATGTTTAGTCAAATTTGACTCTTCGTATTGATTTTAGGGTGCTCAACCTATTGGTCCCTGTCATTGGAAATAATTGAGATACGTACTGGGATGATCGTGAGATCATGCTTGCAAGTCAACTAGCAATGCCTTACCCGTGAATCCTCCTAAGATACCCTTTGAGCACATTTAAAGACTCCTGTTATAGAATGAAGTACTGTCATCTTATTCGCTCTTCAAGTTTTAGTGTATGTAAATGTGAACACAAAACAAGTTTTAAAAATGTTAACAATGTTGATAATAATGAAAATGTAAGTTCTTGATGATAAAGTCAAAATTGCAGAGTTATACAAAGAAAACATGTTAGTTAAAAGTAAACTACTTTTGATTTAAGAAAGGGAGATGTAAAGATAGTGATCATGGTTGCAAGGCAACTAGCGATGCCTTACTGTTTGATTAGACTTGGCTGCCAGCAGGGGGCTGACACACAGTATGCAAATCTGTAATGGAGACTTGCAGCCTCATGGATTGCCTCATTGTGCTGCTTACAACAACTTTAAAGTAAAGAGCCTCTGTGTTGCCAAAGAACTCATGCATACGAATGCAAGATGAAACACGTACCAATGGATTTATTTTAATTTTTGAAATCCTAATTCCTTTGTTCAGTGAAGGGTATTGAAATCTTACAACTGATAGCATATAAATCAGTGGTTCTCAACAAGTAATCCCTATGCCATCGGTGTTCTGTGAGTGGGAAGGAAAGGATGAGAATCACTGCTCTAGACCCAATTGTTACTGAAATATTTTGCTTGAGAAAAATTATCATTGGGCCATTTCCTTTGGAGTTATGAAGCCTTGCACATAACGAGTCAATGAGGTACAATTAAAACAATAGTGTTCAAACTTTTTCTTTCCACCCGCATACCACTTTAAGCAATCCCTTACTAATCACAGAGAACCTATGGCATAGAGAATACTTAAAGTGGTATGGGAGTGGAGAGAAAAAGGTTGAGAACCACTGATATAAATAAATATGAATTCAGCAGTTCTCATGTTTATGGATTCATAAACATTTAATATGTCAAATCCATTACCACTTTTCTGTCACAAACATGGTGCATTGATGTGACAAAATGCATGTAGAGTTCTGTTTAATTTGAATACCAACCTCCTCTTCTGTCAGATTGGTTAGCTTAAATCAGCACAGCTGCAAAATAAACTTCATGTTGGACATGCCAGAATCTATATATTCATGGAGGATACTTCTTTCAGAACTCAAGGGTGCATTCCATCTGGTCTGCGAGACTTATTTACCCTTGGACCCTAGAGGATCCCAAGCACCTTGCCTTTGGTAATCATGACTAAACTCACTGCTCTTCTCTTATAGTTGTAAGTCTGACCATGGAATTAAACTGTTTCAGGGAGGTGGCTACCTATAATTGTTACGTGAGCATAGAGGAGTACATGAGTTCAGTGACTGGCTTAGTACTTGATCGTCCAAAATATTCCGTATGGAATTTAAGATGGAGGTAGGGAGGGGGGTGTTTAAGGAGGAAGCTATATCAGCATTGAGGATGTCACCGAGATAAAATGTTTCACAACTAGGGCTAACCAGAAACTATGGTTGGAAGCAGACATCCAGGCCCTTCTCAGAGCTTGTGATGCTGCCTTCAGGACAGGGTGTAGGATGGCACCAAGATCAGCCAGGTTTCAACTCTCCATTGCAATCTGGAAGGTAAGATGGGGTACTCTTAAATTCACAAACAGCTGTGTGACAATGGCAACACGAGGTACATTTGGCAAGGGATCAAGTCCATAATGGATCACAAGTCAACCTTGCGAATTAAGTACAATGAAGCCTCCCTTCCAGACAGATTGAATACCTTCTATATACAGTTTGTTGAAAAGAACAGGTTGACACCAAAGAAAGCTCTGGTGTTCTCATGATGAACAGCTCCCTTCATAGCCACGGCCAAGGTAAGGAAAACCCTATCCAAGGTGAACCCACACAAGGCAGTAGGACCGGACAACATAACTGGTTGGGCATCGAAGGACTGTGGGGAGAAATGGACAGAGGTATTCACAGAGATCTTCAACACTTCACTGCAGAAGTCCATCATTCGCACAGAGTTCAAGGCAGCCACTTAAGACAATGACAATAACAGGCCTCAGTGATGACTGCCTGGAGCACTGATCTCCACCATTATGAAATACTTTGAAAATCTGGTGATGGAATGCACACCTCTTAGAGACACTGAACCCATTTCAATTTCAATTCGCCTATAGATGAATCCATTCCACAGATGATGTTGTAGCCTTGTTGCTTCACTCCACCCTGGCCTCATATTGCCAGTCTGCTGTTCATTGACTTCAGCTCAACAATCATACTCCAGGGGCTGGTGGAGAAGCTGTCCTCACTGCGACACAACACCCCTCTCTGTAATTGATTTCTGGATTTCCTAACGGAAAGACCACAGTCTGTCGGGTTTGGTAGCAGAACATCGAGCACCATCACACTGAACACTGGTGCACCTCAGGGCTGCGTGCTTAGCCCACTCCTGTTCACATTGCTGACCCACGACTACATCGCCAGATCCAGCGCCAACAGTGTCATCAAGTTTGCAGATGACACAAGGGTTTGTCTCCAACAAAACTCAAATGGCTTAATATCATGCGGCTCACTTGACAGTGGCTTTTCTCTCATCATTATATTTGGTTTCATCAGATATCACTTTTCTTGTAGAACTGCTGGAGCCTGACGTTGGTCGAGGTTCTCGATGTCCAGTGGGTAAAGATACTGAATTGTTTACACCCATGTTTTGTGTGCCCAAGTGTTCTTGGATCTCTTGTATGTGAAAACATTTGGGAACCAAATCACGCTGGAAGCTATCTCCCCTAGAATGAGTGTAGCACAATGATCAAATATTAGATGTGCGCACAGCAGGTACTCTAAAGGGGAATAAAAAGTGGTTGAAATTCGCAGCAATTCAGGCAACATCCATGAAGAGAGAAAAATGCTAATAATCTTTTAAGACAAAGTGTTAGATCTGAAATAAGTTTTAAGTTACATAAAAAGGGTGTGTGTAGAAGGGGGGTGAATAGAAAGAGCACATGAAAGATCTGTAAAAGAGACTGAGTAACACAAGAAGCAGTGGGATGGCTGAAAGCAGGTAGATAAAAAGCACATTTTTAATTCTCCAAGCCTTTTGTCCATGAAGCCAAGTGTTCTGGCAGGTTTCCCAATGCACAAAACATTGAACTATGAAAACCATCATGCTTTCATCTGAAAAATATGCCACAAAAACTTGACCCATGTCCTCCAGAGCACTGTTGACATGGTCTGTGGAAAGCTGATATCTGCACTACTTTTGTTGTCAGCCCAGACAACAAATCACCTGTGCTCAGTGTCTTACAATATACTGGTCTTGTGTCTACTGAAATATCTGAATGTAAGTGTCTGAATTGATGGTTGTAAATGTTGAATTAAATGAAGATGCATAATCCATTTTTTTTAATTAAGAGGAACAGCACGGCAGCGAGCCATCCCTACCGACAAGCACATGCTACCCAAATACTCCAGTTAATCTACACATCCTATATTGTTTTTGGAGAGTGGGAGGAAACCCAGAAGGTCACAGAAAGAATGTCCAAACACCTTACAAATGCCCTAAGATTTGAACCCGGGTCGTTGGCGCTGTAATAATATTGCTCTAACTGTTCCCCACTATCTTCTTGTTAATTCTCCAATACCTGGCCAGATTATGGTGCTTGAGAACCTATAAAGGAAAAACACATAAATTTATTAGGTTGGAGCATGAGGAGTGGTGAAAATAGTAAATGACATACCTGCTTCCACTACATGTAGATTACCAATTAGAAGAAAATAAAAATTGAGGAGATGGCAGCATGTGAGAAGGCAAATCAGGAATGCAAACATTTTCATCATCAATTATTTTGGACCCACTGCTAGCCCCTGCTTTCATAATATCTCTTCTCCAGGATTGCCTATATGTAGATAAGAACATGTAGCCCAGTGGTTCTCAACCTTTTTCTTTCCACTCACATACCATTTTAAGTAATCCCTATGCCATAGGTGCTCTGTGATTAGTAAGAGATTGGTTAAAGTAGTATATGGGTAGAAAGAAAAAGTTTGAAAACCACTGTTTTAATCATACTTAATCGACTCTTTATGTGCACGGTCTCGTAATGGGCTAATGATAATTTTTCTCAAGCTAAATATTTCAGTAACAATTCGGTCTAAAGCAGTGATTCTCAACCTTCCTTTCCCACTCACACATCAACCTTATAAGATATCCCTTACTAATCACACCGATGGCATAGGGATTACTTAAAGTGGAATGTGAGTGGAAAGCTAAAGGTTGAGAACCACTGGTTTAGCCTCTCTCCATTTTAATCCTTTGCTTGATGGCGTCCATTTTATTCCTGTGAGAAAGGTGTACATTTTTCAGTAATATGGTTGCCATATCTGAACAGCTGAGGTAATTGTATGATTTACAGCTGTATGAAATTTGAGAGTGAGATGCAATATCTAAATGCTGGCTATGGATCTCTGTTGATAAAGGTATGAGTGATGGAAATAATTGAATGAAGGAATAATGGAAGATAACTGCTGCCGTTATTTGGAAATTGCATTTGAAAATGTATTCACTGGCCATAATCACTTAGATAATTTAAACTTCTTGCAGAACTTCATTCTTTCTTCATAGCATAATTCCTGGTATTAACGATCTCATTAGTTTTTGATCTCATATCAGAGTTGCAGAAACAAAATAAAAACTTACTTTATATTCAAAGCTGGTGAAGAAACTCATCAGTGTCTCTACAATCACAGCACCTGCAGGCTTTCCTGTTTAACTACTTTATCTTCATACCTAGAGGTCTTCAGCTGGATTTACATACATGAGAACCTTAGAATCATAGAGTTGTACAGGCCCTTCAGCCCAACTTGTCCATGCTGACCAATGTGTCCCACCTGACTGTACTTGGTCCATGTTCCTCTAAACCAATCCTATACATGTACATGTCCAATATTTTCTTAAATGTTTCAATAGTACATGGCTCAACCACTCCTGCCAGCTTTTTCCATACACCCACCAACCTCTGTGTATTTTTAAAAAAAGTTACCCCTCAGCTTCCTGCTAAATTACTCGCCCCTTAATTTAAACTTGCATTCTCCGGTTACTAATTCCCCTACACTGTGCAAAAGACTTTGTGTTCACCCTGATCTAATTTTAAAAATTTAGACATACAACAGGGTAAAAAGCCATTTCAGCCCATGAGTCTGTGCCGCCCAATTAACCTACACACCCATTACATTTCAAATGGTGGGAGGAAACCAGAGCCCCCGTGGAAAACCCACACAGACACAGGGAGAATGCACAACCTCCTTACAGACAGCATGGCATTGGAACCCTGGTCCCCATTGCTGGCGCTGTAACCGCTATGCCAAATGTGCAGCCCAATCCCTCTTATGATTTTGTATACCTCTGAGATCACCACTCATTCTCCTGCCCTCAAAATAATGCCCTAGCCTGATCAACTTCTCCTTATGGCTCAGGTGCTTGAATCCTGGCATCATTCTTGTAAATCTTCTCCAATTTGACATTTTTCCTGTAGTACGGAGACCAAAACTGCACATAAATGAGCCTCACAAATTGTCTTGTGCAAGTGTCACTTGACCTCCTAGCTTCTACACTCTGATGAAATGCCACTTGCCAAACATATTTTTGATCACCCTATCAACTTGTGATGCCACTTTCAAGGTACTATGCACCTGTACTTCTAGATCCCTCTCCTCTACAACACTCCACAGATCCCTACCATTCACTGCGTAGATCTAGCCACTCCTTACATGAAGGCCAGCATCTGCTCCAATCACAATGCATGTTGCTTTAAAAGCCACAATCTATCTTCATTTGGAGCAATGTCACTTGCTATATTGAAGTCCATCCAACATATTAAATGATTGATTCTTAAATCACTGAAATGAACTTGCACTATAAAATTGATGATTGCTACAAAGGTGACATGTTAATTGCAGAATATGATCCTTAACCCCATTTTTGACTGAGAATTCACAGAAAAAGACCCTTCATCTCCTGAAAGCTACCAAATACTTATTGGCATTACATATAGCTTCTATCATGGAGTCCATAGCCTTCTATGCCAGTGTTTCAAATGCACATCAAAATGATTATTAAATGATGTGAGTGTCTGCCTCCACCACCTCCTCATGCAAAGAATTTCAGATGTCAACCATCTTTTTGTTGAGAAAAATTCTTCCTGAAATCCTCTTAATTTTTTACTCTTAATTTTTCTTAATCCTATAGACAGTCCTACAAAGAGAAAAAAAATCTCCCCATATGTACTCTATTTACACTCATAATTGCGCAACTTAATTCAAAAACTACATAAGCCACTCCACTCTAAATAAAACAAACACGTCCCTACATTCTGGTGGGTCTCTTCTGCATCCCCTTCCTTGTGTGGCTCCCTCCATCTATTAGTTTCATCCTCAGGTTTTTCCGTGTCTCAAATTGTAATTGTGAATATGATTCATTCTTAAGACCTGGAAATAAATTTGTAGCATTAACAGTGAAAAAAATCTTGTCAACATCATGTCTAAAGTAGAATGAATACCGGTGTCACTTGAAAATGGAAAAAATAATTCTCACAAAAGAATTTTGGAAATTTCAGTTTAGAGTCTAAACTTTCAAACCCACTTTTGTAATCTTCTGACTGATTAATCTAAATGTTTATAGGAATCCTCGGTCATTTTTCACCAAGTCTATATTCTGAGTTTACTGTAATAGTGTTTGAAAGGTCACACCAAATCTCCCTCATCACAACTTTATAAAAATCTTCAGTATTTATCATAACTTTGCATCAGCAGTCAGAATTTCATTTGCAGACGAAAATGACCTCAGTTGTTTACAGTTAACTATGTTCCTTAAAATCTGTAAGCTGCTGAAGTTTCCAACTCATTTAACTTTAAGGATAAATTAAACGATCTAGTCTTTTTCAAAGGATACATTTGTTGCTGATCTTTTCATTATATTAACTTGATTACATTTGGTGGTTAATTGTTAACATATGAAATAAAATTTAAAATCAACATGATTTATTTCAATGGGTCTTGGGGAGTATGCAATGGTTTCAGATGCCCAGAGGATTTTCATACTGTTTGCAAAATTAATATTCACATTAACTGGATTTACTGTCAGATGCTGCCTGACTTTGCTGAGGTTTTTTTCAACATTTTCTATTTTTGTTTCAGATTCCAGCATTTGCAATTTTTTTAAATTTTTCACCTGTTCATGATCAACTTTTCTCCAGAAACATCTGGATCACCTGTATATTCTTGATTTTAATTTTATTAGAGAGCATCTGGTGATTTTTAATTATAATGAGTGATTGGGAATTAAACACCATTTAAACAAAGGTGCTCTATTCAAATGGATGATCTGATTAATCATAAGAAGGAAAAGAGCCACCAGATTCATACAGATAATAAAAATAATTGAGAGAATTGAATGTATCATTCAATGAATGCCCTTCTGTTTTGTTAAACAATCTCGTGATCTCTCAAACCCTGCCTTATCACCCTTGCCCTATTTTAACTAAAATTTTTACAATAACATGTACCCTGCACTTTTGTTTTATACAATATGCATTCCATAGTCCCAGTATCTGCCATAGTTAATCTCCCACGATTTACAACCTATTTAACTTCCTCCAGAGGTGTCAATTGTCCATTATGTAGATTATTTTCTCCTGCAAGGTCCATTGTCTCAGAGGTGCTTGATGTGTTGATCTTCTCCCTCAGGGGACGGGTGTGGGCAATTAACATTGATAAGGTGCAATGCCCTCGCCAGAATATCCTGTTTCTTGGAATACCATGTCACTCAAGCCAAAGAGAAGTTCGCACAACTTCCAAGATCAAAATTTTGAATTTTTCCATTTTGTATGTATCCAATTCCCACATTGGTTTGTAATTTGTACGTGTGTGATTCAGTGTGGCTACTACTTTTCTACACTCGCTATAAATTGGGCATTTTGTTTATTTCCAGTATGACTTTCCTGCACTCGCTATAAATTATGTGTGTTGTTTATTGCCAGTGTGACTTTCCTGCACTCGCTATAAATCGTGTATGTTGTTTATTGCCAGTATGACTTTCCCACGTTCACTCTAAATTATGCATTTTGTTTATTGCCGGTGTGACTTTCTCATGCTCACTATAAATTGTGTGTTTTGTTTATTGCTGGTATGTTTTTTCCATGCTCACCATAAATTGTGTGTATTGTTTATTGCTGGTATGACTTTCCCATGCTTGCTATAAATTGTGCATGTTGTTTATTGCCAGTGTGACTTTCCCGCATTCATTATAAATTGTGCGTTTTGTTTATTGCTGGTATATCTCTCTCACGCTCATTATCAATTATGTGTATTTTTTATTGCTGGTGTGACTTTCCCATGCTCACTATAAATTGTGCATTTTGTTTATTGCTGGTATGTCTTTTCCACGCTAACTATAAATTGTGCATATTGTTGATGGTGTGACTTTCTCCATGCTCATCATAAATTGTGCATGTTGTTTATTGCCAGTGTTACTTTCCCATGCTCCCTATAAATTGTGCGTGTTTTTCAACATGTAAAAACTTCTTGAAAAGCGTGCAGACTTGAGTTCCAAGTTTGGGCCTCAGAATTGTGCCAAATGCAAGGATTTTCATTTGGCAGGAAGTGAGTTATGAGCAGAAATGTACTTCAGCTATGTTAATGTTTTATATTTGAACTATTTTAACACTCTTTTAATTATTTATAATTGCTCAATTAATTTTTCAACATCTTCATCAGAGTTATGACAAAGGCCCATGCCCTGGTTCATAATCTGCTGATGTAATCTAAAAACTGAACAAACCAAATAATTGAAGTATGCTTTGGATGCTGTTCGTGAACGTATAATAAAGTTTTAAAAAGTATCATAAAATGTTATTTATTTTTTTAAAGAAGTTCATTTCAACAACCATATCATATATAACAACTCGAGTCTTGGGTTTTGGAAGTCTGTAAAATAATAATTACAATTGAATATTTGGCTGACGAAACATTATGCTCATCCGGTACATAATCACTTAGTGCGGCCTAATTCAGTTGTTGTAGCTGTAACCACTGGACCTGTGGGTTCATTGATACTACAAGCCTCTCTTACTTTTTCCAGTCCAGGTTGGTAACTCCAATTGAATGAGCCATTAGTTGGGCGCAACGGTCCTTGCTCGTCCCCTTAACACTGAGCCAAGGGGCTGGGTGGAAGATCAGGCTCTGGGACACTCGCTGCAAAGCGCAGGTGTAGAGGTCAGTTTTCTCCTTCAAACTCTTGCCAGGTAAGTGCCCTTGTGGTTGGCGCACTAAAACAAAATATCCAGTGCATCTTGTTATTATCAATGTTTGAAAAGCAAAATGTTACATTGGTTATGATTGGAGGGGGCCTAAATTAATCACTTTTCTTTCTGTCCATAGATTCCAGAAAAATCACAACATGGGGAGAGAAGAAAGAGATTCTCCAAAAACGTTATTCCCCTGCTGTATCACTGTTGACTCCAAAGAGAAATTGCATCAAGTAATTCTATCACTATGTTCAACTGAAAAACTTGGGGATTAAAAAACAAAATACTTGTGCAAAAGAATCGGTGTTCAGGTGTTTGGTGTGGATAGATTTTGTTTCTTCATTGTGAATGTTTGGTTCTCACAGTAAAAATTCACCCAATGGATATCATTTCCTGTAGGTAAACTGCTAGAACTAATGTTCAGACATGTGGAAGATTAAGGGTTAGCTGTGCCTGCTTAGAGATGTAAGCACAATGCCAGCTTTAAACAACAAGGAAAACTCACCAGCATTGGATTCAGTTTAGCAAAAAATGAAGTAAAAGTATGGTCCAGCAACAAAAAATAGTTGGTAAACCATTGAGGAGGAATTTTACTAATATTCTTACTCCAGAACAGAGGAAATTGTGGTTAAGCATAATTTTTAGCTTTGAATATTTTTGAATTCAGTTACGGTATAATTTGGCATATATGTTGACTGGCCTATAAGTCGACCTTATTTTAAGGTATATCTGGTGTACAAGTTGACCCCAATTTTCTTGTTGCTTGAGAAGCCCCTTTGATCGGCGTACTAGTCGATCCCCAAAGCACATGATGCCTGAGATGGGCTTTTGACCAGCGTATACATTGACCCGCATAGATCGCGTGGATTGATCTGCTGGATGTTGGGTAGAGGTGATTGCTATCATGGAGGGTCCATCGATGCAATGCAATGTGAAACAAAAATATGAAGTGAGCTTTAAGTTGAAAGTGTTGCAAGAAAATTTGATGTGGATGAGAAGTTGGTAAGAGATTGAAGGAAGAAAGAAGAGACTTTAAGAAACATACCAGAAAGGCAATTTTTTTGAGAAAAGGAATCACTTGTTGGCCAGATTTGGAAAATCACGTTGCAGGATGGGTACATGAACAGAGGCAAGATTGCTGCATAGCCACCTGAAATAAAATAAGAACATTTGCACTGCAGTGGGCAAAGTCACACCCAGCCCTCAGTGATGATTTTGAGGTAACAGTAGGCTGGTGCAGTCATTTCATGAACAGGAAATATCTGGTATTACACTAAAAAAACAAAAAATTTCAGAGAAACTACCAAAAGATCTTGACCATAAAGTTGTAAGTTTTTACCGGTTTATTATACAGAACTGGCAGAAACACCAAATATCAGAAACATGGACGAAACCCCCATGAATTTCGACGTGATAAGCAATAGAATGGTGGAACGTAAAGATGAAAAAATTGTTCAAACCAGAAGTACAGGCTATGAAAGGACCAGGTTTACCATGGTGTTATCGGGCAAGGCCTATGGGACAAAGTTGAGAACCATGGTAATCTTGAAACACAAAATTAAACTGAAAATGAAATTCCCTGCAGGTATTTTTGTATATTTTCATGAAAAAGGGTGGATGGGTGAAAATGGTGTAGAACTATTGACAGCGTGTGGAACCGGCGGCCAGGGGATTTACTCAAAGAACGGAGTTTGCTGGTCTGGGATATGTTTCGTAGCCACTTAACTGAGAACACTATAAGTCGATTAGCATTGCATAATACTTATATGACAGTTGTCCTGAGTGGTTTAATGTCTATATTGCAACCTCTCAATGTTTGCATGAATAAGCCATTCAAAGACAAGGGATGGAATACATGGATGTCGAGTACAGAAAAGTTGTTTACTGTAGAGGTTAAAACCTTGTGTTTATGATTTGTGATTGGTTTTTGTACTTTCCCATTAAAGATTAATTGTTTTTCTGGAGTTACCATGGTTATTATGACGTCTTATGTCGTAATGTCTGAGTGGACGAGGAACTCATTTCTCATTCTTGGAATGACCTTGGAAGAGAAATAAGCCCTCGAAAAACTTTTCTTTGAATTTATTATTATTATTCATCATCATTATTATTCATTTATTATTTATTATTGTTTATATTTGTTTGAAGTTGAGTATCGTTATCATTTACAACATGCATTGTTTTACTAATTGTTATGAAGTGCAGAGCTATGAAAATATTTATTCACTTTTATCAATGAAAAACGTAAAGCTATTTACAGCTGCAATTAGGAAGTTTGATTTATTTAGATGAATAAGATGCAATTCAGATTATCGAGGCTTACTTTCCTTGGAAGATGACAAATTTTGAGATTGGAAAATAGCAGAAGCTGGGAAGTGTCATCTACATTTACAAAAGGCGGGGACAAAGTAGAGACTGTGATAAAATCATTTAAAAAGTGCAGTATCTCTTGCGCAACTGATGGCATGAAGATGATTTACTGCATAGCACTGAATTTGAAACCGCCTCATCTGATACAGGCTGGGACCCTTATGATGACTGTTTAAACTGTGAGAGTATGGATGAGCTTGCTGCCATCTTTCCTTCAGACGATGATAGGGAGAGTGAATTTGAAGGGTTCTAAATGTGTTGTGGTTTTCAGACAATGACAGTGATTTTGAAGGGTGAAAATTGTGCTGTTGTTTTCAATAAAAATTTCAATGAAAATTTGTTGCAGTCAGGTTTTTCTTTGGTTTTTTTAAGGGCCGACTCATACGCCAGGTCAATGTGGATGGGATTTTGAGCTGAATTTAAGGTCTCAAAATTATACCCGGCATACAAATCAACCCCCATTTTTTGGGTTTCATGCCAAAATATATGGTACTTAATAGCCTTCACAGAATGTGGGCATCTTTGGAGTGTACACATTCATATTTGATTGAGATATTAATATAAAAATTTAAACCATTTAAAACTGATACGTCAATTGATAATATAGGTAGTGGCTTCCTGTAAATAAGCATTATAGATGCCCAAATATTTCCATTTGTATAATTTTCAGATAATGAAATAATCTGTGTGGCAAAACCTAGCCAACTGGATATGACATAACATCAATGGAGGTGTTCAATTATGTGCAACACAAAAGCACTAGAAAATGACAATTCTCTATCTTTTTCTTTCCCCTCACATACCACCTTAAGTGACCCCTTATTAACCTATGGCATTTTACCTTGACGCCACTTTTCTGCAAAAACACAATATCCCTTGTTTACTTTAGTATCCAAAAAATTTTCAAACATTTGAAATATTAAAATAAATGAAAGATCCATGTTGCATCTATAGAAATAAAATCTGATTGCTCCTTGTCTCAACCTGACTTAATGCTCAAGTTTTGTTTACTTTCTTTCTCTTCAACTATTCCCATTAATGACCACTACACCTTTTTACTACAACAACCCTGACCTCAACCTTTCAGACATGCTTTCGGAAGGCCTTTTAAGGTGGACTACACACCCCAGTGTAAAGCTGCATAATCTCCCCACCCCCACCTTGCGGCTAAAGACATACTTAGCTGAATATGGCAGAAGTGCCTCCGAGGTGCTGAGGCCAACCCTCAGGAAGGAATAATTGGCAGAGCGCCAGGCTTTGATGAGGCACCTGAATGTGCAGCCGCTGTAATTGGCTGCCTGGGGTGAGCTGATGACACCTATCAGCTGGTGACCCAACGCCCCACTGCCTGACAGCCCCCCACTGCCTGACAGACTCCACCCCACTGGGACCGTCGGGGCAGGGGTGGCCGGTGGGGGCTGTTGCGGGGGGGGGGGAGGGGCAGCCAGTGCAGGCTGTCACAGCACGGCTGGCCGCTCCTGCACCAGGGCTGCACTCTGCAGCTCAAATTGCGGCATAGCAATAGTGGTCTTCCCTACTTATCATATACCCCACGCAGCTGGAACTATTGTGGGAAACGTAAAGCGATTCCACCTGCATGAGGGATTATGGGTAAGGAAGACAGCCATTGCTATGCCACGTATTTATGATGGGTGGCACTGTGGCACCAGTCGCCCCGCCTCCATCAGTTTCAGAGGCTCTACAAGGCACCTCTGGATATGAATAGGCCCTTTCAGGTGGACCAGGTAACGCTGCAAGCAGCCTTTTAGAATGCCATCTAAAAGGTGAGTCCGCAAGTTAAGATCCGCTCCTGCCGCCGACCTCAAGGTGGAGGGTCCACCTGAAAGGACCTTTTGTATCAGGCATCCCCACTTTATCGTCAACATTAATTTAATTTCTCCTTTTCCCAGTTCTAATGAAAGTTCAGTACAATTCCGATTATTTGAAATCGGATTCTCCAAAATCCCATTTTTTCTGAATATTAAAAAAAAATTTGGACAAATGAGGATATCCGAAACAAATCAGAAATCCTCAGTTATCCAAAAAATTTTCGGAGTCGAACCGACCTCACAGCTTGAAAAAAAATTCACTCGACATGATATTAGAGCGACAATTGTCCTTGTTTCAGGTAATTCCCTCCCCTCTCTCTTTTCATTTCTTCTTTACCTACTTATATTGACATTTTTTTGTCCAACTTTCCCCTCTCACTGACTCCCAGCCACAAACTTGGAGAATCCTTTGTCCCAGCGTCATCAAGGAGAGCGGCCTCCGAAGCAGGAGTGAGACCTCGAGCTCAGTGGCATTCCATCCCCTCCCCATTCTCCTTGGCATACTGGAGCCCCAATGCCATCTCTGAACCCTCCCCTTGGCCTACTACTGCACTCACACACTGGACTCAGCACTGGGGATGTGTCGGGGATCAGCGGCAGTGGTTGGGAGTTCTTGGTGATCTTGGCCAGCTTTTTTTTTGATGAGAATTAAACATTATTTTAATGTTTAAATAGCCTTCCCTTGTTGTTTAAACATTGGTGCAAGTGATTTGCTGTTGCTACTGGGCTGTTTTTTAAAAATCACCAGTTTATCCGACATAGGCCCGATCCCAACCATTTCAGATAATTGGAGTTTTAACTCTTCAAAATAGGGCAAACATAACACTTGCTTTTTTTCATTGCTTATTTGACCTGAAATTAGCATACACTTATGTACAAGGAGACCTAAATACTTTAAAGGTGAAACACTTATAATGGTGGAGAAACTCAGAAGGATATGCAACAGCAATAGGAAGTAAAGGGTAATCAATATTTCAGGCCTGAAGCCTTTCTCAAGGTTTGAGCAAAAAGCAGGTAAGCACCTTGATAAAAGGTGGTAGAGGAGAGAGGAAGGAGCAGGAGGAAGAGTGCAGGCAAACAGGTAGGAGATTATTGATAGATATTGGTGGGAATGTAGAAGATAAAAAAGCTGAAAAATGAGGGTGAAGGAGGTAGGGAGCTGGATGAAAGGAAAGAGACTCAGAGGAGGTGCTAACAGAAACTGGAAAAGCCAATATTAATGACGTTGGAGAGTGTTCAGATGGAATGTGAGGTGTTGTTCCTCCAATTTACAGGCAGCCTCAATTTGGCTGGCATGCGGCCATGGAGAGACACGTTGGTGTGGGAATGGTGTGTGGAATTAATTGACCCCTGTTATTGAGCAGACAGAGCAAAGGTACTCAACAAAATGATCTCCCCATCTGCGTCCAGTCTCTTCAATGTAGACAGGGGCAGCAAAGACCGCAACAGTCAATGTAGTGTTGATACCTGAGATCCCACCTTTCTTATCCCACCTGTGATTTTTTTACCTGTTAGCCTACTTTCCTGTTTAACTACTTTGAAGATAAACCTCTTTCAGTTTCTGGCCATTTGAACAATACTCTGTCTTTCTCTTTTTCTCTAAATGGATGACCTTAATTTTCCATATCCTATCTGTCCTTGCTAATTCACTCAGTCGATCTACATCTTTGCAAAGCATCTCTGTATTCTTCTCACAAACTACACAGCTAACTAGCATGGTATCTTTACATTTGGATATATTATTATTGGTCGCCTCCTAAGATCTCCACATTGCAGAAGTCAGTTTCCAGTCAACTTTATTTATTTCACAAGATATTAAGAACTGCTGAGTACTAGATATATCAAAGGCAATGGGACCAAACAACATCCAGCTGGTTTTCATTCTGAATACCTGTAGATCTGACCCAGCTGTGCCTCCAACCAAGCTGTTGCAGTGTAGATAAAACACTAGAATTTTTGTGACTGTGTAAAATTTTCAGACTTATACTGTTCCCATAAAATAGGACACATCCAATCTAGGTAATTATCTCCTAATCAGCAAATGATAGAAAGGTGTATGCAACAATCTTTATCAAGTCAAACTTACTCACCAATAATCCCCTTGCTGTTTGATTTTTGACAGGACCATTCAGCTCAATCCTCACCACAATCTTGGTTTAAATGAGGATCAAAGTGCTGAATTTCAGAGGAGAGGTGAGAATGACTGGCCTTGCCATTAAAGCAGTCTTTGATCAAGGAACACTGTTAAATCTAAGATCACCTGACATCAAAGTGAAAACTTCTGCATGGTCGGAATCATATATTCTATTTCAAGTATATTGGTATCTGATTGTACATACACATATACAACTCTACAAAACAGGAATTCTCTGGTCCATAGAGCACCCTTTTTTTGTGTAGTCTTCCAAAGGCGCTATTTGCCTTGGCGAGTCTGTTGTCTATCTCTTTGTCGATCCTGGCATCAGATGAAATGGTGCAGCCGAGGTAGGTAAACTGGTTGACTTTTTTGAGTTCAGTGTGCCCGATGGAGATGTGGGGGGGCTGGTGGTCATGGTGGGGAGCTGGCTGATGGAGGACCTCCGTTTTCTTCAGGCTGCCTTCCAGGCCAAACGTTTTGGCAGTTTCCGCTGACGTCATGCGCTGGAGAGCTGGCTCTGAATGGGCAACTAAAGCAGCATCGTCTGCAAAGAGTAGTTCACGGACAAGTTGCTCTTGTGTCTTGGTGTACACGAAAGAGTCTGGAAAAACAACCACCTGAAGAAACACACAAAGATCAGCATATACAGAGCCTTTGTCATACCCACGCTCCTGTTCAGCTCCGAATCATGGGTCCTCTACCGGCATCACCTACAGCTCCTAGAACACTTCCATCAGCGCTGTCTCCGCTCCATCCTCAACATTCATTGGAATGACTTCATTACCAACATCAAAGTACTCGAGCTGGCAGTGTCCGCAAGCATTAAATCCATGCTGTTGAAGACCCAACTGCTCTGGGTGGGTCACGTCTCCAGAATGGAGGACCATCGCCTTCCCAAGATCGTGTAATATGGCAAGCTCTCCACTGGCCACCGAGACAGAGGTGCACCAAAGAAGAGGTACAAGGACTGCTTAAAGAAATCTCTTGGTGCGTGCCACATTGACCACCGCCAGTGGACTGATATCACCTCCAACCGTGCATCTTGACGCCTCACAGTTCGGCAGGCAGCAACCTCCTTTGAAGAAGACCGCAGAGCCCACCTCACTGACAAAAGACAAAGGAGCAAAAACCCAACACCCAACCCCAACCAACCAATTTTCCCTAGCAACCGCTGCAACCATGCCTGCCTGTCCCGCATCGGACTTGTCAGTCACCAGCAGACGTGAACATACCCCTCCATAAATCTTCATCCACAAAGCAAGCCAAAGAAAAGAAAGAAGAAGAAGAAGAAGAAAAGAGCACCCTACACACAAACAATATACATGCATAGTGAGCCAAAATAAATATATAAAAGATTTTACAGGTTTCTAGAATTGTTTAGCTGTCTCATTGCCTTCAGGAAGAAGGATACAATGCTTTTATGCTCCTGTACCTCTTCCTTGATGGTAGTGTCTCAACAATAAAGTGGGCTAGATGGTAAGGGTCCTCAATGATTCTCAGAGCCTTGTATTTATTTCAAGCTGTCCCAGTTTTTATTCCAAAATCCTTTTCTGACAACATTGACTCTAAAATATCTTATATTTGGAATAAAAATAATCCCAGATTGAATAAATTCCATTTGCAGTAATTAAAGAAGGTGGTATGGTTTTACCTAATCTTAGATTCTATTATTGGGCAGTTAACATTCATTACATTATTTTCTGGATTGAATATTCTGATAAATTTGAATACTCTTATTGGGTAGATTGGGGATTGAATTCTGTGAAGAGGTATTCAGTAGCCTCTATTGAGAGCAGCTCTTCCTTTTACACTTTCTAAGATTAGTAGATATACTTTCAATCAAAACTTAAACATATGTTACGGATTTGGCTTCAATTTCAGAAGTTCTAGCACCATTTCATCTAGCACCAT
This sequence comes from Narcine bancroftii, assembly GCF_036971445.1. Taxonomy (NCBI): domain Eukaryota; kingdom Metazoa; phylum Chordata; class Chondrichthyes; order Torpediniformes; family Narcinidae; genus Narcine; species Narcine bancroftii. The sequence goes on along the minus strand of NC_091472.1, from coordinate 251,546,679 downwards.
TTCTCGTGATTATTTTTTTCAACCATCTAAAATTGATCAAGGCTTCTCTTTTTGGAAAGTTAAAGGAATTGTTTCTTTTTCAGATTTGTTTATAGATGGTAGTTTAATGTCTTTTGAACAATTATCTAATAAATATAATTTACCTAAGTCACATTTTTAGATGCTTTTTAAATTACAAAATTTCTGAATACTTTACTGCTTAACTTACCAACATTGTACCAATTGGATTAGTTGATTTTTTTTCCCCATTTGAACTCTTCTCATAAGGGTTTAATAGGCAACATTTATAATAAGTTATTAAGATTGCAATCAAATTCTAATGACAAAATTAAAAGGACCTGGTAAAAGGAACTTCAGTTACATCTTCCAGAGGAATTATGGGAGAAGTTCTTTGGATTGGTTAATACCTCTTCAATGTGTGCTCACTATTCTTTGATTCAGTTTCATGTGGTACATCGGACTCGTATGTCGTAAGACAAATTGGATCATAATTTTTTTCAAACATTAGTCCTATTTGTGATAGATGTAAATCAGAAGTGACTTCTCTAACTCATATGTTTTAGTCTTGTTGTTTGTTAGAGTTGCCCCCCAAAGTTCCTCAACATGGTTATCCAACGGCACGAAAACCAACAAGGTCGGGTCAGATACAGCAATGAGCTCTCTGAACCCTTCTCCATTAACAATGGCGTGAAGCAAGGCTGCATTCTCGCACCAACCCTCTTTCCAATCTTCTTCAGCATGATGCTGAACCAAGCCATGAAAGACCTCAACAATGAAGACGCTGTTTACATTCGGTACCGCACGGATGGCAGTCTCTTCAATCTGAGGCGCCTGCAAGCTCACACCAAGACACAAGAGAAACTTGTCCGTGAACTACTCTTTGCAGACGATGCCGCTTTAGTTGCCCATTCAGAGCCAGCTCTCCAGCGCTTGACGTCCTGTTTTGCGGAAACTGCCAAAATGTTTGGCCTTGAAGTCAGCCTGAAGAAAACTGAGGTCCTCCATCAGCCAGCTCTCCACCATGACTACCACCACCCCCACATCTCCATCGGGCACACAAAACTCAAAACGGTCAACCAGTTTACCTATCTCGGCTGCACCATTTCATCAGATGCAAGGATCGACAACGAGATAGACAACAGACTCGCCAAGGCAAATAGCGCCTTTGGAAGACTACACAAAAGAGTCTGGAAAAACAACCAACTGAAAAACCTCACAAAGATTAGCGTATACAGAGCCGTTGTCATACCCACACTCCTGTTTGGCTCCGAATCATGGGTCCTCTACCGGCATCACCTACGGCTCCTAGAACGCTTCCACCAGCGTTGTCTCCGCTCCATCCTCAACATTCATTGGAGCGACTTCATCCCTAACATCGAAGTACTCGAGATGGCAGAGGCCGACAGCATCGAGTCCACGCTGCTGAAGATCCAGCTGCGCTGGGTGGGTTATGTCTCCAGAATGGAGGACCATCGCCTTCCCAAGATCGTGTTATATGGCGAGCTCTCCATTGGCCACTGTGATAGAGGTGCACCAAAGAAGAGGTACAAGGACTGTCTAAAGAAATCTCTTGGTGCCTGCCACATTGACCACCGCCAGTGGGCTGATATCGCCTCAAACCGTGCATCTTGGCGCCTCACAGTTTGGCGGGCAGCAACCTCCTTTGAAGAAGACCGCAGAGCCCACCTCACTGACAAAAGGCAAAGGAGGAAAAACCCAACACCCAACCCCAACCAACCAATTTTCCCCTGCAGCCGCTGCAACCGTGTCTGCCTGTCCCGCATCGGACTTGTCAGCCACAAACGAGCCTGCAGCTGACGTGGACTTTTACCCCCTCCATAAATCTTCGTCCGCGAAGCCAAGCCAAAGATTGGATGGATATTTTTAAGACTTTTGTCAGCTCTACTGGATGTCAGTTTGCAACCTAACCCATTGACTGCTCTTTTTTGGAATTATAGTTCCAGAATTGGGACGAGTTCTCACTTCCACATATAGGGTTGCATCCTTTTCTACATTGCTGGGTATAAGAGCTATTTTATTTTAATGGTAAGATTCTAATCCACCTACCTTGACTGAGTGGCTCTCTCAAATTATGTCATGTTTAAGTTTAGAGAAGTTAGGAGTTGTATATTTAATACTTCTGTTAAATTTGAAGAGACTTGCGACCTTTTATAAATTACTTCCACATGATTTAGTATACTATTTTCCCTTCTGGACTATATTTTTATTTCTTTCTCTTTGTTGGTGAAAACCAGGTGATTAAATTTTATTAATAAATTCTCAAGATAGGCTGCCCAGTTTTTCCTTTTTTTAAGGTTAAGTGGGGTTTTATATATATTTTTTCTTTTTTGAAAATTTCTATTTGAGAAGATGAGAACATATTCATTAATTGTGGTGAAATACAATATGCTATAATCATATGATGTCATAGTGATTATTTTTCTTTATAATTATGTACTCCTATTCTCCTCATGTATTATCTACTATAACATGATTAATAAAAGGATTGAAAAAGAAAGAAAGATTTTTAGAGCCCTCCCTAAATCTTGCTCCCTGAGGATGTCGTCAATAGAGGGAAATGAGACCTCAGCAGTATTAATCACCCTCTGTACTGATTTCCAATCTGATGCTTTACAACTAGCATACCACTCTATGATGCAGCCAGCCAGGACACTCTCTGTTGTGCTCCTGTGGACCATTGTTAGGATGGTGGCCAATAGCTTTGGCCTTCTCAACCTTCTTAGGAAGAGTAAACGTTGCTGTGACTTCCTGACTAATGAGGAAGTGTTGTGGGCTAGGATAGGTTGTCCTTTAAATGGATACCAAGGAACTTGTGCTCCCCACTCTCTTTATGACAGAGTCATTGATATGTTGTGAGGAGTGGTCTGTCATCCTCCTAAAGTCCACAATCATCTCTCTTGTCTTGTCCATGTTGAGACTCCGGTTGTTGCTCTTTCACCACTGCCCAAACCTATCAACCTCCCTTCTTTCTAGCCAACTCATCATTGTTGATGATGAGGCCAACTACCGTTGTGTCATCCACAAAGCTGATGATTCTGTTGGAGTTGAACCTGGCAGTACAGTCATGAGTTAGCAGCATGAACAGTAGTGCTCCGTGTGATGGGGCTTGAGGTTTCGCTGCCAACCTGAACTGACTGTATTCTTTCAACCAACAAGTCCAGCATCCAAATGCAGTGAGGGGAACCTAGTCCCAGCAAGGACAATTTATCCACCAGCCTCTGAGGCATGATTGTGTTGAACACAAGCCAAAGTTAATGGTCAACAGCCTGGCATATGAGATATTGTTTGCCAGGTTGGTCAGGGCTATTGCATTGTGGATGTTAGAAGTCAGCACATTGCTGCAATAGTTCCTTGAAGCAATATGGTAGACCCAACCATTGTAATCTCCCTCACTGACAACTTTCTTTCCGTCAAAAGATTTGGAAAGGAGATGTTCGCTGATGATGGTGCAATGTTAAAATCTATTAGCAACTTCTCTGCAAATGAAGCAGTCCTTTGCCTGTATGTAATGACCTGGAGAATGTTCATTTATTAGCTAATATGTGCAGTCTTGCCAGGCAACAATAATATTGAAGAAAAGAAAGATGAATCCTTTAAATTTAACAACCAATAGTATTATAAACAAGTATAGATGACACTTTCCATGATCTAGTATTTCTCAATTTCAAAGCAATGTCATCTTCAAAGAAACGAAGGGACGATATTCCAAATGGCTACCTTATTAATCCAATAACACAAACTTTAAGTAGCTTTAATTTGTGATAAAATGGATAAACATTTTGAACAACTCCTCATTGAGATTTTCGTAACTAGGAATAAACAAAGTATTTAGTTATATTTAAAGACATAATGATTATTCAACTTTAAACAGATAATAAGAAGAAATAAGACAAAATAAGATGATATTAGATGAATTCAAAGAAAAATATCTCAAGCTCGCATCTCTTTCATGGTTCATCAAAGAATGAGATGCGAACTCGGTCTGCTTGGATATTATGACATATTACATCATAATTACTATGGTAACACTACAAACAATCCTTATTTCTTAAAGAGATTGGCACAAAATGAACTAAGAAACAAAAACACAAGGTTTTAACCTTGAGAACAGGCACCAAATGATCAGGCACAGAATTAAAAATAACTATCAGTGCACAGTTGTACCCAAGGTAAAGAAAGTTTGGTTAAAACCAGAAAATACTGAATGGTTTCTGTAACAATAAAGAACAGCTGTCAACAAAATAGTTGGGGTTTTACCATTAACCATAATTCTAACATATTGAATTAACAAACCACCATGAGTTTAAAGGCAAACTTACTCATACTATATTAGGCGAAGCAGTGATATTTTGCATGGATGTAAACATTAATTGCAGATATCTCAATACTCTCCTCTTGTTTTTTTTTAATCCTCCACATTTAAATTCAGATGCACAGCTTTATCCAAATCCCCAGGATTGATTATATCAACAGCAACGTGGGTGTGACAAGTCCTTACTTTGCTCATCGTTAGAATAGGCTCTGTTGTTCCTTTCTTCACCAGTGCTCTGCCAAACAGAGTTAGGAAGAGGGAAGATTGGCACCCAGTTGGTTTGTTACCTCTCAGATGCCAGGGTCAGGGATATCTTGGATCAGGTCCATGGCATCCTGAAAAGGGAGAATGAGCAGCCAGAAGTTGTGGTACATATTGGTATCAATGACATAAGTAGGAAAAAGGATGAGGTCCTGAAGAGATGATACAGGGAGTTAGGTACAAAACTGAAAGACAGGATCTTAATGGTGGTAATCTCAGTTTTGCTGCCTGTGCCATGCACGGTGAGGGTAAGAATAGGATGATATGGCAGATGAATGCATGACTGTATAATTGGTGCAGAGGATAAGATTTCACGTTTATGGATCAATGCGATCTCTTCTGGGGAAGGTGTCGTCTGAACAAAAAGGGTGGATTAGACGTGGATTGGAAGGGGATGATGTCCTGGCAGAGAAGTTTTTTCGAGGTGGTGGAGAGGGTTTAAACTGGTTTGGCAGGGGACTAGAATCCAGAATACTAAGGCAGAGTGGAAAGTTTGTGAGGAAAGAGAGGCAGTGGAGAGATCATAAAGTTAGTCAGCTGGAAGAATTAAATGTATTCATTTCAATTCAAGAAGTATTAGGTGTAAGGAAGGTGATCAGTATGTGGCATTATGATGTTTGGTCATTACAGAGACTTGGCTGAGACAAGGACAGGATTGGATGATTCAAGTACCTGAGTTTAGATGTTTCAAAAAGGATAGGAAAGGAGGTAAGGGCGGTGGGGTGGGGGGGGGGGGAGGAGTTGATGGCATGGGTAGTATCACAACTGGAGGACATTGTACATTGTAGAGGGATTGTCGACTGAGACAGTATGGGTGGAAGTCAGAAACAGAAAGGGAGCAATCACTCCATTGGGAGTTGTCTATAAGCCCCCAAATAACCCTCAGGTCATTGAGGAGCAGATAAATAGGAAGATTTTGGCATGGTGCAAAAATAACATGGTTGTAATGAGAGACTTCAACTTCCCAATTATTGACTGGGACCTCCTTCTGCAAAAGGGTTAGAGCAGATTTTGTCAGTCATATCCAAGAAGAATTTGTGTCACAACATGTGGAGAAGCCGACTGTTGAAGCGATCAAACTGAATCTAGAACTAGGTTATGAACCTGATCAGGCGGGAGACATCTCAGTCAGGGAGCATTTTGGTGACAGGGACCATAACTTCCTGACCTCCTGCATAGCTATGGACAAAGATAGGAGTAGACAAATTGTTAAAATGTTTAATTATGATGGGATTAGAAAGAAACTGGGGAGAGTAAATTGGAACAGATGTTCTGTGGGGGTGAGGGGAAGCACAGAAGTAATGTGAGTTTTCTATAGGAAGGGCCACGATCCTGAATTCTGGATAGATTTGTCCCACTGACACAGAGAAAAGATGATAGGATAAGGGAACTGTGGTTGACAAAAGAAGTGAGTCAACTAGTCAAGAGGAAGAAGGAAGCATACATAAGGTTTAGGAAGCAAAAATCATGAAGGGCTCATGAAAATGATGTGGTAGCCAGGGAAAAACTTAGGAGAGCTAGAAGGGGCATAAGAAGGCCTTGGAAAGTAGAATTAAGGAAATCTCTAAGGGATTCTGTTAATACATGAAGAAAAGGATGACTAGAGAGAAGGTAGGGCTGCTTAAGGATAAAGGAGGGAATATGCCTGGAAGGTAGGGGAGGTCTTACATGGATACTTTGCTTCAGTACTTACTAAGGAGAGGGACCTTGGTCATTGTGAGGTCAGAATATAACAGGCTTGTCCTTGATCATGTTGAGGTTGAGAGGAAGTGCTGGATCTTCTCAAAAACATTAAAATTGATAAGTCTTTGGGACTGGACAAGTTACTACAGAAAGCGAGGGAAGAAATTGCTGGGGTATTGGCAATTATCTTTGTGCTTTCCCTGGCTACAGGGGAGGTACTGGTGGATTGGAGACCATCCTATCACTTCTTTTATTGTTTGTGGTCATATTTCTGGAATTTCCTTTGCCCCCAGCTATCTTTTGGGAGTCCATTCAAGATTCAATTTATTATCATCGAAATAAAACAGTGACATATTACACAAAATTTCTTTTTGCCTGCTGCAAGGCAGACAGATTTGCCATGGGCAGGAATTGCCTAAGCACCACTTACAGTCAGAGAGAAAGAGAAGCTAAAGAGAGTCCCCCCCAGAGTCCCCGAATGTCCGTTGATTTGCCTCCAGCATTTCCGCAGCCACACAGAGTCCAGCCCAAACCATTGGCAACCTGAGCTCTAGATCTACCTTCAACATGGTCAAGAACCCTTCAGAATGCTCAGCACCTCTTTTCATTCTGAGTCTAATACCTGAGACCCCTCCAACCAGTTCATGCACCGGTCCCTCAACTGCAGAGCCCTCCTCACTGGTCTGGCACCGTTGTCACCGTCCCCACAGGTTATCTCCTCTGCTTCTCCCTCTCAGATGGGGGTGGTCTTCTCATCTTCTGATGCCCTCCTCCAGTCCTCTGCCTCCCCAGAGACTGCAGCCCCTAGTAGCTGCTGCCGATTAATAGGCGCCTCCATCTTGGGTGCAGATCCATGATCACAGTATTTCAAATAAAAATCCCCTTTGGCTCCCTCATTGGGCTGTTTGTAGCGTGAACAAAAGCTCTCCTGACTGGAGAGAGAACAAACGCCTTTATTAGTTTATAACTGTGGGTAGGGTCTCTCAGTAGTCTTCAGAAGAGTTCTGGGTTTAGGTGGGGCCAGCCATCAGCACAACACACTACCAATGAATCCCAGTTCACTGCATTCATTCCTTCCTGTAGAATTTAGGTTCTGTGAATGAAGATAGAGAACGTGGGTTCAGAAAACAATGGTTGAAAAATAGACAGTTGTTTAAAATTTACAAATTTAAGTGGTCCGGGGGTCTGGAGATCCTGGTGAAGTGACTTGGACTCCTTAGGTCTCCTGGTCCCCTTATGAGGGAGGAGAGGTTGGCTGGGTCTCCGGATCAACAGTACAGGAATATGCACTCTCCCCCGGAGGCCCTGACTGGGGGCGGTGAGAATGAGCTCCATGGCTCACAGGGTACCTGAGGCAATAGACCCTCTGTTCCAGTGGGTGCCAGGTCCCTGATGGAGATGGTGTCCTTACTGCCATCCGGGTACTCCCCATAGGTGTATGTGGGATTGGCTTGGAGCAGTTTCACCCTTTCCACAAGGGGGTCGGTCTTGCTTCTCTTCACATGCTTCCTGAGAAGGACTAGACCAGGAATAGTGAGCCAGGTTGGGAGCCGATGCTGACCTTCTCTCGAAAGTGAATAGGAACTCGTGTTGGGTAGTGTTGGTTGCAGTATATAGGAGCGACTGGATGGAATGGAGCGCCATAGGGAGGAATTCCTGCCAGCGGGAGTCTAGAAGACTTTTTGACTTTAGGGCCAGTTTGACAGCTTTCCAGACCGTGGTGTTCTCCTTTTCAACCTGCCTGTTCCCCGGGGGTTGTAGCTAGTAGTCCTGCTGGATGTGATGCTCCTCGATAGCAGGTACTGACATAGCTCGTCTCTCATAAAGTATGAGCCCAGGTCGCTATGAATATAGCTGGGATACCCAAACAAGGCAAAAATGGAATCTAGGGCCTATATGACTGACAAAGTGGATGTATCTGGACATGGAATGGCGAATGGGAAGCAGGAGTTCTCGTCAGTGATAGAAAGGAAGAAGCTGTTCCTGTTCGTGGAGTGGAGTGGTTCCTTAAAATTGACACTGAGCCATTCAAAGACCCTGGATGACTTGATCAGGTGCACCTTCATGGGGCGGTAGAAGTGCGGCTTGCACTCCACGCAGACCTGGCAAGACCTGGTCATTTCACTGACGTCTTCCATGAAGTAGGGCAGATCACACGCCTTGACAAAATGAGCCATGTGGGTGACCCCTGGATGGCAGAGCTCATTATGCATAGACCGCAGTTTGCCGATGTGTGCAGAGGCACAGCTTCCACTGGATAAGGCATCTGGAGAGTCATTAAGGGCTCCTGGCCAATAGGCAATGTCATAATTGTAGGTGGAGAGTTTGATCCTCCACCTGGCAATCTTGTCATTCTTGATTTTGCCCCTTTTGCATTATTGAACATGAATGCGACCAAGCACTGGTCAGTGAGGAGCATAAATCTTATACCATTCAGGTAGTGTCTCCAGGGCCCTACAGCTTCTAAAATAGCTTGAGCCTCCTTTTCCACTGATGGGTTCTGGAGCTCATGGCCTTGTAATGTTTTCAAAAAGGAATGCAACTGGCCTGCTCACCTGGTTGAGGGTAGCCTCCAGGGCTACATCTGAAGCGTCAGTTTCCATTTGGAAAGGTACATTCTCATCCATCGCGTGCAAGGTGGCTTTCACAATGTAGTTCTGGAGGTAGCTAAAAGCGGTTTGGGTTTCACTGAAGAGGGGGAAATTAGTGGCTTTTAAGAGAGTGAGAGTCATATCAGCATATTGAGGGATCCACTGGGTGTAATATGAGAAAAACCCCAGCATCTCCTCAAAACCTTTGTGGTCCTGTGGATGGGGAGCTCTAACGGGGTGAATCTTTTTGGGATCGGGGCCAATTGATACCATTCTCCACCAAGGATAGCCAGCTATTTAGTCCTGAACATGCACTTGTCAGAGTTATGTGACACTCCTGGATGCATACACCCTCCCTCAAAATTCGGACATGATGAACAATATTGCACAGCATCGGGTATCGCTACATGGAGGAAGCTTTGGAAGTCGGTGTCGTTATCTTCCAAGGTGCGGCCACAGATGGTGACATTATCGACATAGGGGAAGGTAGCCTTCAACCCATCCTCATCCACCATTCTGTCCATCTGCCTCTGGAAGATAGAAATTAATAGAGATGACCATTAGCCTCAAATGCCAGCTGGTGATATGCAGCTTTCAAGTTGATGGTCAAATAGACCCGATATTGCGCAATATCATTCACCATGTCCGAATTTTGTGGGAGGGGGAATGCATCCAGGAGTGTGTACCAATTAATGATTTGGTTATAGTCAGTTACTAGCCTGGACTTGTTTTCCCCTTTTACCATTACCACTTGCGTTCTCCACTGGCTGGTGCTAGATTCGATGATACCTTCGCCAAGCAGACGTTGTGTCTCAGACTTTATGAAAGCTCAGTCTCCTGTACTCTACTTACTGCTCTTGATAGCAATGGGTTTGCAGTCTGAGGACAGATTCAAGAAGGGGGGTGGTCGATATTCAGTGTGCAGAGGCTGCATGTGGGTTCTGATTTTAGGGACCCTCCATTCCAAACTGTTTCGGGAGGAGGGGAATACCCCAAGGTCACTTTTTTAAGGTGACACAGAAAGTCCAGACCCAACAACATTGGAGCATACAATTCATCAAATATATACAAGCGAAATTTATAGAATTTCCCCCTTCAAATGACAGATGTACTATACAATGTTGTTGAACATGCGTAGAGTGTGAATGATGTGCATAGAATATGTGGTAATTAGTAGGATACATCTTCAGTTTGTTTTTTTTGTGCACAGTCCGTGAGTCTATGAAACTTTCAGTAGAGCCTGTGTAGAATATTTATTGCTGGTGAGGTCTGTCCTGATCTAGAACCATTAAGGCTAACTCCCTGGAAGCTCCATACTCCTCACTCAAGTGGCCCACACTGTCCTGGGTTGTTCTGCATTGGTAAGATGGCATCAACATCATGGCATCCAACAATGATGGGGCTGAGTTAGAATTTGGGTCATGGCAAAATGGCCACTGAGTCTTTGCACCATTTCCTCACTGCCACACTCTGTCAGCGTGTCACGCAGCAAGTGAGTTCAGGTGAATTCGGGGCAGATGGCTTGGGGCTGGAATTGGATCTGGAAGCAGTTCAGGAGCAGACTTCCCCGGGCTTCCCTTTGCATGACAAACCCTCGCCCAATGCCTTTTCTTGCCACAGCTGGAACACACTGAGTCTTTTGCCGGGCAACGAGATTGGGAATGCTGGATCTTGCTGCAGAAAAAGCACTCCCTAGTGTGGGAAATGGCAGCCATTAGGGTAGGGGTAGTGGGAGCAGCTGGATGGGTGAGCTCTCTGGCTTTGAGGTTGTTGTTCTTGAGCTTGGCCTGTTTCAGCAATTTTTGCCAGCTCAATGCAGCTAGCCAGGTTCTTCTTTCCTGACTCGTAGTCACTGCCTCATGTACTTTGAGTGGACCCCCGCAACTAGAGTGTCCTGGATCTGTTCTTCCTAGTGAATGCAGCCCATAGCTTTGTACCTGCCCTTCTTTGCAAGCATCCACAGATCCAGCAGGTAGTAATCGATGGTCTCTCCTGGCCAATGGTGACATAGAGTGAGTCAGTGCCTCACTTGGACCTCATTCTGTGACTTCAGATACCTAGCTTTCAACGCCTCAATAGCAGCATCATTTGTAGAGCAGTCCCTGATGACTGCATACCCTTTTGATCTTCCCATCGAAGTGAGTGCGGACCTCCAGTGTTCTTCAGCGTGGAAGACGTCTCTGGTTGCGTTCAGGTCAGCCTGGAAGCAGTCTAGCCAGTATGTGAACTCCTCAGCTGCATTGGGGATAGAGGGTCTATCAGTAGCATACCTGGCTTGAGTAGTACTTCCATTGTTTATGGAATAAGCTAATAAAATTGTAGTGTGAATAAAAGCTCTCACAACTGGAGGGAGAAAAAATGCTTTTATTAGCTTATAAGGTCTCACAGTAGTCTTCAGAAGGGTTCTGGGTTAGGCAGGAAACCAGGGTTATAAGTGAACAGATGGGGGTGGGGCCAGCCATTAGCATAACACCCTACCCATGAATCCCAGTTCATTGCACCATTCAAAGCCCATTCAAAGTCAATGGCAATGAACTGGGCAGGTGGACACTGCGGGAGTGCTGCATCACTGCTCCTCTCTCCCTACAGGTCTGCACCAGCAGCACATTGCTGCCACAGCGGCTCCGTCAGCACCGCCATCTTGCTGCTACCTTCAGCAGAAATATGGCAGCAGTTCGTAAAGAAAGGTCACCATGAACTGTGCAATTAAGGATGGGCAGTAAATGCTATTCTTTCCAGCAATGATCCTAAAAAAAACATTTTTCTAAAAAAGTCTCAAGAGAGATTGTTAGAGCTCTGGTGGAGGTTTTCCAAATCCCAGCATTTGGACAGATCTCCCCCTAAAATCAACAGCTCTATCTTCCTCAATTATCAATCCCAATGATCATGGCAAGTTCCTTTGGTTCAGGCTAAGATCATACAAATTAATTCTGTGTCAAAGACAGAACCCAGAATAATATTATCTCTCTACTTCTAAAGAACTGAGAGTGTAGAAGTGCTGTGATCATGTATAATGCAAAAAAATACCAAGTCCAATGCACTCACAATCTCCCACACTAAATCCAGATGCTGATAAGTAATGATGTCGGTTTTAAAAATGCCATTTCTATTTATGTCTTCTGCAGAATTAAGCACCTTTCCACCCTCAATGAAGAAAAATATCTCCTTACTGCTTTCCTCTCACTCATCAGATTATCAATTTACTGCCACTGACCAGAAACATCTTAGAAATTTATAATTCAGTCTCTTTTAAGATTGACATTAATGCTTTAAATCAACCATTCTCAACCTCTTGGCTATACCCCGCCTAGTAGTCTGCTGAAAGTATGTAGGCCTCCTTCCCTGTGAAGCAGTCAAGTTTAGATAGCTTCTATATTTCTCTCCTACTGAATACATTAAAAAAAAGGGTCTCCCTCCCCTCTTAAATGTGCTGTGGCCCTCATAAAGAATGGCTGCTTTAAATAGAGTGATTGTACAAGCAATCACTCACAAGATCACAAGATAAAAGAACCATTGGCCCATCGAGTTTGCTCCACAACTCCACCCTGAGCTAAACTATTCTCACATCAAGTTCCAAATTCTGGCCTTCTCCCCATATCCCTTGATACCCTGACTAATCAGATACCTATCAATCTCCTCCTTAAACTCCCTCAATGATCGTGACTCCATAGCTGTATGTGGAAACAAATTCCACAAATCCATGACTATTCCCTCCCACTTCCCAGGACTCTTTGCTCAATGTTTATGGGAAAAATATTTACCTTTGCTACATAAAGTACACTGGTTGACCAACTGAGTTTATCCAGCATTGCGTTTTTACTTCAGTCATGGTGTCTGCAGATTTTAATGTTTACTTCAAAGTTTACGGGGCCCCTTCTCTATGAAGCAGTCACGTTTTGGTTTCTTACATACTTTTATCCTACTGCCTACATCAAACACCTGTGAATGGAATACTTCTCATACAAATGAAATTGCTATTTTGTTTCCTTTTTTAATTTACTTGCCCAATGTCTCAGAAAATTGAATGATTCATAAATTAGATCAGCCATGATCTTATTGAATGGCAGAGCAGGATCAATGGGCCATTTTTGGCCTACTCCTGTTCCTACTTCCTATGTTCCTATGAATTATTGAACTTATTTGATGTTCCAGCAGTACGTTTAAAGATTCTCCATTTTGTACAGTACCCCTTCATGTAATTTGTAAATGCATCTCTACTAATATCTTTCCAATTAAATTGTACTTGACACCTTGAAGCAAAACCAACAGGGTCAAAAAACTGCTTGATTGAGACCTAATGAACAAAAGACTTGTTAAAATTGGTTCCAGCTTTATTCTAAATATCAAAATAATGTTGACACAAAGATATTTGCATTCTGTTTATTATATTGGTGGTTTTATATTCCATTTACACATTTGCTTAATCAGAGATGCAAGCCCAGAGGCTATTTTTCTTAATTTTGATTCAGGCCAGTTCCATGAAGGAATGTTCTCCCTCGGTGCATATGGGGAGTCTCTTTGGGCCTATTGTTGGATTTAATCACAATGCAGTTGTGCCCAGCTCTGAGCTAAATGGAACAGTTTTCTCAGTAAAATGATGATACTACCAAACTTGGCTGCTATAGCTCATTGGATGTTTTCTAGATTGCTTCACCACTGCATATTTGTTGGCGGGTTTTAGCTGTTCTCTTTTATCAGAGCAAAAATTGTTCCAAGATTCAGATTTTTTTTTTAAATAAGAGCCCAGTTCATGTTTAAACAGAAATTTGGATTACCCAGCTATAGAGAGAATGCTATGAAGTTAGAAAGGATGCACAAAATTCACAAGAATATGGCTGGAACTGTAAGGCTTGAGTTACAAGGAGTGGATAGGCTGGAACTTGTCTCTCTGTAGTGTTGGTGGCTAAAAGATCATCTTCAAGAGGAATATAAAATCTTGAGGGGAGTAGACCATGTAAGTGGTCACACTCTTCTTCCAGTCATACACCATTAACAATTGGAAAAAATAGGGATTCCAGGTATTTGTACAGATAATGATAAATTAATCTTGTTGAAGGATAGGTGAGAGTGTAAATGTATACATTTATTTTTGGAATTTAAATTGCTGTATTTTAAAGCAATTTTTAAAAATGTTTTGGTTTGTTGATTTGGCCTGCATTTTAATAAAAACAAATATCTCCTGCTCTATTCCCTTGACACTCATGATTGTGTCGCCAAGTTTGGCTCCAACACAATCTATGTATTCACTAATGACCACACTGTTGTTGTCCAAATAGCAGAAAATGATGAGTCAGATACAGGCATAATATACATAATAATGTGATCGATTGAGAATCGGGTTCAGTGGTGGCAGAAAAACAATCTTGAAAAAAGCACACCAACACCTAGACTTCCATCTATTGAATAGATCTATGTGAGGTCCTGCCACTCACAACCTCTTCTCACTGCTACCTTTGGATTAAAAAAAGTTTTTATCCAACATTTAATAGGCTTTTGAAATTCTCCTTGCTACCTGTGATGCACTGCCGTAACAGTAAGCAGACACAAAACACGAAGAAGACTGTACAACAGGCTTTATTCAGCTACAGTGGTAGCTGTACTGGTAACTCCAGAGTGACTGCTCGGGAGGGGCCAGCTCAGGATTATATCCCGGGCGGTTGATTGTCAGCCGGCCGGGTGGAGTTAGGTCTATTCAGCTCGGTTGATTGACAGCCGGCCAGGTGTGGTCTGTCCTCTGGTTATCTTTGTAGTGCCAGTTGATGAAGTCGACAAAGGCGATGCGGTCAAACAATATTCATGGCTTTTATTAGCAGAAACTTATGGTACAATAATGAAAGAGAATGGGTGCATACACAGTTATACCCAAGGGGAGTGTCTTTAACGGTAGAGATAATGCACAGCCAATGTTAGTACAGCAAGACTTGCCAGAGGGGAGATAGGCAGTTTAGCAGAGATTCACCACAATTTTCCTGCAGGTACAGAGATTGCCCCTGCAGTAGGTGTATCACCACACTACCCCAACCATAAACCAATCTGAGACCATTATAAAGACCTATCTACACTTTTGAAATGCCACCTTTTTCCTAGGAGTAATTGTAATTGTGAATATTTATTTGTCTTTAATTTATATTTATTATCTCTTTCCAGACTGGATAATTTAATGCATACTGTTGTAGTTAATCTCTTTTCAATGCCAACCGCTCAGTCCAAGAATCCGCCCTGCTCCAGCTCCCTCAACAGCCCCTAAGGCTAGAGCTGGATGAGGTCCTCACCCGGGAAGAGACATATAAGGCAATTGAACAACTGAAAAGTGGCAAAGCAGCAGGTATGGATGGAATCCCCCCAGAGTTCTGGAAGGCTGGTGGCAAAACTCTACATGCCAAACTGCATGAGTTTTTCAAGCTCTGCTGGGACCAAGGAAAGCTTCCCCAGGACCTTCATGATGCCATCATCATCACCCTGTACAAAAACAAAGGCGAGAAATCAGACTGCTCAAACTACAGGGGAATCACGCTGCTCTCCATTGCAGGCAAAATCTTCACTAGGATTCTCCTAAATAGAATAATACCTAGTGTCGCCGAGAATGTTCTCCCACAATCACAGTGCGGCTTTCACGCAAACAGAGGAACTACTGACATGGTATTTGCCCTCAGACAGCTCCAAGAAAAGTGCAGAGAACAAAACAAAGGACTCTACATCACCTTTGTTGACCTCACCAAAGCCTTCGACACCGTGAGCAGGAAAGGACTTTGGCAAATACTAGAGCACCTCGGATGCCCCCCAAAGTTCCTCAACATGGTTAGCCAACTGCACGAAAACCAACAAGGTCGGGTCAGATACAGCAATGAGCTCTCTGAACCCTTCTCCATTAAAAATGGCGTGAAGCAAGGCTGCGTTCTTGCACCAACCCTCTTTTCAATCTTCTTCAGCATGATGCTGAAACAAGCCATGAAAGACCTCAAAAATGAAGACACTGTTTACATCCGGTACCGCACGGATGGCAGTCTCTTCAATCTGAGGCGCCTGGAAGCTCACACCAAGACACAAGAGCAACTTGTCCGTGAACTACTCTTTGCAGACGATGCCGCTTTAGTTGCCCATTCAGAGCCAGCTCTTCAGCGCTTGACGTCCTGTTTTGCGGAAACTGCCAAAATGTTTGGCCTGGAAGTCAGCCTGAAGAAAACTGAGGTCCTCCATCAACCAGCTCCCCACCATGACTACCAGCCCCCCCCAAATCTCCATCGGGCATACAAAACTCAAAACGGTCAACCAATTTACCTATCTTGACTGCACCATTTCATCAGATGCAAGGATCGACAACGAGATAGACAACAGACTCGCCAAGGCAAATAGCGCCTTTGGAAGACTACACAAAAGAGTCTGGAAAAACAACCAACTGAAAAACCTCACAAAGATTAGCGTATACAGAGCCGTTGTCATACCCACACTCCTGTTCGGCTCCGAATCATGGGTCCTCTACCAGCATCACCTACGGCTCCTAGAACGCTTCCACCAGCGTTGTCTCCGCTCCATCCTCAACATTCATTGGAGCGACTTCATCCCTAACATCAAAGTACTCGAGATGGCAGAGGCCGACAGCATCGAATCCACGCTACTGAAGATCCAACTGAGCTGGGTAGGTCATGTCTCCAGAATGGAGGACCATCGCCTTCCCAAAATCATGTTATATGGCGAGCTCTCCACTGGCCACCGTGACAGAGGTGCACGAAAGAAGAGGTACAAGGACTGCCTAAAGAAATCTCTTGGTGCCTGCCACATTGACCACCGCCAGTGGACTGATATCGCCTCAAACCGTGCATCTTGGCGCCTCACAGTTTGGCGGGCAGCAACCTCCTTTGAAGAAGACTGCAGAGCCCACCTCACTGACAAAAGACAAAGGAGGAAAAACCCAACACCCAACCCCAACCAACCAATTTTCCCTTGCAACCCCTATAATCGTGTCTGCCTGTCCCACATCGGACTTGTCAGCCACAAACGAACCTGCAGCTGACGTGGACATTACCTCTCCATAAATCTTCGTCCGCGAAGCCAAGCCAAAGAAGAAAGAAAGAAAGAAAGAAGATTGTGGTTAATGTATCTTGTGTACTTGTTTGGCTGCAAAAAGCATAAATTTTGATATACATGTGCACTGAACATGAGTATGACAATAAACTTTCTAATTTTTTTTGTTCAAAGTGTTTTGAAAGAGCTGTTCATCTCTGAAGTCTTTTGTCACCAATTATATGTGTGAGAGAAGCTGAGCTAAAAAGAGTCACAAAGGTTCAAAATATGAAATATTAAGATCTTTTATAAAGGTCAAATTTCTGATTTATTGCCAAAGTACATACATGACATCATTAACAACTATGAGGCTCTCTTACCTTCAGGTCAGGTAGAATTTCTACTTATCAGTCGTGCAATCTGTTCTCAAGAAAAAGATTTGTACACAAAAGAGAGAAATGTAAATAACTTATACCCAGACACTATGCAAAATTTTCCGATCCTCACAGCCTCATTTCTCACTCAAATATTTGACAATGTTTCTTCTTTCAAGAGAAATTTATTTTAATTAATTTATCTTATGCTATGGTCATTGGATTTAATCCTGAGTTATGCCCTATGCTATTTACATGAAGTAACATTAGATTTTTTTCTTTGCTCCTTCTATTCTGCACCAAGAAGCTGTCACTCAGAAATCACAATATCCTTTGAAAGCAGATGTCGCACATACACTAATGTTCCAGGCAGTCCCCGAGTTAAGAACGAGTTCTGTTTCTGTAATGGAAGATTTAAACCATGTTTCTTACTTTTGCAGCCTTTGCTTCTGCAAGGCTGAGAACCTGCTTGTTGTTTTTTTTTTACTTTTGCAGCCTTTTGCTTCTGCAAGGCTGAGAACCTGCTTGTGTTTTAGAATCAGCAGACATAAGCTAAATTCCCCGAGGGGCCAGAGATGCTGTTATCTGACGAAAGGACATTTGTGTACCAAGAACATTTAATCTTCCTGCTTGTTTTGGTCATAGACTGTCAGAGGCCTAGCCTTGATGCAAAATAAACCATTGTATTCAAGGTGATATGCTGATTATGTTATTCGATAGAAGCCTAGCATGCTAGCTTGCTCACTTATCTTTCTTGCTGTGCTGGGAATAGGTACTTGGGTAAGCAGTTTTTGGGTAATATAAGCCATGGTCCCGCTGCTGAAGTTTGAGACTCTCTGAGAGGTGGCAACATCTCTCAGCAAGAAGAAGAACTTCTAGAGTCCAGCCAACGTCCCGGTCGGGGGAGGTGGAGAAGCTGCTACCGGCGCCCTGACAACCTAGTACAAGTGTGCAGTCGTTGCCTCGCTTCGGCAGTTGGGACCAGTCCAGGCGTTGATAAGTATAGTTGGGAAGGGCTTGCATATTGTAGTCTGAAATCAGCTTTTGAATTTGAAATAAACATTTGTATAAACTGAACTGCTCTGTGTCTATTTTCTTTCGGTAGCTCAAACACTGTGACCAATCTAAAACGAACAAAGTGAGAGGTATAAGTTTACCCAAGACAGTTACCAAGGTCTGCCTTTATTTCGAATTTGTATTTAAGTCAGAACAAGTACATACAGTCCTTATGTAGCGTCAGTTAGTCAAATGGTGATCTTAGTATGTAGCATATATAGTTTGTATTTTACCTTTCTATGCATGTAAAACACTTAAACACTTCCAAATACAATACAACATCGTACACATAATAATATTGTACATAATTGGATGATGCAGGAGAAGATGATGGAGAAATGACTACTGTTGGAGAGAGTAGACCTGGTGCTGGAGAGTCAGGATTTGATTCTGCTGCTGGAGGAGGGGTGGGGGGTGGTTTACTACCGGAGTCAATTTGAAGTGGGCATCAAGGGAGGTTTGTACAGAGCTTTTCTTTGTCTCGTCATAAATGGCCTTGTGGCAGCTGAGGTCCTCGGTAACTGCATGGTAAACTTTGTAGAATCTCTTTATTTCAGGATCTTGCTCCTGTAACTTTGCCATTCCTGATTCAATGGGATGAAAGGCTTCAGCTAACTCTTTTGTCAAAAGATTTTTGGTTCTGGAATGGTTAGGTCTGAGTATTTCTCAAATGCTGTCATTTGCTGCTCTAGTTCTATAAGGTGTTCATTGGTCAGTGCTTTAGCTTGGGAGTCGAATAACTATGATATCATTTTCACTGATGTCTAATTGCAGTTGATTACTGATATCAACCACAGCTAGCCTGGCTTCAGTCATGTCAGCTGTAAACCTCTGAAAAGCATGGGTGAATTGGGGGCACAATTTGATCCACACTCCTTTCATATTTGACTGCTTCAGCAATATATTTGATAGCTTCATAGATGTTATAATTCTTCCAGATCTCCCTTAAGCTTGTGAGAAGGTTCGTTATAAATAATAGGCCTTAAAGGAGACCATGATTCCTTGATCCATTGGCTGGAGTAGTGATGTGGTTTTGGGGGTAAAAATATGACCTTTACATTGGGGTGAAGGTCATCTAAAGTGCTTGGATGTCCGGGCACATTGTCAAGCACAAGGAGAATCTTGAAAGGAATTTTCTTGGCCAAGCAATAATGTTCAACAGCAGGGATGAAATGGTTCAAGAACCAATCTTCAAAGATGGCAATTATAACTGAAGCCTTTGCATTTGCCTTCCAAATAAGGGGAAGAGATGCCTTCATTGATACAGCAAAGTAGCTTCATGTTTAGGGTGCGATGCACAAGCTTGAAATCCCCAAGCAATAATGTTAGCCCCTTCAGTGCCTTGTGCCCTGGTGCACTTTTTCCCTCCTTGAAAATGTAGGTCCTTTCAGGCATTTTTTTCCAAAATGAGCCAGACTTGTCTACATTAAATATTTGGTCTGGTAAATAACTTTCCTCCTCAATAATTTTTTCCAACATTTCAGAAGAAATCACTCATAGCACTTACATTGGCACTCATTGCTTCACCTCGTACTTTAATGTTATGTAAATTTGCCCTCTCTTTTAAACGGTTGAACTAACCCCTTCTTGCAACAAATTCTTTATCATAATCACCTTCACTTGCTGCATGAGTAGTTTTAAATCATTAAAAAGGCTTTGTGGCTTTTCTTGCACTGCAGTAAGCCTAACAGGTATTTGGTTAGGCTGATTTTGATCATCTAACCAAATTATCAATAGCCTTTCCATTTCAATAATTAAACCACTGTGTTGCTTAATAATAATTGTAGCTTTCTTTGGGGCAGGGCCTTTCACATGCTCCATTATTCTCAGTTATCCTTTAAAATTGTTCTGATCATTGAATGACTGTAGCCTAACACTTTTCCAATAGTGTTTCACCTCTTTCAGATCGCTTTATCATTTCTATTTTATTTTCAATTGTGATCGTCTTCCATTTCTTTGATGCATCACCAGGACTTCCATCAATTTACACTTTGGAGGCATGGTTATAAGGGTAAATAAGAGAAAAATTTAACCCAAATACAAAGTTACACACTTAACACAGTGTTAATGGCATTGTGATCTGGCTTAAAATGGCAGATGGCGTTCTTCTTCCTCCAGCTGACAAACCACTGAAGCCAGACATAGTTCTTTTGTAAATATGAGTTGTCTGTAAGTGGACATTCTTAACCCAGGGACTTGCAGTACAGTACTGTACAGTGCGATGTTCGAATCCGTACTTTACAATTTTGAATCTGTTCCCCACTTGTAATACATGGTATGCATCATCCGAATCATACAGCATACTCTCCCACGATGCTGAATCAACCAAGCTCAAAATGGTAGTTGGCAACATTCTACTTTCGCCATCTTGTCGGTTAATGAGTATGAGTTGTTTGTAAATCAGACGTTTTAACCCCAGGATTGACTGTACTTGATTCTGACTAAGTATCAACATTACTCAATTCCTATTTGCCCCCTACTTGACATGTTGCTTCCACACCAGTCAATGTACAGAACCTTCTTCCTGTTACATATGAAAAATTTGAAGCAGTTCTCTTTTACCCCTTTTACTTAGAGATCCCACTAAATTGGGGTGTCAGTGACCCAAGTTTAAAGCCAGGTTGAATTGGAGCATTCACACTGAATCAAGAAAAGCTGGTTCAGTGCGACTTTTTACGTAGGGACCTGGAAGCCCGGTGCAAAAGGAGGCGGGACCTGCAACATTACAGCTTTAGTGTCCCGGGAAAATGGGTAAGCCTTTTACACAGGAGCCAATGCGAAATGCATTAGCTCTGATACTACCTGCCTTGGAGGGTAATTACCAGGATGAAAATGACTCCCCATTCTGGTTTTGTCACGTTCACACAGATAAGTGAAGTGGTTAATGGCAGTTAATTACTGTCTTTCAAGGGCAGTGTAAAAGGGCCTCAAGAAGTCTCTCATAAACTTCCCTCCCCTTCTACTACAGGTATACAATCCTATATCCGGAACCCTTGGGGGACAGTGTGTTCCAAATTTCAGATTTTTCCAGATTTCGGAAAAAAGCCAGCTGCCCCAGATTTAAACCCACTCGAGTTGTGCTGCTGTATCCACCCTCTTCCAATCGCACTGGCTTCTCTCTCCCCCTCGCCCAACTGAGTTGCGCTGCCATCTCTCCCCCCTGCCCGAGTTGCACTGCTGTCTCTCGCCCCCCCACCCCCCCGGCCGAGTCACGCTGCCACCTCTCTCTCTCTCTCTCCCTCCACTGTGCCAGCACCAGGAAAAAAATGCTGGTTTTTGGAGCTTTCCGGATTTTAGATGTCCAGATAAAGGATTGTGTACCTGTAATGCCATCCTACTGTCATGCTGGTGACTGAGTTTAAATCAGACTATTTGCAAAGCTCTATATGATTCTGTATGGAACTTCTTGGATATCATCTTGCTTCCACCATCATAATATTAACTACCATTTTAATCTATACATTACTGATAACTGCCATTTCTAAAAAACTTTCTAATGATATCTTTGACAACCTTCTATCTGCTACAAAAACAAAATGCTGGAAGCATTCAGAAGATAAGGCAGCATCTGTGAAGAGAGAAACAAAGGTAATGTTTCAGGTAGATGATCTGCCACCTTCAAATCTCTGCTGAATTTGCTCCATATTGAACTATTATAGCTCCAGTAACTATCAAAAAATTTGAGTTTTCATTCGTGTTCAGATTCCACCCCCCCATGACCCTGACAATCCTTATCTCTCTAAATTTCTTCAGTCCTATCACCTCCACCTCTGGGCTTTTGTGTTGTTCAGTGCCACACCAATTCCTTGCCTTTAGCTCTCAAGCCCAAACTTTGGCATTTATTGTCTAAGTCTCTGCTTCCTTAAAGGTGCTTCTTAAAACACCACTGCAGCCAAGTTTTTGGTTACCTGTTATAACACCACCTGAATAAAACCAGAAAGTCTGCAGACACCATGATTGGAGCAAAAACACAATGCTGGAGAAATTCAGCAAGTCAAACAATGTACTTTATATCACAAAGATAAAGATACATAACCAATATTTCTGGGCTTGAGCCCTTCATCAAAGTTTTTACTATTAACATGTCCTGAAGTAGTTTATCATCAAATTTTGTTTCCTCTTATAGACTTTCAGGCTGTTTTCCTATCTTATAAATCCTGCCACATCAGTTCTGATAAATATGTTAAATGACCATCAGACACAAGAGGAGAATGAGGCCATTTGGTCCATTGAGTTTGCCCCATCATGGCTGATTTTCCATGCTTTTCAATCCCATTCTCCTACATTCTCCTTGCAACCCTTGATTCCCTACCTAATCAAGAACTTATTCACTTCTATTTTGAATGTACCCAATCACAGCCTCCACAATAACTCTCACATTGATTTCTTCACTTTCTGGGTAAAGAGATTCTTACTCATTTCTGTTTTAAAGGGATGTTTTTGTATTCTGAGGCTTGCCCTATGGTACCAAACTCCCCCACTGGAGGAAACATCCTATCTGCATCCACTCTATCCATTGCCTCTCAGCCTGCAATAGTTTTTAATTTTTAATTTGGACATACAGCACAGTAGCAGACCCTTCCAGCCCACAAGCCCGTACCACCCATTTACAACCCCAGTGTATTTTGAAAGGAAGGAGGAAACCAACACAGACCTGAGGAGATCATACAAACTCCTTACAGACAGCGCCGGAATCGAACCCTGGTCACTGGTGCTGTAACAATGTAGCATTAACTGCCATGCTAACCATGCTGCCCATGGTTTAAACTATAGCAAGTATAGTCCCAGGGCTTGAAAAAAGCTAGTTGCTTTTTCCTGCTTTAGGTTTTAGTAGTAATTTTTCAGAAATAAACCAAATGAGTTTTCAGGAAATAATACATTTCATAATTTTTTTAATGATAATACGCCTACAGTCTATTAAGATAATATCAATCAAACACAAAACGGAAAATGAGAGGCCCATCATAGCATCAGATTTCAAGGAGAGGCAGGAGAAAATGTGTTGCCAAATTTTTTCTATTTAAAGCTTTACAAGCAGAAACGAGGTTGCTGCTTGTATTGTAACTAGTGCTGAAGGAGGAAGAACAGATTGATATAATCAGAGGAGATTAATAATTGCTTTCCTGTTGGTTCCACGTCAAGTCCTATGTTTAATATTTAGATATGAAGGGATTTGTGCATGTAGGATGTGTTTTGCTCCTTGCTTTATTACAAGTGTCACTGATATTAGCACAAGTACCAGGTGAGTGCCGTTCTAGATTTGTGATTTTTCTGATGTTTATGGATAGTTGGTGTTGCAAGTCAGCATTCAAAAGTTGGTGTTGAAAGTCAGCAAGTCAAAATTAAGTCAGTTTGCATTAATAGTTAAGATGCATAATTTCTAATTCAAACTAGTCGTTGATGTACCATGTGTCATGCATTTGTTCTTTTAAATGACAGTTTACATTTGCTGAAAAAATATATTTTGCTGTTTCCAACTAAAACTTGGAAATCATGTCAGACGCAAAATCTGTTACATTTGCTTTTCCAATGAATTGCTTAGTGATTGGATTTTAGCCACTGGGCATTGAATTTCTGTTCAAAACATTATTAAAAATGACTGGATAATGGTCAGAAAGCGCACTCTGGAGGATTTGAGTTTGATTTCTTCCCAGTCCAGAGCATATACCAGTTGTTAGTTTCACTACCTCTCTTTTTAAATTGGTCTTTAAAACCATCCTCTTTGATTTTGTTTTTGCGACCTCTATTAACACCATTCTGAGACCACATGAAAAAATTTAACCAGATAATGTTCCTGTTAGGTGATTTTAAACATAACAAAAGTACTATGTTAATATAAATATTGCTTTACTTTGATGTGACATCTCTAAATAAAGCAGACCAGAGATTTTGTGTTAACATATTTCTGGCTCTGTCAGGATTGTACATGTATAAGGCATAACTATTGAAATCTAGTGCAATCAGAAGCTAAACGTGACAATAATGGAACTTTTACCTTTATTTTATTAAATTAACTTTCATAAAAATGCATTCAACTTTTTTCAGAGCAAGTCGTGCATCAAAATTCCAACAATTATTTATTTTCTAGCTACATTCTTAATGCTTATTGTAACATAAATGTGGATGAAATCTTAGTTATGCTCTCACCTTTCTGCCTCACACTGTATTCTTTGCCAGATCTGACAGCTGTTTGCATTGTTCAGGATCTGTTTTAATGCTTTTAACAATTATTGGATTGCTGTTTAGTTCCTCTCTGCAAGTTAGATGATCACATTTACCTGTAATTGAAACTTGTTAAAGTTCAACTTGCAGAAGACTACAAGTTTTAGAATTTAGTTAACAATGAAGTTCGATATTTTTGTTTGGTAAAAAGCCTGAGTATGTCAGAATATAAAATGAAGTCCCATTTTAAACAACTGGTGTGAGTTTAGGCAATACTACAAAAGTTATAGGCAACTTAGTTTGTGGAGCTATCCAACAAGTATATGTGATACAACTTATCCAAGTCAGATTTTATAGTGTTAGCTTATCACCTTGGCAGAATACTCGAATACACTGTCAGCCAAAGGAAAAAGTTACATGCACCATTCTCATCATATTCTTAATTGAAGGATTATGTAAATAAGAATTTTCCATGTTTAGGAGTATACATCTGAAATATTTACAGTAAGAAATACCACCATGATGTTAATATTTTCTATCTGTAAAAACCAAGATTATTACTTAATCCATGCATTAGACCCCAGTAGATTTTCTTGATTACTTTCATTATAACATAAGAAAATAAGTCCCCATACCAGGCCATGATGTAGCCAAGCCAATCAGCACACATACCACGACACATCTGTATATGTTTGCCAAGGTTTCCAATGTCATACCAAACCTCCACAAACTCCAGAGGAAGTAGAGGCAGTGACGTACTTTCTTCACAATTTCATTAGTGTGATGGGTCCAGGAAAGGTCTGCTGAGATGGATGGTCTCCCAGGAATTTAAATTTCTTCACCTTCTCCATCTTTGATCCTTCGATGATTACTGGATCATATACTTCTTGTTTCCCCCTTTCTAACGTCCACAATCATTTCCTTAGTTTTGGTGACATTGAGTGTGAGGTTGCTTTTAGTACATCATTCAGCCAAGTTTTCGATCTCCCTCCTATTTGCTGACACATCGTCCATTTTTATAAGGCCCACCTCTGTAGTATCATTAGAAAATTTGTAGAAGGTGCTGTCATACTGAGCCACATAGTCATGGGTGTAAAGTGAGTAGTGTAGGGGGCTAAGAATGCAGCCCATGATGCTCCAGTGCTGATGGAGATTGGGAAGGAGATGTTCTTACCAATTGTACTGATTGTGGTCTAAAGGTGAGGAAATCCAGGATCCAATTACACAGAGGGGTATTGAGGCCGAAGTCTTGGAGTTGCTGATCAGTTTTGAAGTAATGATGGTGATGAATGCTGAACTGTAGTCAATAGAGAGCATCCTGATGTATGCATCTTTGCTGTCCAGGTGTTCCAGGGATTGTGTAACGCTAGTTAGATAGCATCTGGTGAATAAATTGAAATGAATCTATGTTGTTACTCAGGCAGGAGCTGACATGCTTTAACACCAGCCTCTCAAAACTTTTCATTCTATCTTTACTTCATTGTACTGTATTTATTATAAAAACAAATAAAAAAAGATTGAAAAAAAAACACTTCACTGCAGATGTGAGTGCTACTGGTCGGTAGTCATTTAGGTCGGAGCCCTTATGCTTCAACAGCAGCCTTCATGAAAGAGGTGGATAACTGTGATATCACATATTTGTATGCCTAGAACCCTCCAAGGGATAACCTGAAGATCAATGGTTCTCAACCTTTTTCTTTCCACTCACATACCACTTTAAGTATTCCGTATGCCATGGGTGCTCTGTGATTAGTAAGGGATTGCTTAAGGTGGTATGTGAGTGGGAAGAGATGGTCGAGAATCACTGCTCTCGACCCATTTGTTATTGAAATATTTTGCTTGAGTGAAAGGTACAATTAAAACAGTGGTTTTCAAACTACTTCTTGACAGCAGCACATTCCATGCACTCACTATGCTCTGCTTACACTGCCTTGTCAAGTCAATCACAATAAACCTCTCAGTGACCAGATACTGGTACTTTTAAATATAGAGTTTCTTGAAAAGGCTCAAGTGTTCACTAATGTGCAATGAGAGGAAAAGAGAACCATATAGCAAATGTGGACCTGAGCAGTGTCAAAATGGAAATGTATCAAGAAATAAAATACCCACTTAAGTGGGGTAAAGACAACCAAGATCACAGCAAAGACTTCAAAGCCACTGTTTCATGGTGCAGCCGTTTTATGAAAAGAAATGATATAGTACTGAGGCAGAAAATGAAAATAGCACAGAAATTACTAGAATTAAAATTATGAATGTCCATCGCTAAGTGAGAAACACAATTATCTTTTAAGTAACATCGGAAACATGGATGAAAATCGTTGGTTGGCCAAGGTCTCTTGGGCCAGTAAGCTCTCAGTGGTAAGTGCCAGACTTGGGGTAAATTTATATATGGAGTATAGGTCCAAACCTATATTTAAATGGAAATTCTGAGGGTCATCTTATAAACCCAGTTGCTTTATATGCAAACAGTCATGATATGTTCCTTCGTGTTAGTCATTTTGGACCTTGTAAAAAGCTTCTGGCCATCCATATGATCAATGCTTCACATCTTCTTAGGCATCTGTATCAGGTCACTCTCATCCTCTGTCATTCTAAGGAGAAAAGACCAAATTCACTCAACATCAAAAGGCATGCTCTCCAATTGAGGCAACATCCATGTAAATCTCCTCTGCATTTCTCTACAGCATCCACATTCTTCTTGTAGTGAGATGATCAGTACTGAATGTATTATTGTAAGTGAGGCCTAAATAAGGTCTTATTTGGCTGCAACCTTACTTCATTCTACTTCTTAACACTATCAACTTGTGTTTAAACACAACACCATCATTCCCTCAAAATTGATCAGTAAATTCCAAGACCTGGGACTCAACACCCCACTGTGTTATTAGATCCTGAATTTCCTCACTTCCAGACCACAATCAGTGAGGATTGGTAAGAACATCTCCTCCACAATCTCCATCTGTACTGGAGTACCACAGGGCTGCATTCTTACCCCACTGGTCTACTTGCTATGCACCTATGACTGTGTAGATTGGTACAACAACAACACCATCAAAAGTTCACTGACAATAACACCAGGTTGTATAAAAAGGGGGTGACGAGTCAGCATACAGGAGGGAGATTGAAAACTTGGCTGAAAGATGCACCAACAACAACCTCACACTCAATATCATCAAACCAAGGAGTTGATTGTTGACCAGGAAGGACAAACCAGAGATATACAATCCAGTGATCATTGGGGGATCAGAGGTGGAGAGGGTGGCCAAATTTAAGTTTTTGGGGGTCATTAACTACTGTACCCAACACACCTAATGGCATCATGAAGAAGGCATGTCTGAGCCTCTACTTCCTCAGGAGTTTGCAGAATTTTGATATGACAAAATAACCCTGGAAAATTTCTACAGATGTGTGGTGGAAAGTGGGCTGACTGGCTGCGTCATGGTCTTGTTTAGGAACACCTATACTACCCCTGAGCATAAAGCCCTCCAAAGGGTAGTGGACACTGCCCAGGACATCTCAGGCAAAACCCTCCCCACCATTGAGAACGCAGTTGTCGGAAAACAGCAATCATCAAGGATTCTCACTATCCAGCACACACTCTGTTCTCACTGCTACCATCAGGAAAAAGGTATAGATGCCATAAAACTCGCACCATCAGACTCCTCACACTCAATCAGGGACTCATTTAAGGACTCTTAATTTTACAATTTATTGATTTTTTTTCTCTGTGTTGCACAGTCAGTTTGTTTTTTTTTATTTGTTTACATGTGTACGTCGAGTACAAATTTATTTGCATCACAAATAAATGGTAATTCTGCCTTGCCCACAGAAAAAGAACCTCAGGGTTGATTGTGATGTCATGCATGTACTCTCACAATAAATCTGAACTTCGATTTTTGTGCAGCACTTTTGCAACCCTCCAATCCTTTGGCACTTCTCCTGTCCCCTTGTGATGATGGAGCAATCACTACCAATGACTCACTTCCCACAGTTGTCTTGGGCAAATGTTGTCTGGTCCTGATGACTGATCTAACTTCATGCTTTTCAAACATTTCAACATATCCTTTTTCTTAATGTCAATATGCTCAAGGATTTCAGTCTGCTTTAAGTCATCCTCACAGTTGCTGAAGTTCTTTTCTCAAGTACAAATTCAAGTTTATTTATCCTTCCACAGAATGGAGGGCTATGGGATGGGTACATGTCAGTGGGACTTGGCAGAATAATAATTTGGCACGAACTGGAAGAGCCGAAGAGCCATGTTTCTATGCTGTAATGTTCTATGGTTTGATCAATTGTACATGTACAATCCAACAACAGTGTTTTCTGAATCTCTGAGGAGCACACTGCAAACACACATAAAGGGACAGCATGCAGACAGAGAAATTATACAAATGCACAGTATGTATATACAAATATCACAATTAATAAATATTATGGTTGAATAAATAGTTGAGTCATGGGGTGTTTCGGCATGAGCAAGTTCATCAGTCAGTCAACAATCTCATTGCCCATGGGAAGAAGTAGTTTCTCAGCCTGGTGGTTCTGGCTCTGATACACCTGCATCTCTTTCCCTACCGGAGTAGCTAGATGTTGCTGTGTGTGGGTGTCGTGGGGTACTCAATGATTTTGTGAGTGTTCTTTCAACAACGATCCTGGTAAATCCCATCAACGGGAGGGAGGGAGACCTCAATGATTATCTCTACCATTCTTATGGTACTGTGGATTGACCTCCGATCTGATTCTCTACAGCCACTGAACAACGCTGTGATACAGCCAGCCAGGATGGTCTCAATGGAGCTCATGTAGAAAGTTGACAAGATGGTGGTGGGCAGCCTTGCCCACTCAGTCTTCTCAGGAAGTGCAGTCCCTGTTGCACCTTTCTGACAAGTGAGGAGATGTTATGTGTCCAAAATAGGTCACTTCTTTAGTGGACTCCAAGGAACTTGGTGATCTCCACCCCTGAACTATTAATATATGGTAGAGGGTGGTCATCCCTGATCCTAATGAAGTCAACAATCATCTCTTTCATTTTATCCATGTTGTGACTCAGCTTGCTATCTTGCACTACTTCATGAGATTTTCCACCTCTCTAGGCTGTCTCATCGTGGTTGATGATGAGGCCAACTACTGTTGAGTCATCTACAAACTTGATGACTGTTCCAGCTGGATCTGGCATTGTAGTTGTAGGTCAGTAGCATGAACAAGAGTGGGCTGAGCACACAGCCCTGAGTTGCACCGACTCAGTGCCATGGTCCTCAAGGTTCTGCTGCTGACCCAGACAGACAGTGGTCTTTCTATTAGGAAATCCAGAATCCAGTTACAGAGCTGGGTGAGTCTTAATGAGGACAGCTTCTCCATGACCCCTGAGGTCTGATTGTATTAAACACTGAGCTGAAGTCAATGAACAGCAGCCTGGGATATGAGCTGTTATTCTGTCAGGACAGAATGAAAGGTCAAAGCTTATATCTATAGGTGAATACTGAAGCAAAGTATTCATTAAGGATGTGCATTACCTCCTCTGACACCATGCACACATTCCACTATCACCCCTGATGCGTCCTATCCTCCCACAACTCTTCCTCTTGTTCTTCACCTACTTGTAAAATAGCTTGGTATTTTCCTTAATCCTGCTTGCCAAGGCCTTCTCATGGATCTTTCTAGTTCTCCTAAGTCCTTTCTTAATTTCTTTCCCGGGAATCTCTAGAGCTTTAGCCTCTCCTATCATCTTAAACCTGTAAGATTTTCATCAAAACAATATTTTCTATATCCCTTACCCCCCATGCTTTATTCACCCTACCATCCTTTCCTCTCCTCAATGAAATATACTTGGGCAGAGCACCATGCAAATATTCTATGGACATTTCCCATATTTCAGCTTTATATTTCCCCAAGTACATCTGCTACCTATTTATGCCCCCAGGCTTGTGCCTAATAGGATCATATTTTCCCATACCACAATTAAATGTTTTCCCAAATTGTCTATTCCTGTCCTCCTCCGGCATTATGGTAAAAAAATGAGTTGTCTGAAACATTGACCCACTGAGAGATCTGACACCTGATCTGGTTTATTTTCTAATACTATGTCAAGTACAGCCACTCTTCTAGTTGGCCTATCTACATATTGTACAAATAATGCACAATGTTTTCCATGTACCTAGTTCAAATGAGTTCTTCTAAATTTCTCCTTCTCCTCACCAGCATCACTATTGCCTTGTGACTTTCTGATTTCCAACACCAAAAAGATTAGAGCATAACTTCAGGATAAAAGAGTGTCAATTTAAAACAGATGTGGAAAAATTTCTCTAGTCTGAGGACTATGAATCTGTAAAACTTGATGCCAAAGGCAACTGTGGAAGTGAGATTGTTGTGTGTATTTAAGGCAGGGATTGACAGATATTTGATTAGCCAGGGCATCAAGGGTTATGGGAGAAAGCTGGGGATTGGGGCTAAGTGAGTGGATGGATTATCTTATGATTAGAATGGCAGAGCAGACTTGATGGGGCAGTGGGCCTGCTTCTGTCCCTATATCTTGTGATGTTAACATTAGATATTCAGATGGAAGATTGGTAAGGACGTTTCAGGTGCTAGATATTAATGTTGAGATATTCAGAGGGGTTCAATGGTGGCTAGAGGGTAGATGCCAGAGAGTCATGTTAGATAACTGTCTATCAGGATGGAGGCTGGTGACGAGCGGAGTGCCTCAGGGATCGGTGTAGGATTCCTTGTTAGTCATTTACATAAATGATTTGGATGATGGAGTGGTAAATTGGGTTAGTAAATATGCGGACGATACAAAAATGGTGGTGGGGGGGTTGTGGATAGTGAAGATGGTTTTGAGAATCTGCAGAAGGATTTGGACTGCTTAGAAGAGTGGACTGAAAAATGGCAGATGGAGTTTAATGTAGATAAGTGTGAAGTGCTTCATTTTGGGAAGAATAATCAAAACAGGACATAAGCGGTGAAGGGGAGGGCATTGAGGAATGAAGAGGAACGGAGAGATCTTGGAATAATGGTTCATTGTTTTTTTGAAAGTTGAATCTCATGTGGATAGAGTGGTAAAGAAGGCTTTTGGTATGCTGGCCTTTATAAATCAAAGCATAGAATATAGGAGCTGGGAGGTGATATTGATACTGTTCAAGGCGTTAGTGAGGCCAAATTTGGAATACTGTGTGCAGTTCTGGTCCCCAAATTATAGGAAGGATATCAATAAGGTAGAGAGGGTACAGAGAAGATGAACTAAAATGCTGTCTGGATTGCAGTATCTAGAATACAAAGAAAGATTGATTAGACTGGTCTTTATTCATTGGAGCGTAGAATGTTGAGGGGATTTGATAGAGGTATTTAAAATTATGAGGGGGATTGGTAGAGTAGATGTGAATAGGCTCCTCCCCTTGTGGGTAGGTGAGATTGGAACGAGGAGTCATGAGCTAAGGGTTAGGGGGCAAAAGTTTAGAAGTAACATGAGAGGGAGCTTCTTCACTCAGAGAGTGGTGGCTGAGTGGAATGACCTTCTGAAAGAGGTAGTTGCGGCAATGTCAATTTTGTCATTTAAGAAAAAGTTGGATAGGTGCATGGATGTGAGGGGATTGAAGGGTTATGGGCAGTGTGCAGGCAAGTGGGACCAGAGGAGATCACTTTAATCAGTAAGGACGATAGGGGCGGAGATGGCCTGTTTCCATACTGTAATTGTTAAATGGTTATATTTGTTTCATCACTGGATCAATACAAGCAAGCCACTGGATGTGTGATGACAGTAGCTAGCCAGCGGAAGAGGGTTGCTCATGTACCAGCTGCAAGCAGAGTGTGGATACACATCAGTTCTGCTCCAGAAAGTCTCATAGCATGGTGCCAAAGCTGTAAGTACTGCCGCATCATACTGACATGAGGTACTGTCTATGCACAGTTTGCACAATCTTTCTGAGACTTTCAGTATTTCTGTAAGATCTCTTACTCTCCACTGTTGAAAAAACAGTCAAAAAGTGAGAGATGATAAGGTTAGGGAAATTAGGATAAGGAATAATGGACTAATAGGATCACTTCCTTAGGAGCTAGCATAGACCAGATAGACTGAATAATGCATTTTCTGTCATTATAAAATCTATGATGACAGTCTGTAGACAATGTCTGAATATTTAAATAAATATTCATGGTGCTGTCTGTGTCTGGACTGTGAGAGATGTTTTATCAGAGAATTCCATGTTTTTAGCATGGAAGTAGTGGTCTGCTCCAGGTCAAAGGTCATGGATAATCTGGGGTGCAACAATTAATGGCAGAAGTGTTTGCTCCCACTGCAGCATAGTCAGAAGCTAACTCAACGTTCCTGCAAACTTGATCTCCAGACCAGCTGACTTACATTTTTATGTACAAT
Organism: Narcine bancroftii; assembly: GCF_036971445.1. Classification (NCBI taxonomy): domain Eukaryota; kingdom Metazoa; phylum Chordata; class Chondrichthyes; order Torpediniformes; family Narcinidae; genus Narcine; species Narcine bancroftii. Next base: position 251,513,850 of record NC_091472.1, on the reverse strand, counting down.
ATTTGTAGGATTGGATACTGCCTGCAATTCTAACATTGTTGCTCATTCCTGAATACACTACTTGATTGGATGTCATTTATAACCCAGATTAAGTAAGGGTAACAAATTTTCTGTCCTAACAGCATGAGTGACCCGGATGGATATTAATTACACTCTATCAGTTCCATAGTTCTATTACTGAGTCTACATTTTCTTTTAATTTTACACATTTTAAAAATTCATATACTTGTATTTGTATCTGTTGCAAACTAATTCAAGCTAATGTCCTGCTGTTTATGACAAAATGGTGCAAATCTAAGCACCCCCTTTTCTAATCCAAGGAAACAGCCAACCACTAACTTGGCTTTAAACATGAGGAAGCATTGCATAAACAGTAAGGTAGTCAGAGTACTTGGAAGACAAGCAGAAAATAAATTGTATAGGGTTGTTAGTAAGAAATTGACTGCTTTAGAGCTCGATTTTACTCTTTGACTTGATCGCCTGTTTAAAAATGCTTGCTATGTAATTTCTTTGACTCTGGTTTTCACAACTTGTGCTAAGATGATCTCTTCGGCTTGGCTTCACGGACGAAGATTTATGGAGGGGGTAAATGTCCACGTCAGCTGCAGGCTCGTTTGTGGCTGACAAGTCCGATGCGGGACAGACAGACACGGTTGCAGCGGTTGCAGGGGAAAATTGGTTGGTTGGGGTTGGGTGTTGGGTTTTTCCTCCTTTGCCTTTTGTCAGTGAGGTGGGCTCTGCGGTCTTCTTCAAAGGAGGTTGCTGCCCGCCGAACTGTGAGGCACCAAGATGCACGGTTTGAGGCGATATCAGCCCACTGGCGGTGGTCAATGTGGCAGGCACCAAGAGATTTCTTTAGGCAGTCCTTGTACCTTTTCTTTGGTGCACCTCTGTCATGGTGGCCAGTGGACAGCTCGCCATATAACACGATCTTGGGAAGGCGATGGTCCTCCATTCTGGAGACGTGACCCACTCAGCGCAGCTGGATCTTCAGCAGTGTGGACTCGATGCTGTCGACCTCTGCCATCTCGAGTACTACGACGTTAGGGATGAAAGCGCTCCAGTGAATGTTGAGGATGGAGCGGAGACAACGCTGGTGGAAGCGTTCTAGGAAACGTAGGTGATGCCGGTAGAGGACCCATGATTCGGAGCCGAACAGGAGTGACAACGGCTCTGTATACGCTTATCTTTGTGAGCTTTTTCAGTTGGTTGTTTTTCCAGACTCTTTTGTGTAGTCTTCCAAAGGCGCTATTTGCCTTGGCAAGTCTGTTGTCTATCTCGTTGTCGATCCTTGCATCTGATGAAATGGTGCAGCCGAGATAGGTAAACTGGTTGACCGTTTTGAGTTTTGTGTGCCCGATGGAGATGTGGGGGGGCTGGTAGTCATGGTGGGGAGCTGGCTGATGTAGGACCTCAGTTTTCTTCAGGCTGACTTCCAGGCCAAACATTTTGGCAGTTTCCGCAAAACAGGACGTCAAGCGCTAAAGAGCTGGCTCTGAATGGGCAACTAAAGCGGCATCGTCTGCAAAGAGTAGTTCGCGGACAAGTTTCTCTTGTGTCTTGGTGTGAGCTTGCAGGCGCCTCAGATTGAAGAGACTGCCATCCGTGCGGTACCGGATGTAAACAGCGTCTTCATTGTTGAGGTCTTTCATGGCTTGGTTCAGCATCATGCTGAAGAAGATTGAAAAGAGCGTTGGTGCGAGAACACAGCCTTGCTTCACGCCATTGTTAATGGAGAAGGGTTCAGAGAGCTCATTTCTGTATCTGACCCGACCTTGTTGGTTTTCGTGCAGTTGGATAACCATGTTGAGGAACTTTGGGGGGCATTCGATGCGCTCTAGTATTTGCCAAAGCCCTTTCCTACTCACGGTGTCGAAGGCTTTGGTGAGGTCAACAAAGCCTAAGATGATCTATATCAGAGGAAATGTAGCACGAGAACAGTAACCGTATTTCCTATTATTAATTATCACATGGTTGCTAGGCATTGCAAGGAGGATCAGTTGATATTGGTACTTGAGAAAGGATGCCTTAATGAGATGAATATTCTTTGAAGGGAGATTGATTGGTGGAGATTAGAAAAATAAATAATTACAAATCTGATAATCCAAAATCGGATTCTCAAAAATCTTCATTTATTCAAAAATATTTTAAAATTTCAGATAAATGAGGATATCCAAAACAAATCAGAAATCCTCATTTATCCAAATTTTTTTCGGAGCTGAACTGACTGGCAACGTCAGGCTGCCAATGTCAATGGGGGACATCAGGCTACAGCTCTGACTTCGGGCTGCCGGCAGCAGCGTGGATGTTGGGCTCCCGGTGGCAGCGGAATCCTCAATCCCCTGGGCAGGAGCAGGAAATTTGTGCTTCTGCCAGTAGCGGGTTCCTTGGCCTCCCAGCAGGAGTGGGGCCTGATGGCGGCCAGCAATTTATTTTAAACATTAATCAAACATTATTTTAATGCTTAAAAAGCCTTCCCAGTTGTTTAAACACTGTTACAAGTGATTTGCTATCGCTACCAGTTCTCCGAAGAAAAGTGTTTATCCAAAATAGACCCTGTTCTGATGATTGGAATTGTACTATATATCAAATTTCAGAAAAAATGCCGAGAACTCTTGAGCCATAAAACAGATTTTAAATAAAGCATAGAACCAAGACTACAGTCACTAGGACTAGAGAGGATGGCCATTTAGATGTTCTTAAGAATTAATGTATTTTTTCACTTCTTTGCCTTGTGAAACCAAAGACATTATAAAATGAGATCTATGATGGTAGATTATCCTATCTGATTATCTTTTATTGGCTTTGGTCCCAAAAAAAATTAAAGGAAATAGAGATTGCTTATCTTCCACTATTGTTTCCCATACAGGTTTGTATTCGTAACAGAGTCAAGCATATGACCTGCTCCAACCTTTTTTTAAATTTACAACATGTTGAACCAGATTCTGGCCCTTGAAACCCATGCCGCCCAATTACACACAATTAACCTACAACCCTGTGTGTAATATTTTTATTTAGCCAGGAGAATTCAGATAAATACTGTCAGATCTTATTAAAATAGACTGATGACAGGTTGTTGCCCAATTTTAATGGGATCTGACCAGCATTGTTAGAGTTGAATTACTCTCCGTAAATCTCTGAGGCATCTCCTGCTTAGAGTTGCCCTTCCTTTGCTTCTGAATGAGGAAGTCTTTGCCTTTTCGATCTGTTTTGCAGATCTTGATTATGCTGGACACCCATCAATTCCATGACAAAAGTTACAGGTTTCAGATGGCAAACAGATGGTTTTAACTCAAAAGTATTTGGAACAATATTAACTTTCTTATGGAGAATAATTGACCTGAAACCTTTGCTCTTTTTCTCCCATCACAAATGTGGCCTGGCGTGCTGAGCATTTCCAGCATTATGAGCCCAGAGGATCCCAAAACCCAGCAGCAATAGATATTCACCAAGACAAATTGTTACTTAAACAAAAGTTGATTTTAATGATCTTTAAACATGAAAACAGAATCACACTTTAACTTATCACGATTGACTTAACTTAACCTAACTTAACCCCCTTCTAATTCTAAGTGCATGTGTATGCAATGTAAGAAACTTGCCTCCTCAGGGTACTCTAGATGATAACCTCTTTCTTTTAGGTCACCACCAAGTTCCTTTTTGTTTCTCTTATTCCAAGTGAAGCATTAGACAGCCAGTCCTCTCCTCTTGCATGAACCACAAGGGTTTTGACAAGGCTGAACTAAGCACTCACACTCGTCTTCCAAATGGGGTTTTCCACAAGCTTGCCAGCTTATCCTGTTCCAGTCTCAGCTGCTGCTGCTATCACTGTAGAACTGATCTCTGTTTCTCTGTCTCTCTCTGAGAGAGAAAGCCTGTTTGACTCTCTCTGCTTTCAAAGCCACATGGCCCTCTTAGAACAGCAATTTCCCCTCTAGACAATCTGCAGCTCTGACAAGCTCTTTAATCTGTTGCCTTTTTGTAAACTATAGTCCATTAGTGAAGTCTCTTGGGCACTCTTCAAAGCTTTTGCAAAGGTTCTGGGGCCGATATGTCTAGCACTAGCGGAGATCCAGTATTTTAAATAAAATCTGTTTTAAAGTGTTTGTATGTGACCTACACTAAAATAACTGCCCCAATTTATCTCCCAAAAACATATCTATATTTTGTCACACAACATTATCTGTCAGAATATCACAAACTTGTCTCTAAATGACTGCAGTAAATCTGAACATTGAAACTGCAGAAGGATTTAGACAGTTTTGGAGATGGAGCAAGGAAATGGCAGATAGAATACAGCTTCACATAACAGAGATCACAGATTTGCAAAATGCTTTGGTAAAAGCATTGGCAATCGAATGCGATTCAACAATTCCAGATGGTAGGAAGGGTGAATATTTAGGATATTAGATACAGAATCACAAGGCTGTGTCCTAAAGCTTTACCACATTGCATTTGATCAGTCTGACCTTGGAAAACAATAACTGAAAGTTGTTTTGTGAATGGCTTTGCAGCATTTAGAGGATTTTTTTGTGACTATAGGATTAAGATACTTAAATGTAGCCAGGAACATTTGAACTGTCTCGCTGCATCTGGACTGTATCAAGGCAAAAAAGAGGCTTCAGCATTGACATTTACCATTTGTTAAACACTTCACTATTTTCACCCTGGTAATTGAAGCCTACACATTATATTTGGGTCGACCAGTTGCTCATAGAAAACTTGTTCACTTTTCAGCACCAATGCATGAAAAATTTCAAAACCAAAGATATGTGTAATTTTAGTAAGGTTATTCTAAATCTATTAATCCATCATAAAATTTACTTGTAAATATTTATACATTGTGATCATTTCCAGCTAAGTAATCCCCAGGTGATTTGACTCAGACTTGTTGAGGCCAGTTTGAAATGGTTGCTTTTGTGAATATAAATAATCTCCTATAAAACAAAATTGCCACCATTTTTGTTAATATAAAGCATTATAAAGTTTATAAGTGGATAATTTACACAGTTTAATGTAAGGACCCATTTCCCAGGGTTTGGCTTAAAAGAACAATTTTTTTTGTAGTTTTGGAAAGTGTGAGATATCACTTGTTAGTGGATTGATTCCTCATATTTATAAATGATTAGATAATAAAGAAACACCAAGAAGATTCAACACTCATTAAGTTTTTGTGCTTCTGCTTTCTTTCCATAAGATCAGAACCAAAACGACTGAAATGAGTCTGTTATGTTTCATAAAATCTACTTTGGAACAACCCACCATTGTTTAAGGCAAAAATCTTTCACTGTTCTCTTTGCTCACAATATTTTCCAGACTAATGTTTATGATTGTGGAGACAGCAGAACCTCCGAATCCCCTGTCATCACCCCTATAAAATTCACAGCAGTTTTAGAGTGGCAACATAGTAATTTACAAACAAATCAAGGAACATTACTCAAATTAAAATGAATCTAGCTACTTATAAAGTAATATTTCTGTAAAATAACTTGGTACTGTCAAGATTTGTTAAGTGAGGTCAAACTAAATTTTTAATGTTGCTCCAACTATAATTTCATCTTAACAAACTTGCAAAAATCTAATTGTATGTGTGTTCTAATTCCCTAATAAAAAATTTAAAATGAATTGAAAATGACAAAAGATATTTACAATATTTAAACCTCCACCTTAATCTTGTGTGTATGTTTCAAGCATAATTTGCATTCTGCCAAATGTTTGAAATAGGAATTGTAAATGATCTTTCTTTTACTTAGTTTACTGTTGAAGATAATTCCTTCGTGGTCAACCAGCAAGTTAGCATAAAAGGATTAGGGGTTCAGGGGAAGGAGGAGGCAAATGTTGATAATGGAGAGGGAGAGAACCAAAAGGGAAGGAATATGCCAAAGATTACAGAAGACAATATGCCTCTTATGTTAATCAAATACAACTTGTTCAGCAGTGGATGGATATTTATGATATTGTATTTATCAAATTAAGGATAAAACTGCTGGAATAATGGAAATTTAGCTTTACATTTTCATTCAAAAATGTTCTTCTGTTAGACCAGATGCATTAATGAGCAGAGAACAGATTTTTAACTGTGGAATATCCTCTGTTGGAAATAACATGAATAAAAACAATTTGTGCTTCATTTTAGTCATCCCATTACAGAAAGGATGTGGAGGCTTTGGGAAAGATACAGAAAAAAAATGACCAGGATGTTGTCTGAATGACAGGGTATGAGCGAGAAGGTGAGGTTGGACGGACTTGGGCTGCTTCTCTAGAGAAACCACTCTCACTGGGGGCCCTTCGGTCCTCCTGGGGACCACAGCACATTTAAATTTTTAAAAAAATTCACCTCGTGATACAAAACTTTTTTTTGGTTGGTAGGAGAGAAGTGTGAAAAAAAAAACTTGACTGCTTCACAGGGAAGAGATCCCATAACTTTGAGCAAATTCCCAAAAATAAAAGCTTCAGAATGGCTGCTGGACCATACAAGGCTGATGGGACACCTGATAAAAGTTTATAGGCATGGATAAGGTACACCATTAAATATTTTTTCCCAGTTAAAATGACACATATATTTAAGGAGGGAGGCAAAATTTAAAGAAGCTGCATGAGACAGTTTTTTTTAATACACATTATGGTTGATGAAGTAATGCTGGAAGAAGATACAATAGAAATATTTGAGGCTTCCAGATAGACAAAGATAGAGGAATAATATACTGTATATTTTGATGTATGAGTTGACCTTCAGATAAGTCTGGTCCCCATTTTCAGCCACATTGACCGTGAGGCCAAACTCTGCCAAACGGACAAACAGCATGTGGAAGTGGACCTTGTGCTCCTCATGGTCACAGCTGGCAATAAGAATATCATCGAGGTATATGAACACAAAGTCCAGGTCCCTGCCCACTGTGTCCATGAGGTGCTGGAAAGTCTGGGCCGTGTTTTTAAGTCTGAAAGGCATCGCAAGAACTCAAACAGTCTGAACGGGGTGACTATTGTGGTCTTACTGATGCCCTTAGGGTGGACTGGAATCTGATGGTAGCCCCATACTAGGTCAACTTTCAAGAAGACCTGGGTGCCGTGGAGGTTTGCTGTGAAGTCCTGGATGTGCGGGACTGGATATCTGTCCGGTGTAGTCGCGTCGTTCAGGCGTCGATAATCCCCGCAGGGTCGCCAGCCTCCGGAAGACTTGGGGACCATGTGGAGAGGTGAGGCCCAGGGACTGTCAGACCAGCGGATAATCCCCAATTCCTGCAGGCGGGAAAACTCCTCCTTGGCCAGCTGTAGCTTTTTGGGTGGTTGTCTCCTGGCCTTGGCATGGAGATATGGTGATAGACCCCACCCCGGGGTATGACGGCAGTGAACTGTGGCTGCAGGATGGTGGGGAACTTGTCAAGTATGCTGGAATACTCATTCCTGGAGTGGTGATGGCGGCTATCTCTGACCTGCAAGCTTCCATGGCATTGAGGTAGACTGAGTGGAAGGTGTGAGTGTTGACTAGACATTTGCCTTTTACATCCACCAGTAGGCCATGTGCCCTTTGGAAATCGGCCCCCAATAGCGCAGTACCTACTGAGGCCAGCACAAATCTCCAGCGGAACTTTTCCTTCCCACCCTGCAGGTGCCGAAGGCTTTGATGGTAGACCCATTGACTGCCTGCAGGGTGGGAACCCGTGCTCAGGTGCGGGTCTCGAGGGCGGTCGGGAGTAAGATGCTCAGTTCCACTTCAGTGTGCACAAGGAACAGCCGGCCGGTGGACTTATTGGTCACATGGAGGAGGGTGTTCGCATGGCCAGTCACTGCAGCCATCAACGGCGGCTAGCTGGGTCATTTCCCTGAAAGGTACAGGGCTGTCTGCACTTACGGGCCTGAGCTCCCCAGCGTTGGTGATAGAAGCATCAGGTGGGATGGTGCTCCTCCGGCTTGTGTTTGGGGGAGGGCTTTGACCGATTGGTTCCTGGGTGGATGAGCTGGCTGAGGGCGGCCTCATTTTCCCTTTTGGTTTGCCTAAGGGTGTCTGTTCGGGCCACGACTCGCCATGGGTCCATGAAGTCCTTGTCTGCCATCAGGAGCTGAAGGAGCTGCTCCAAGACGATCTGGTGGAACAAGAAACTTGTGATCCTCTGCCAGTGCCAGCATCTCATCCATCAGGTGTTCTGTCTCCAAGCTCATCTAGGTCTGGAGGCACGCTGTTGTGGGGAGAGGCCAAATGTGCCCAGAAGGAGGTTTTTGAGGGCAGGGTATTTACCCTCAGCTGGTGGGTTGTGGATGAGGTTGTCCACCCTGGCTGCAATATCCTCGTCAAGCACGCTCACGACGTGGTAAAATAACGTGGCGTCTGAAGAAATGTTCCTGAGGCAAAACTGCACCTCCGCCTGCCTGAACCATGTACGTGGGCAATGGATCCAGAAGGGGGGCAGTTTTATGGTGACAGCGCTAATCTCTGCAGGATCCATACTGGGAGCCCAGAAAAACATCTGGCATGTCAGGGTCACCAATGTAGCAGCAGCTACTAAGCAAGAAACTCACAGCCACCTCATTGGGGGTTCTCAACGACTGTTTATTTCAAATCCTGTGCACACCCCTTTAAGGGCAGCATGAGCTCTGCCCTCACATGGGCGGTGACATCATAATGGCTGCCCTAGGTGTGCGCTGGGTTAAAGCCATGAGGCAAGGAGGTCCCCCAACAGCGACATCTTCTCATGGCTGCCCCGCCATGTGGCAGTACAAGCGGGGCCGGTTCGCCACGAGTTTGTGCACCGCCACAACTCCTTGATTGAAATCTACTTGGTGGAGCTCAATCATGGATGGATCCCCAGTATTACACTGCGGAATTGTTTCTAATTATATGCCAGGCAAACTTGGAGTAGCATTTGAAGAGATCATTCAATTGAGCAAGGATTCCCAGTTTGCAAATTGTGGAAAAAGGTATTATACATTAATTTTTTTAAAAAGCTTTTATTTTTAAATTCCCAGACTGATTTCAGGGATGGTAGGACAGTTAAGAAGAATGAGATGCAATTTAATCAGACATTTAAAATTCTAAGGCGCTGGATACAGGAAATTGGAAAGATGGGGAGGGGATGGTCCAAAAAATATGTAGAGGCACAGTATCAGAATGTGTGATAAGATGTCTGGCACTGTCCTACTGAAGACCAGTTCTTCAGAACTAACTTCACCCCATCCCTTCTAGGAAAGTCATTCCATCTTTACCCAAAATGTGTAAAATTAGTTGGTTATATGTTGATTCATAAAGGCTCCTGTACCTTTTTCCCAATGGAAGCCGAGTGAAGAGGGCATGGCCTGGCTGGTGAGGGTCTTTTAGAATATAGGCTGCTTTATTAAGACACCTCTTCTTGCTGATGTCCTTGATAGAGTGAAGACTGGTGCCTGTGATGTCACAGGCCGAGTTAACAACCCTTGAGTTTATTCTTGTCCTGAGAGTTGGCATCTCCATACCAGACATTGATGCAACCAGCCAGAATGCTCTGCACGCTATACCTGCAGAAGTTTTTGAGAGTCTTCGGTGATGTACCGAATCTCCTCAAGCACCTCACCAAGTACAGTCACTGGCGAGTCTTCTTCATGTTTGCATCAACATGGAGGCTCCAGGACAGATCCTCAGAGATGTTAACACCCAATAACTTTAAGTTCTTGACCCTCTCCCCTACTGAACCCTCAATTTTCCCCTGACTTCCTCCTGAAGTTCACAATCATCACCTTGATTTTGATAACGTTGAGAGCAAGATTGTTGCCATGACACCACACAACGAGCTGATCTGTCTCCCTCCTGGACGTTTCCTCATTGCTGTTGGTGATTCTGCCGACAACTGTGGCGTTAACGGCAAACTTGTAGATAACATTGGAATTGTACCTGGCCACACAGTCATGGGTGTATAATGAGTAGATCAGTGAGCTAAGCACGCATCCTTGAGGTGCGCCTGTCTTGATCACCAGTGAGGAGGAGACGTTGTTTCCATTTCATACTGACTGCAGTCTTCCAATGGGAAAGTCAAAGATCCAGTTGCAGAGAAAGGTGCAGAGGCCCAGAGTTTGTAGCTTCTTGACCAGCACTGAGGGAATAATCATGTTAATAGCAGAGCTGTAATCGATGAAGAGCAGCCATATGTATGAATTGCTGTTCTTGAGGTGGTCCAGAGATGAGTTGAGAACCAGCGATATTACGTCTACTGTGGAACAATTGTGATGATAGGTGAATTGCAGTGAGTCCAGACCTTTGCTTAGGTATATGTTAATTGTGGCTATGACCAGCCTCTCAAAGCATTTCACTACAGTAGAAGTTAGTGCTGCTGGGCGATAGTCTTTGAGGCAGCTCACTCTACGCTTCTTGGGCATCAGGATGATTGATGCAATTTTGTAGCAGATGGGAACCTCTGACTGCACCAATGAGAGGTTGAAAATGTCTGTGAACACTCTGGATAGTTGGATGGCACAGATTTTCAGTGTCCTGAAGGTACTCCTTCAAGGTCTGAAGTCTCGCTGGGGTTCACCTCTTGAATGATGCTCTGACCTCATCCTCAGAGACAGATATCACAGGGTTCTCAGCCATTGTAGGGATTCTAGTAGGCACTGTTTGGTTCTCCTTCTCAAAGCGGGTATAGAAGGTGTTCACCTAATCAAGTAATGAAGCATTGCAGCCATCTATGGTAGGTTGTGTTATGAGCCCAAAGGACCCCAAAGCCCAGCAGCAATAGACATTCACCAAGACAAGTAGTTACTTAAACAAAAGTTGTTTTTAATTATCTCTAAACATGAAAACAGAATCAAACTTTAACTTATCTCTATTAATTTAACTAACCCAACTTAACCCCCTTCTAATTCTAAGCACAGGTGTATGTGATGTATGTGTAAATTTAAGAAAAGTTCTTTGATTTACAATTTAATCTCACTTTTCATTCTTCCAAGTTCTCTGGTGGCAGGCAATTCTTATACTGTGCACAGAATTTAACATGTATAAAGTTCACCAGGCTTTGGTGCTCAAAAGGTAAATATTTACCATTCAGGAAGGTTCTTTGTATGTTTGCAGAGAGAGATTTGTTGTTCCAGGATTTCCACCACTGAGATACCACCATTAGTCACCTCAATGTCTTGCTGATGATACTTGCCCCATCAGGGTTTTTCAGATGATAACCTCTTTCTTTTAGGCTATCACAGAGTTCCTTTCTGTTCTACTTATTCCAAGAGAAACATCAGACTTCCAGCCACCCGCTACTCTGGAGTTTCTGTTCCAGGTCCGACCAGTTTCTCCTGCTTGTTTCAGCTGTGGCTATTCAATCTCTCTCTCTCTCTCTCTCTCTCTCTCTCTCTCTCTCTCTCTCTCTCTCTCTCTCTCTCTCTCTCTCTCTCTCTCACTCTCTCTCTCCCTCTCTCTCTCTCTCTCTCTCTCTCTCTCTCTCTCTCTCCCTCTCTCTCTCTCTCTAACACAGATGACCTGTCTCCAGTCCATTCATTTCACGATATCATTTCAATTAGCACCTACTTGTGAAATGTGCATAGCATTCTCCATAGTTTCTGTAAAGTCACTGAATATGAATTCTTTAGTATTTCAAATAAGATCTGTTTTAAAATGTGTATATGTATGTAACCTAGTCTAATTTTACCAATTTATCTCCAAAATACATCTACAAATATTACATCACAGTTGTAATGGCCTGAACACCCTGTTACTGCTGGCATGTATCTGTTTCTACCTCCTGCTTCCTCCAGAATTTCCACTTTGCTTCTGAGACTGCCTTCCACAAGTCATACCTTGCTTCTTGTAGAGACCTAGTTCCCCAGCCTTAAATGCCCTTGATGTCACCCTCAGCAGGTTGCGAATCCTCTGATTCATCCAAGGCTTCTGGTTGGGAAACTCCCGGTATGTGTGCATTGGCACACACTGAACCACGCAGGTCTTGATGAAGTTGGTGATAGATATTGCATATTCATTCAAGTCTATGGATGCCCAACAGATCAGAAACATTTCAGGAATCAGGTGTGGATATGTCAGTGACTACTGTCCCGAGAAGACTTCATGAAAATAAATCTAGGGGCTATACTCCAGGATGCCAACCATGGCAAAGGTGGTATATTTTAGATCTTGAACATTTCCTTTATGCATTCACACTTTGCTCTTGCCATCACTCTGATAATTTTGGTCTCATCTGTCTACAAGATCTTTTTTTAAATACTTCTTGGCAAACTGTAAAATGATAATCTTTTCTGTGGCTAACTGGTAGTTTGCATCTTGCAGTGTAGCCTCTGTATTTCTGTTCATGAGGCCACCTGCCTCCTGAAGAGTGTTTCTGATCTGTCGGACATGCACTTGGGGATTTTTCTTGATGAGAATGCTTCTGTCACTAGCAGTAGAGATCTTCCTTGGCCTACCAGTCCCTTTGAGATTACTGAGCTCACCAGTACACTCTTTCTTCTTAATGTTGTTCAAAACAGTATCAATACAGGCACACTCCAAGGATGCGTGCTTAGCCCACTGCTCTACTCATTATATACCCATGACTGTGTGGCCAGGCACAATTCCAATACTATTTACACAGTTGTTAGCTGAATCACAAACAGCAATAAAGAAGTATACAAGAGCTCGTATAGATCAGTTCATTGGATGGTGTAACGACACAACCATGTGCTCAAAATCAACAAAACAAAGGAAATGATTGTGGATTTCAGGAGGAAGTAAGGGGAAAATGATCCAGACCTCATTGAGGTCTCAGTAGTGGAGAGAACTTCAAATTCCTGGATGTTAACATCTCCAAGGATCTGTCCTGGACCCTCCATCTTGATGCAATTGCAAAGAAAGCTTGCCAGTGGCTATACTTTGTGAGGTGTCAGAATAGATTCGGTAGGTCACCGAAGACTCTTGTTAACTTCTACAGGTGCACCGTGGAGGCCATTCTGGCTGTTTGCATCACTGCCTGGTATGGGGATGCTAACTCTCAGGACAAGAATAAACTCCCGAGGGTTGTTAACTCGGCCTACAACATCACAGGCATCAAACTCCACTTCATCAAGGACATCCACATGAGCCAGTGTCTTGAAAAAGCAGCCTCTATCCTCAAAGACCCTCACCACCCAGGCCATGCCTCTCCACTCTGCTACCATTGGGGAAAAAGCTACAGGAGCCTAAAGATGAGATTATAGCAGCACAGGGCAGCTTCTTCCCCTCTACCATCAGATTCCTGAATAATCAATAAACCAAAGATACTACCTTACTTTTCGTGCATACTTTTTAAAATTTATATTAATGTTGTAAGATGTTTGTAATAAGTATGTTTGCATTATGATGTTTCAGCCAAACACCGAATTTCATGATTTTTTTCATGAAAATAAACCCTGATTTTGATTCCGACATTTGATTTTGGTAATCCTAAGGCTTGGGTGATATGTTTTACTGTTTTATTCTTGTTTTTCAGCCTCATAATGGCTCCTTTGCCTTTCATTGGCACAACTCTGGTCCTCATGTTAAAATATGGCAATTACCAACTCCAAAGGTGATCAAAAGCTTAGAAGCAAGCCTAGCTCTCTTATACCTGCACCAATGAAGCAATTAAACATACTTGAGTAATCGCAAACACCTGTGAACCCAAATGTCCCAAACATTATGGTACTCTGAAAAGAGAGGAGAATGTATAAAAAGTACTGTGATTTCTACATGGTCAAACCAAAAAGTATACAAATAACCTTGAATAAAATCTGGAATGTACACTTTCATTAGTTTGATTACAAATTTAAAATTGTGGAGCACAGGGGCAAATAAACAAAAAAAGGTGGCCTTGTCCCAAGCATTATGGAGGGCACTGTAGTTCCCAGCCACTGAAGACAGTAAAGGGAGGGATTGTCTTGCGAGGCTAGCCCTGCACTTTGCTCACTGTTACCTTTTGGCAGAAGGTACAGAATCCTGAAGTCACGTTCTTTCAGGTTCAAGAATAGTTTATTTCTGTTATCAGGCCTTGGAACCTGCCTGCAACTATTCTCACTGTAGCTCTACTTAACACTACTTAATACTACTGCCTTAGACTTTTTCTTTGGTGTTTCGACCATCTATGATTATTTATTATTTTTCTCTTTTTCCTTTTACTTTTTTCTCATTTGTATTGTGTGTTGTGTGTCTTATGTAACTGGAAAACTCCAGCCAGTAAGACTTAATTGCATTGACGCATCATACTCATGTACCAGGTATATGATAATAAACATTCTGTTCTGGAGGTGAGAGAAGAATGACTGCTCTTTTGTATTTTTAAAACAACTTATTTATGTTCTGGTTAAAATTAATTCAATAGTTTAAAATGTTTTCAAGTTACCATTTGTTTGTTGTGTAAAATTATAAACTTAAAACTTTCAGTTCCTGTCATACATGTCCATTTATGTTCCAAGTAAACTCGACACCTCTTTAATAATGACAGAAAAGCTCACGCAGAAGAAACATATGTAAATGTGATATGTTCAATTCTGAAGATTTATGCTTGAGAAGAATGTGTTCAATGACATTTAAATTTCAACTTTTCTGAATTGGAATTCATCCAATGCTTTTATTGTAATTTAAATATTTGAGGGTGAGGAACAGTGCCATCTAATGCAGGCTAAGGGAAATAACCCCTAAACAATGAAACTAAATGGGTTAAATTTTAAGGAAAGAACTGTATGAAGAGTGATCAATATGGTCATGCACAAATGAATGAGGGGAATTGAAGAAAAAAATAGCACTAAAAGAAGTGGAAGAAGCAGGTATAATTACATTTAAAAAACATTTGGATCAGTACATCATTAGGAATAGTTCAAGTTTATTGCCACATTGTAGCGAGATTGATGGTATTCAGAGAATTGTGTGGAGCACAAACGTGCTTTTATTAGCTTACAATTAATGGCCAGTATCTACAATGGTCTTCAGGTAAATTGGAGGTAAGGCAGGACAAAGGTTTATTTCGGGACCAATGGGGGCGGAGCCCAGAGGAGGAGGGGCCGGTCGTCTAATCTACCCATAGGTAGTGAATTCCAGTTCACTGCATTCACCCCTTCCTTTAGAAGAGAACCTGCGGGTGAAAACACAGACCACATTGAGCAACACAAGCTTTTTACAATTATTTACAAGTTGAGTCTGTCTAGGGGCCTGGTTATTCTGGTCAAACACCTTCCAGAACTTCCTGTGCCTCCTGTGGGCCTTGGATACTGGGACTCAAAGGGGGACTCGGGTTCAGGATTCAATGGTTGCATAGTCGGAACCATGTCATCCAGAACCCTGCATGGTGTATTTGGTGGTTCCAGGCCTGTTGTGGGCAATGAGACCTCAGTTCCTAATTGAGACGGTGTCCTCCCTACCATCTGGGTATGCATGCAATAGGTGCACTCTCGCGAACAGAGGGTCCGTTTTGCTTCTCCTCACATGCTTTTTCAGCAGAACTAATCCTGCTGTTGTTAGCCATGCTGGAAGAATGATCCCCAATGTGGATTTCGTCAGGAATGCAAACATTAGTTCATGAGGAGTCGCATTGGTCGCAGTCAGAGAAATGATCTTAAGGAGTGGATTTGGATTACGGTGGGCAGAACCTCTTGCCAGCGTGAGTCTGGAAGGCCTTTAGACTGAAGAGCTAATTTCACAGCTTTCCAAACCGATGTGTTCTCTTTTTAAATTTGCCCATTTCTCCAGGGGTTGTAGCTAATCGTCCTGCTTGAGGCGATGCCTCTTACGAGCAGGTATCGGTGTAGCTCTTCACTCATAAACGATGAGCCCTGGTCACTGAATATAGCTGGGAACCCGGACATGGTAAAAATGGAGAGCAGAGCTCTGATGACTGTGGTGGTGGTGGTGTCTGGGCAGGGGATAGTGAACAGAAAATGCGAGTACTCATCAATAATGTTAAGAAAGCACACATTTCCGTTAGTGGAAGGAAGGAGCCCCTTGAAATCGATGGTGAGTCATTCAAAAGGGCGGGAAATTTTTATCAGGTGCACTTTAGCAGGACGATAATAGTGCACTTTGCACTCAGCACTGACCTGGCATGTCTGGGTCATCTTCCTGATGTCTTCAATAGAGAAGGGCAGGTTGTGTGCCTTGAAGAAGTTATCCATGTCCAGGAGTCAGAGCTCATTGTGAATGGAACATGACTGGCTGGTGTGTGCAGCAAAACAGCTTCCTCAGGATAGGACATCTGGTGGCTCATTGAGTGGACCTGGCCTATACATTATCTCATAGTTATAGGTGGAGAGTTTGATCCTCCACCTCACGATCTTGTCATTCTTTATTTTACCCCTTTTTGTGTTATTGAACATGAATTCTACAGATCACTGATCAGTGAGCAGTGTAAATTTCCTGCTGGCCAGGTAGTGCCTCCAATGCCTGATGGCCTCCACAATGGCTTGAACCTCTTTCTCCACTGAAGGATTTCAGAGCTCATGGCCTTGTAGGGTGCGGGAAAAGAAAGCTACAGGCCTGCCCACTGGTTAAGGGTCATGACCAGGGCTCCGTTAGAGGCATCGCTCTCCAACTGGAATGGTGGATTTTTGTCCATCGCATGCATGGTGGCCTTAATGATATAGCTCCTGACATAGCTAAAAGCCACCTGGACTTCGGCCAATAATGGAAAAGAGGTGGATTTTAAAAGGGGACAGACCTTGTCAGCGTAATGAAGTACCCACTGGACATAGTATGAGAAGAAGCCCAAGCACCTCCTTAAAGCTTTCATTGTCCTTGAGATCAAGAGATCTAAGGGGGGGGGGGGGTGCATACGCTCAGGTTCTGAGCCATTGACACCATTCTCCACCACATAACCCATGATAGCTAGACATTTAGTCTGAACACACACACACTTACTGGCATTGTATGTGGAGTTCAGGGATTTGGCTGTTTGGAGAAACTTCTGGAGATTGGCGTCATGGTCCTCCAGGTTGTGTCCACAAGTTGTGATATTGTCGAGATAGGGGAAGGTAGCCCTTAATTTGTTCTTATCTACCATTTTATCCAACTGCCTCTGGAAGACCGAGACCCCGTTCATAATACCAAAAGGGACCCTCAGGAACAGATAAAACCATCCATCTGCCTCGAATGCTGTGTAGGAATGGTCCTCAAAATGGATCGCCAGCTGGTGATATGCAGCTTTCAGGTCAATGGTCGAATAGACCTGGTACTGCGCAATTTCATTCACCATGTCCGAGATTCAGGGGAGGGGATATGCATCCAGGAATGTGAAGCGATTAATAGTTTTGCTATAGTCAATTACTAGCCTGGGCTTTTCTCCCCTTCTCACATCTACCACCTAGGCTCTCCACAGGCTGTTACTGGGTTCAATTATTTTTTTTCCCTTCAGCAGCTGATGCGTTTTGGCTCTAATAAATTCTCAGTCCCCTGCACTGTAATGCCTGCTCTTTGTGACTATCGGCTTACAGTCGGGGGTTAGATTCTGAAATGAGGTGGGGGGGGGGGGGTGGAAGTCACTATTCAGCGTGGAGAGACTGCATGTAGTTAAGTGTACTGTACAATACCTCCAAACAGTCACCGAATACGATTGCGATGCTAGATAAATACAGTAGTCCATTGGGCAAACTTTTAAGTTGTACTGCTGAGCAGTCACAGAGTTTATAAAGCTCTCAGTGAGCCAGTGTCTATTAAGCAATCCATCAGATGACTGGTTGAGGATGACTGATGCCAATGCTCCAGAGGCTGCATTGTTCTCTCTGTCGACATCGTCCTGATCCGAGGCTGGGAAGATGGCGTTGACCACGAAGAGCGGCAAGATGGCTGCCATTCCCACCATTGTTTCACTTCCGGATTTCCTCGATGCTTCACTTCCAGTAGCAGTTCCTGCCATGAAGCACAGCAAGCTGGCGGCAGTGAGCAGCATGGAGAGGCAGGAGCCCATACTTCTGGGTCTGACCACAGGATTTATGATGGTTTGGGGGTCATGCACGCAATCGTCTTCCTAGGGTTTCCCTTTGGCCCAGCAGACTTTCACCCTGTGTCCCCTCTTACCACATCCTAAACACACAAAGTCCTTTGCGGGACATCTGACACGGGGGTGTTTGGCCTGTTCACAGAAGTAGCATCCCTGGTTGCGTGTGGCCGCGGGTACCAGTGACAGTTGCACTCCGCAGGCCTGGTTTTCCGAGAAGGCATCGCTTTCATTAGAAAGATTGTCCACTTCCAGTTGGGCCTGTTCAAGAGATTTTGCCAGATCATGGGTACTGGCAAGGTCATTCTTCCCCAACTCACGTACCTCGAACCCACTCCTGCCACGAGCGTATCCCAGACCTGCTCTTCTTCTCTCACCTGGCTGAGACTGCTTCGTAGTGACAATTCTCGTCAGTGTCCATAGTTCCAGAACGTAGTCATCAATGAGAGAGTCAGTGTCTCACCAGTACATCATTCTGTGGTCTCATGTAGTGGTCCTTCAGGCCTTCGATGGCCCTCATATGTTGCACTGTCCCTGATAATTGCATATTCCTTGAGACCGACTTGGGAGAGGAGGGCTGATCTCCGGAGACTGTCGGAGTCCAAAACTTCTTGGGTGGCCATTAGTTAAGACTGGAAGCACTCCAACCAGTAGACAAATTCTTCTGGGGCCTCTGGGGACAAAGGGTGAACCTGGATCATGCCTGGCTTCAAAAGGGCTTCCAACCCGTTTCCAAAGTAAGCTAATAAAATTGTAGCATGATTGAAGGTACTTGGAGACTTGTGAGGAGCACAAAATGCTTTTATTAGCTTACAATTATGGCTGGCATCTACAATGGTCTTCAGGTAAATTGAAGGCAAGGTGGGAAAGCCGGGTTTATATTGGAATCAATGGGGGCGGAGCCAAGAGGAGGGGTCAGTCGTCTAATCTACACATAGACAGCGAATTCCAGTTCACTGCACACATGTACCAAGAAACAGTCATAGAGGTTGTTTTGTAAGATGACCCATTAGACATCTCATGTATAGTCCAAAAGTTAAGACACAATATAATGCGCTGTTAGAGAGAGGGGGTGGAATCAGTTGGTACAGAGAAAATGCAATATAATTTTACTATTTTGAGATTTATTTTGGGGTCTGATAATGATAGGAAAAAAACTGTCCTTGAATCTGGTTGTGTGTGATGTCATACTTGATAGGAGGAGCTGAAAAGTATGTGCCTAGAATGGGATTAGTCTTTCAATATGTTGGCTGCTTCTCCATGGCAGTGAGTTATAGCTGGAGTTGATGGAGGTGTGTGTGTGTGTGTGTGTGTGTGTGTGTGTGTGTGTGTGTGTGTGTGTGTGTGTGTGTGTGTTTGTGTGTGTGTGTGTGTGTGTGTGTGTGTGTGTGTGTGTGTGTGTGTGTGTGTGTGTGTGTGTGTGTGTGTGTGTGCATGCTATGGCCTGAGCCTCATTCACAATCTTCTGCAGTTTCTTGCAGTTTTGGGTGAAGCAGTTCCCACACCATGCAGTGATTTACCCTGGTTGGTTTCAATGGTGCACCTGTGGAAGTTGTTAAGTGATGGCAGTTACATGTCAAATTTCATTGGGATCTGAGGAAGTAGAAGCACTAATCTGCTTTATTGGCCATTGCATTGAAGTCAGTGGACAAATGTTTGGAGATGTTTAACCTAGGAACTTAAAGTTATCTCTTATCTTCACTTCAGCATTGTTGATGTAGATCAGGGAGAGAGCTTTGCCACTTTTTCAGATGTTAATCCAGAATTATTTGAAGGCTCATTCCTTCAGATTGTAATTTGGTGCTTGGAGATTTAATTTTTTGTTCTTGCTTTTTTGATCCATCTGCTATTTCTTTCCTTTTCATTCTAAATATATTTAAATAATTGCATTTTAAATTTCCCAGTTGTAACATGAGTTTTGACCAACGGATGCTGGTGTAATAACGTAACCACCCTGTGCTTGGAATTTACTATGGCAAAATACAAACAGCTTGAGGCACAAAGGTCAGCAGGTTAACAGCAGGAAAAATGACCTAAATGGGTACAAGTTGTAATGCAGAGAGTATATTATGTGCCTGTACTGAGCCAAGGGGCAGAATTCAGACTATTGGCTTCACTCAAAATGCTGATGGCTTTTTCAAGGCTCCATTTATTTGGATGGAGTTTCCAACCTTGAATGAAAACAAATTGTTTATTTTACTTAATATTTTAATCAGTTTGTGTTACTGGATTTTTATTTGGTTTATTTAAACTTAGTTTAAAATTAATTAAGTCTGCTTCAACCGCATTTCAATGTTTTAATGATCAGAGACTTTAAATATTGTTGAGGTCTTTATTGGGTATGAGCTGTCCAAAGTCCACCAGGGCATTCTGTAGCCAGGCCTCAGGATCCACCACCTGAAGCTCACTTGATGTGGCAGATTGTTCCACTTGACAGATGACCCTAGTAGCAAGGTTTTGTGCTTAATTTAATCTGCAGGGCTGTAAAAGGTCAGTATGGTTGAACATGAGGAGCAGTTCAGCTCAACATCGCCTGGCCTAATAGATATACTGACACATTAGAAGTGAAAAGCAATCACAATAAAGAGTGAAACTGGAATGAAAACAGAAGCTTGTTCGCAGTCTGGTCATGTGGTAGAACAGGCTTGAAGAACTGTTTTGACTGTCTTCTGAATGCTTTTGAATATGGTTTTCTTTACTATGTAGCTATTACTATACAAGGTAAGATGCCTAGATAAAATCCAGGTGTGAACTACAAGATGTTGCGGTATAAAAGAATCTGGCATTCCAAATGCAACAAACACAAACAATTAGTATACAGCTATAGGTAATAATAGGAAGGCTAAAGAAATTTGGACTTTCTGGCAAGTGTTACAAGATCAAACCAGCAACCACAAAGAAGGCATATCACACAGGAGTAAAGATGAACAATTACATTATTAATAAAAATTCACCTTCAAACTTTAATTCAAAAACCCCCCTTTTATAACAATGCCCACTGGTTAATATACAAATTTCTATAACAGTGTAAAATTAATAAATTCCCCAGCCTAAATAAAATATTTGTAATCAAAGTCTAAGTTATATTTCCAACCAGCCCACAGAAAAAAAAACAGACATAAAACAAACACAAAACACATAAGCTCACAAAAGTGTTCAATCGAAGTAAAGATCGTAAACAAAATTCAGTTTGTTTGGTAAACTGAAGCAAAAAGTTCTTTGAGAGAGAGAGAGAGACCACAAAATTTGAAGTTGTCTTTTTGTGTTGCTTGCAGAGAGAGGAACAATGGCTTGGTCTGGATCCTTCTAGCTGCCTTTGGAATGTGCCTCCCTTTTAAAATGCCCAACATTCTAAACTGCCTCCCAGACAATGACTCTGCTTGGGCCTCCTACCACTCCACAGTCACACCCAATGGTGGTTTGTCTTTTGAGTCCAGAAATTTCTAGATCATCTTCTGAACATGCCCAGTCCATCTCCCATTCTCAGCAGTCCACTTTCACCTTGGCTCTTAAAGGCAAACTGTCACTTTCCAACATAAAAACCACACAACACATAGGCCAATACACAACACAGAACTCTGTAACACATTCTGAGAGGAGTTGAGACTATAGATGTTAAGAAGAGAGTTCCTCTTCAGGAGGATGTCCAGAATTAGAGATCATAATTTCAGAAAAAAAATCTCCAATTTTAGATGTATCTGTGAATGATTTTATTTTCTCAGGCATTCATGAATCTTTGGAATTCTCTAGCAAGAGAGCTATGAATGCAGGTTCAATGAGGATATCGGAGGGTGAGATATTTAAACTGTAAGGGGGTCAAGTGATGTGGGAGAAATGGGATAGTGGAACTGAGGCCACAGCTGGATCAGCTGCTGTGTCATTGAATGGCAAACCAGATTGGAGGTGCTGGCTTTCTCCTGCTCCTGCTTCTTACGTTGATGTTCTTTCTTATGTGTTGAGTTTAATACATGTTCCTGCTTCTTTTCTAGAAGGTGCATGCCTATTTGAAGAGGTGGAATATAACGACAGAGATATTTGGAAACCGGAACCCTGCCAAATCTGTATCTGTGACCTTGGAAACATCCTCTGTGATGATATAATTTGTGATGACATAGACTGCCGTGATGCTGAAATACCCTTTGGAGAATGCTGTCCTATATGTGTAACCTCTTTTCCAACAAAACCCCCTGTAAGAAGCTTTCCGTTGCTGTGTTTCATGCTGATTAAGCTGCTAATCTTTTAGTTACAACTAGACATTAACTTTAAAGATAGGATATTTAAGCCATTTACATGTGATGCAGTTCACTTTAATAATAATGATCCATAAATTTAGTGGTGTGACACTGGATGCATTAATTGAAAACTAAACATCCATGATGTAGCAGGTTGGAATTGCATTATAGCAAATTGGAAGTGTATTCCCTCTACATTGAATTAATGTTAAGGAATTGCAGGTCCTGCAAGATTAGATCTCCCCCTGACCAACATTTAAAAGAGCTGGTTCTGATGCAAAGTCATCTAGCCAAAGGGTTAGCAAAAATAAACTGCTGGAGGAACTCAGCAAATCAGGCAGCATCTACGGAGGCAAAGGGATGGTCAACATATAAATGGAAGTTAGCCAGTGTAAAGAGGTGAAAGGGAGGGGTGAGAAAGGGGCTGTCGGGTGATCAGTGGGGGATAACGACAGATGGAGCTAGTTGAGGTGGAGGTGTATGGGAGGGGCAAGCTAGTGATTGAGGCAGATTGGGAACCTGATAAGGGAGGTTTATAGGTAGATTGAACTAGACATGGGAAGAGGTAGGAAAGGTACATAAGGGAGAATGGAAAAGGTGTTCAAAGGGAGTGGGAAAGGAATACAAGGTGTTGATTAAATTAAGTTGGAAAATAAAGTTCAGACTGTCCAAGTGGAATATGAGGTGTTCTTTTATTGCTTTTAGCCTCACCATGGTAATAATTATTCCTTGTCTCCCACCTCTCTCTCCATTACCTAGATTGATTATCTTCCCCCACCTGATTGAATCAGCCTTCACCCAAACACTTTTCATCCTGAGTTCCTCCTCCCTACTTCTTGCCTTACCCTACGATTAAAGGTTGGTCAGTGATGAATCAGCTGATTATGGTTCAGCCTGGTACAATATCCTGAGGAACTCTTACTGTATGTCCTGTAGCTGAGAAGATTGACTAACAACCACCATAATCATCTTAGGTATGATTCCAAGCCACAGAGCATTTTCTCCTGATTCCCATTGTCTCTAGTTTAGGCAGAGATCATGGATGCCATATTCGACCAAGGTAGCAGTACAATCAGGAGCTTAGCGACTTCTGATGAACCCAAACAGACCTTGTGAGTAGGTTGGTCCTGAACAAGTCGCCTTGATAGCAGAATTGATTATTCCTTCCCTCACTTTGTGGAAGACTAAGAATAGATTAATGGGATATTAATTGATCCAATTGGATTTAACCTGCTTCATGTGGACAGGATATACCTGGACAATTTTCACATTGTTGGATAAAGGCCAGTGTTGTAACTGTGCTGGAACAACATGGCAAAGGATGCAACAATTTATGGAGCACAAGTCTTCAGAAGTATTATCAGAATATTATCAGGGCCTGTTGGTTTTGGGGTAACTTAGCTCTCTCTATTGCATGTTGTTTATGTTGTTTGGCATGCATATAGTCCTGCCTTGTAGCATCACTAGATTGACCCTCATGCCTGATGCTGCTCCTGCCATGCCCTCCCACATACTTCATTAAAATATGGTACATCCCTTGGTACGATGTTGATGTTAGATCAGTGACCATGAGGTTACAGCTTGTGCTTGAGTGCAGTCCTTCCACTGCTGATCGACCACAATGCCTCATGCATGCCCGATCCTGAGCTGCTTCGCATTTGACCCAATTCAGCATGGTGGTCATGGCACACAAGTGGTCTGTGCATTTTCACTGTGAAGACAGATTTTCATCTACACAAGGACTGTGCGGTGCTCATTCCCACTTTTATGGTTGTGGACAGATGCATCAGCAACAGGTAAACTGGTGAGGATAAGATCAACCACTTACGGAGACTTATCTATCAGCAAAGTTCTTCAACACTTGGTCAGCACGGTCAGTAGTCAGTCATGGTGACTGATACTGCCAAGAGCAGATTCTGTGCCTTTCTGACTCTCAGTGAATCTTGCAAGTAGTGTTCTACATAGAGTTGTGTTGCTTCATCAGCTGAGAGTTGATCGTAGATGGTTTCCTTGCCCAAGTTTAACCAAGTCCCATGAAATATCACATGATCTTGATTCGATATTGAGAACTCCCAGGGCAGTTTTGTTCCTGACAGCATGCCACCCTGCTGAGTCTGCCCTGCCTGGAAGGGATTTACCCAGGGATGGAGATGGTGGTGCCTGGGTCATTGACTCCAAGTTATGATTCTGTGAGTATGACCATGCAGGCTGTTACATGGCTAGTCTGTGAGACAGGACTCCCAGTTTTGGCACAAGATTGCAGATAGTAATGAGGACTTGACAATGTTTTTGATGTTGTTTCTGATGCCTCGGTCAATTCCAGGTAATCCATCTGGTTTTTCCTCTTTGTAGCTTTTTAGAATTTTAAAACAAATGAATGGCTTTTGAGGCCATCACAGAGAGCATTTAAGAGATAACCACTTGGCTTGTGGGTCTGAAGTCATATGTAGGCAAGGAAGGCAGATTTCCTCCTGCAGATGAATCAGATAGCTCTTTACAACAATTAACTATACATTTCTTGGTCATTATTAGACTTTTTATTTCCAGAATTAGATTGAAACACAGATAACCCAGAATTTACCCTGGGTATCTGGAATATTAATCCAGAGATTATACCACTACACCTTCGACTTCCTTGGGATACCGTGATGATGTACATGAATCTTTCACTGAGTAACCCTGGAATACAGTGTTGGAGAATGTAGATCTATCACTGTATAACACAGAGATACAGTTTTAATGAGTGTGGATCTCTCACGGTCTAATTCTGGGATGTAGTGTAGGCGAGTATGGATCTGACACTGTACAACAATGGGATGCAGTGTTGAGGTGTATGTATCTGTCATTGTATAATAATGGGATACGGTGTTGGTGAGTGTGAATATGTATGACCCTGGTATACAGTGCTGGTGAACATGGATCCGACGCTGTATAACACTGGAATACAGTATTGGTTGTGTGGACCTGTCACTGTATAACCCTGGGTACATTGTTAGTGATTTTGCACCTGTTTCTGTATAACCATGGGATACAGTGTTGGTGACTGTGGATCTATCACTGTATAACCCTGGGATCCATGGCTGCTGGACATGGATCTGTCACTGTATAACTCTGGGATACAATGGTGAGTATGGATCTGTCACAAAAAAAAACATGGATACAGCTTGTATAAACCTCAGAGTAGTGAGTTAAGGTTTCTTGCCGAAACTACATTTTCAGAGTCTTTCCTAAAGAACTGGTTTGGGCACATTAAGTTGCTAGATTCTTCATACCTGCCCCTGGCCTCTCCCAGAATTCTCTCTCATCGAGAAAGGCATGTGCAAGTGAAGTTGAAGGATTCTTGAAAGCTGATGCTTTGAAGTACTGTACTTATTGTGGATGGACAAGAGGAAAATGTGCAGGGTAGTGGAAAATATTTCTCCATTGACAAGAGGGAGAAGAGTGTGAGCAACTAACTATAAAAACAGTCATAGGCTGAAGTGCCCGTTGATGAAGTTGACAAAGACAATGGGGTCAAACAATAATCATGGCTTTTATTAGCAGAAACTCATGGTACAATAATGAAAGACAATAGGTGCATATACAATTATATCCAAGGGGAGTGTCCTTAACAGTAGAGATAATGCACAGCCAATGTTAATGCAGGACTCACCAGAGGGGAGACAGACAGCTTGACAGACGTTCACCACATAGGCCTATTGTGAAAACAAGCTGTTTGGCCCACCTTGTTCATGCCAACCAAGTTGCCCATCTGTGTCTGCAATTGAATCATGTCTCCCTAACTTTTATGGATTTTCTGTTCTAAATAGTTTTGAGTATTTTCTTTATAATTTAGCCCTGATTGTATTACCACATTTTGAAGATGATTGTGCTTTCAAAAGTGATCAGATTCTGGAAACATACATGATATCATTTCAAGCAATGACCATCATTACAGAAGACTGTTTGGCCATTGTGCCAGTTTTTTTTTTCCCCCTGCAATTTTCTGCAATACAATGGAGTTCTTTTTGAACCTACCCACAAGAAGTCCAAGCACGATTTTCTGAATATCCAGGGCCCCAGTATGTCTTAGTTCATCAATGTTCCTTATTTACCCGAAGGGTTTTTTAGCTGTTTGCTGCTTGAATATAAATGAGATCCAAGTTTCAACATCAAGTCACTTCTGTCCTTTTATGCGATTATCATCCTTTCATACAAATGTCTAGACCGTGATTGATTAGCGCACTTTGGTCAGAGAGTGAATTAACTTCAGCCAATTGGATTCTAATAAGTTAGCATTCTTCTTAAATTTATGCTTGCTATAAATGCCTCAGAAAAAATGTTAGACCATTAATGACTATAGTTTAACTTTAGTTTCAATATTTTCAGTAGCTCAGGAAAGGTCATTAATGTTTGTGTCAATAATAATAATTTTACAAAAGGTTATTTTCCTTGTATAACTTTAAAAGAAATGTTTTTTTAAACCCTGTGGAAATAGTATAAACACTATCCCTCCAAAACATATGGGATGGCAGGGTTAATTGGGTGTAATTGAGCTGTAGGGGTTTCATGGGATGGAAGGACCTTCTACTCTACTGTATCATTAAAATTAAAAAATGTAAGAACTCAGCTTCATTAAATTTGATTTTGATAACCTGAATTTTCCACTACTTTTTGTCCAAATCTGAAATGAATAAGTAGAAGAATTTCAGTACAAATTCTTCCTGTTTTGCTGTCATCTTCTAGTGCCAGGTATTCATATCAATTTGCTCAAGATGTTTTGGGTTGATCTTGGATTGCTGTCACTTTAAAAGGCTGTTATTTTAACGTGTGCAAGAAACAGACCTTTTAAAAAAAAACGATGCAGGATGGCTCTAAAAATGCTAGGGAAAGGGATTAACTGAATTCTGTTTTCTAAGCCGTCACTAAAGGGTTAGCAGATTGAACGACCTCTTCTTGTGCATGAAAACCAACTCTCACAGTTACTTTGACTACATCTCTTCACGCCTCATTCCCTGTCAGCTCTGGGGGTTCCATTCCTTTCTCACAATTCCTTCGTCTCTGTCATGTCTGCTCCCAAGTTGAGGTCTACCACGCCAATCATCTGAGAGGTTCTGCAACTTCAATAAACATGACTTTGCCGCTGCTGCCATCAACTCTGCACTCACTGACATATCCTCCAATATCTGTACATCTGCTCTGGGCCCCCTCCGCCCCATGCACAGTGAGTACAGGATTTTCCTTGTCCTCACCTACCATCTACTAGCCTCCGCAACCAACATTTCTGGCACCTACTGTGTGGTCCCACCACCAGGTGTGTCTTCCCCTCCATCTTCCACCAGGGACCACTCCCTTGGTGACCCTTGTCCACTCCTCCCTTCCACCCATCACCCCAGGGAACCTACGCCTATGACCACAGGAAGTGCTGAACTTGCACCCATACCTCCTCACTTGCCACTGTTTAGGTGCCCAAACAGTACTTACAAGTAAACCAATACTTCCCTTGTGAATGTGCAGATGTCATCTACTGCATCTAGTGCTCACATTGTGGTCTCCTCTACATCAGAAGAGTGGAAACAGACTGGGAAATTGCTGTGAAATCCCTGCTGCAATAGCAGTGAACTCCCAGTGGCCACCCATTTCAATTCTCCACCACATTCCCATGTTTGTCCATGGACTCGTGTACTACCAGACTGGGCAGCCCACAAAATAAAAGAACAACCCCTCATATTCCATCTGGGCACTCTACAACTGGATAGCATTAACATAGACTTCTCTGGGATTTCTCCCCCACTCTCCCATCCCAATTTCTCCTTTTCTCTAGCTCTGTCTCTCTCTTTTTCCTTTTCCCTTCTTCTTCTTTCCTCCAGCTCTGTATTCACAGAGTGTCCCCACCCTTCAATCTATTCCCACCTTTCTTCTTCTGGTCTTCCATCCATGTCTTTTGGTCTGTGCTCCTTTCCCTGCACTTTCTTTCCTTCTCTCCAACATTTTAATTCAGATGCCTGCCTGCTTGTTATTCATGCCTTGGAGAAGATCTCAAACCAAAAGCTAGTTATATACCTTTACCTCCTATGGATGGTGCAAGATCTGCTGGGTTCCTCCAGCATTTCTGTGTTTTTCTTTCTTTTTCAAACTATTGATTAAAATTTCATAATATACACAGCATGAGAAGAATAGAAATAACATAATTAAAATGGTTTGTCCAAATCTATATAGTATAAGTATCATATATAAATCCCAAAGAGTGAAGATGTGCTATATTAGAAATAATTCTCCTAACAAAGAAAACAGAGATAAAGAAATAATTGAATATTGTAGCATGTGGCTGTGGTTATAGCACTGGCTTAGAGCTCGAGAGAAGACACGCACACTCCAGAGTAAAAACACTACTGATTGATTGGGTCATTCGTGTGATGTGCTATCAAGCAGAAAAGTAGACACAAAACATAAAGACTGTTCAACAGGCTTTACTCCACACAAATTTCCAAAGAGCTGGCTGTGAGAGTAGCTGTGCTGGCAATGTCCTCAAGTGGCCAAATATAGTTTATATCCAGGAGGGTGATTGGCAGCCGACCGGGTGGGGCTTGGCCCATTCAAGTTGGCTGATTGACAGCCGACCAGGTGTTGGATGTCCTCCAGTGCTCTTCCTGCTGGTACAGAGGTTGCCCCCTGCAGTAGGCTAGTAGTGTATCACCACAATTCGCTCTTCCTTTTATAGGCTGGCTGAGCTGAGCCTTTCTGGTACATCATCAGCAGGTGTAGCCTATGCTTTACTATCCACCAATTGCTGATCAGCCTGTTTCCTCTGTTGCCATTGTGGCCTATGGACGAAGGCTGTTTAGGCCCATGCTGCCTGCTCGATCATTGTTTGGATGTTGCTACTTGTGTCGGGCCCCAGAGTAGGCCGCAGGCCACTGAGCAACTCCTCCCCAAGATCTAGTGATCTGTGTGCCAGCTCTATCCTTGGGAGGCCTGCCTCTGCATAGTGGACCTGTATGGGTGACCGGCTGGTTTGAGACAGTCAATTGTAAACGCCTCTTCCCTGCATCCGATGTCTAACACACAGGTGATTTTGTTGTGCTTGAGCACCTAGTAGGGTCCTTCGTAAGGCCATTAAAATGGCACTTGGTGAGCCTCTTGTCTCACAAAGACGTGACTGCAGTCCTTTAAGTCTTTAGGGATTAAGGTTTTGGGCTGGCCATGAGCTTTGAGAAGTGCTGGGGTCAGTGTGCCTAGTTGTTCTCTTAGGCAAGTCTGGGCCACTGCTGGCAGTTTGCTTGTGTGTTAGGCCAGGAATTTGCCAGGGATGAGCAGGGGTGTGCCATAGATCATCTCCACTGCTGATACATCAAAATCCTCTTTGGGAGTGGTATGAATACCCAGGAGGACCCACGGGAGTTTATCAGTCCAGTTAGAGCCTGTGATCCAGGCCATGAGGGCTGGGTTGAGGTGCCTGTGGAACCTTTCCACCAACCCGTTGGCCTGAGGGTGGTACACCGTGTATGGTGGAGTTATGTTCCCATGGTGTTGGCTAAGGCCGCCAAAAGGCCTGAGGTGAACTGTGTCTGAGGTCAGATACTCTGGAACCCCAAACCAAGTGTTAATTAGGCCTCTGGCATATGCTTCCATGGAGATTTCTGCCAGAGATCTATTTCTGGCCACCTATCAGGTGGCCCATCTTTGTCCAGAGGTATCGTGCTCTTCTTGATATTGGTAGGGGACCCATAATGCCAATGTGCACATGGCTGAACCCTCGTTGAGCCAGTTCGAAAGACTGGGGGGGGGGGGGTGCTTTGATGTGCTTCTGCACTTTTCATACCATATACTTTTGTTCAATATGTATGTATGGATATGGTTTTAAAATTCTTAAATAAAATGTTTAAAAAATTATGCTGGAAAGGAAAAGTTAATTCAAAGAATAACACCAGTTATATCCCATGAATGTAATCAATAAATTGTTTTCACAAATTTAGTAGTTGTATCTAAAGTACAACTTCTGATTTTGTTCCAGATTTAAGAAAGACATAATATGAGAAAGTCTTTGAAACAATGTTGGGGAATCAGACTCTTTCCATCTAAGTAAAATGGCTCTTCTAGCTAATAGTGTAGAAAAAGCCATAACTCAATATGTAAAAGTAGGTAAACTTCTACATATGTAATTCCAAAAGGAGGAGTTAAGGGGTTAGGTTGTAATAGAATAACATAATTAATATTAATAGAGTTTTAAAAATATCTTTCCAACATGGGACATGAACAAAACGTATGAGTCAATGAAGTAACATCAGAATTGCATCTATCACAAGTAGAACTCATATTAGGAAAGATGTGAGCTAGTTTATCTTTAGACATATAAGCTCTATGAACTATTTTAAACTGTATTAAAGAATGACGTGTGAAAAGTGAAGAAGTATTAATTAGTCTAGTAATTCTTCTCCACGTTTCAGGAGATAATGTTAGTTGAAGTTCCAATTCCCATGTTTATCAAATCTTATCCATGGAGATTGATCTCAAATTTAATATAAGAGTATAAAGAGCATCAATTGAACCCTTCTGGGATACAGTCTTGGTGAGTGTGGGTCTGTTACTGTGCAACCCTGGAATACAGTGTTGGAGAGTGTAGATCTACCACTATATAACATTGGGATACATTGTGCAGGGGAGTAGGAAATGCTTCTCAATTGGGAAGAGGGAAAAAAGGTATGAGCAACTAACTTTATATATATATAAATGTTATAGTCATTAGCCTATTGTGAAAACAAGCTCCACTGGCCCACCTCATCTGTATCAAACACATTTGTCTGCACTTCAATCATATTTCCCTAACTTTTATGCCTTTTATTTCTGAATAGTTTGGAGTATTTTCTTTATAATATAGCCCTAATTGTAATACCACATTATGAGGATGATTGTGCTTTGAAAAATGGTCAGATTCCAGTAATGACCATCACGATAGAAGGCTGTTTGGCCCATTCTACCAGATTTTTTTCCTGGCATCTTCTGCAATAAAAAGTTGATTGCGAACTACACAATTTTCTGCTTATCCACAGCCCCAATAAGTATTAGTTCATCAATATTCCTTATTTACCTGAAGGTTTTTTTTTAGCTATTCCCTGCCTGAACATAAATGAGATCTGCTTCAATATCAGGCCACTTCTTTACTTTTGCATGAAGAATCAATCATATCATCCTTTCATATACTGTAAGTATCTAGACATTGATTGATTAGTGCACAGTGGTCAGAGAGTGAGTAACTTTAGCCCCCGGCCTTTTCAAAGGGTGAACAAACCCTCTTGTAGGGTCAACGCCCATCTAGCAAACACATACCATGAACTGCGGAAAGGGCATCCCTTGCATCAAAGCTTGGTCTGACCATTCACTGCAACATAACTTACCCCAGCCGTCTTAGACCTCACCATGCCGCTGGATCTGGGAGGGGATGTCAAGAGGGTGGGTCTGGACCTGTGCAACCACTACTCACCTAAAATCCATTCTCACACATTCTGTTCCTTTCTGAGGAGTGGAGTATCCTCATATCAAACCTCACAAAGTGACTAATAGGAACCATCACCATCCTATGGGATGGATAGCCAGAAGGACTTTAGTGTGAAAATATAATCATTAACGGTCTAATATTTTCTCTGAGGCATTTATGAGTGTAAATTTAAGAAGAACATTAACTTGTGAGAATCCAATTTGCTAAAGTTCTTCTGGCTATCCATCCCATAGGATGGTGATGGCTCCTATTAGTCACTTTGTGAGGTTTGATATGAGGATACTCCAAGGTATCCAAGGTCACCAAATCATTATTATCGTCTTCAACAATAATGCCCTTTCCTACACCATTAAAAGTATTTAGACTATTGTTAAAATATAATCATTAATGGTCTAATATTTTCTCTGAGGCATTTATGAGTGTAAATTTAAGAAGAACATTAACTTGTGAGAATCCAATTTGCTAAAGTTCTTCTGGCTATCCATCCCATAGGATGGTGATGGTTCCTATTAGTCACTTTGTGAGGTTTGATATGAGGATACTCCAAGGTATCCAAGGTCACCAGATCATTATTATCATCTTCAACAATAATGCCCTTTCCTACACCATTAAAAGTATTTAGACTAGTGTTAAAATATAATCATTAACGGTCTAATATTTTCTCTGAGGCATCTAATCATTAACGGTCTAATATTTTCTCTGAGGCATCTAATCATTAACGGTCTAATATTTTCTCTGAGGCATTTATGAGTGTAAATTTATGAAGAACATTAACTTGTGAGAATCCAATTTGCTAGTCTAAATACTTTTAATGGTGTAGGAAAGGGCATTATTGTTGAAGACGATAATAATGATTTGGTGACCTTGTCCACTCCTCCTTTTCACCAATCACCCCCAAGGCACCTACCCCTACATCCGCAGGAACTGCTGCACTTGCACTCACACCTCCTCACTCCCCACTATTCAGGGCCTCAAACGGTCCTTCCAAGTAAAGCAACATTTCCCTTGTGCATGTGCTGGGGTCATCTACTACATCTGGTGCTCCGATCGTGGTCTCCTCTACATTTGGAAAATCACTTCATTGTGCATCTACGCTCTGTCCACTGCAATAGCGGGGATCTACCAATGACCACCCATTTCAGTTCCCCACCTCATTCCCATGCTGAAGTATCTGCCAATGATCTCATGCATTACCAGACTGGAGCTGCACACAAATTGGAGGCACTCTCCAACCCTCCTCCAACTCCTTCAATCTATTCCTACCTTTCAGCTCCTGTTCTTCCATCTACGTCCAATTATTATGTTTTATCTTTTGGTCTGTGCTCCTCTCCCTGCTCTTTTTTCCCCTCTCCAGCATATTAATTCAGGTGCCTGTCTGCTTGTAACTCATACCATTAAGAAGAACTCAAACCAAAATGTTAGTTATATATCTTTACCTCTATGGAGGCTGTAAGACCAGCTGAGTTCCTCCAGGATTTCTGTGTTTTTACCGCAATCACAGCATGTGCAGAATTTTGTGTTTCACCCCATGCAAAAGATGAATCAATGTTCTTGTTGAATGACAGGGTCGGCATACACATCTGCATGTCATTTGCATGCAATTTTAAAAAATCTTCTGACAAAGTAATGATGAGTTTTCTTTCCTAATTATACAGGAACATATGGTCATTTTTTTTGTTGCTATTTCTAATTTGTAAAGTGTACATTTTATTATATTACAGAATGGTGAACATGTCAGAGGACCGAAGACAGACCCTGTAAGTGCATGCTTCTTATTTAAAATAAAATGAACAGCTTTTAATAGTTTTTTTCATCGTAAATCTGCAATCTCATGCTATTGAAAGATAACATGCATTGCAAATCATGTTTGGAATTCTCTTTGTAATAGCAAGTGTAAAGGTATTGTTAATACTTTCCCTAGAAATCTGAATCAGCAAACAATTTTACCACTGAAACATTCTGACAAGTCAGTGCATGTGGACAAAATAGCTTCAGATTATTTCATTTATTTGTGCACAAAAGTTGAGTTTTCTCAAGCTATTTAATCTTAAGGATAGCCTACATTTTTGAGCACTTATTAAAATAAATATAACTTGCAAATGTAGCTGATTTCCTATGTTGAGGTTTTGTAAGCAAATCCTTGCAAAGTTTTCAAAACTATCATTTTTTTACACAATTGTATTTTCTAATTGTACCCATGTAATGTTTGCATTCTTTCTTAAGGAAGTTGCTTATTATTTGACTGCAGGTCTGTTGAAACATCAGACCAATGAAGAACATGAAATTTTGAGTCCTCCTTCATACAGAGGGAAGTTAATTACCTGTACGTGATCTCTTAACTTGGGATAGTAATCTCATACCACACCGACTTATCTGGCAATATGTGAATCAGCTCACTGAAGCTTTTTTAACAGAATATTCTGAACCATAAGACTTAGAAGGAAAAATTAAGCCATTCAGCCCCTCGAGTCTGCTCCGCTGTTCAATCATCTCGGATATATTTTTATCTCAACCCCATTCTCTTGCCTTTGTCCTTAACCTTTGACACATTACTAATAAAGAACTTATCAGTCTCTGCTTTAAATCTACCCATTCCCATTAATGGTCTCCACAACCATCAATGGCAGCAAATTCCACAGATTCATCACCCTCTGGCTAAAGAGATTCCTCGTCATCGCTATTCTAAAGGAGCTTCCTTTTATTCTGAGGCTATCCCCTCTGGCCCTAGTCTCGCTCACTACTGGGAACATTCTCACCACATGCACTCAATAAAGAGCATTTAATATTCAGCAGGATTCAATAAGATACGCTATCATCCTTCTAAACTGCAGAGAGTACAGACCCAGAGCCATCAAACACTCCTCATACATGAACCCCCTCATAATCGGGATGATTCTCGTTAATATCCTCTGGATCACCTCATTCACCAGCACAACTTTTCTTGTATACGAGGCTCAGGACTGCCCACAATACTCAAATGTGCTCTGACCAATGCCCTATAAAGCCTTAGCAACAGATCTTTGCTTTTATATTCTATTCCTCTCGAAATGCATGCTGACATGGCATTTGTTTTCCTTACATCTGACACAATGTCCAAGTAAACCTTTAGGGAATCTAGTACTAGTACTCCCAAATTCCTTTATAACTCTGACCTCT
Source organism: Narcine bancroftii (assembly GCF_036971445.1). NCBI lineage: Eukaryota > Metazoa > Chordata > Chondrichthyes > Torpediniformes > Narcinidae > Narcine > Narcine bancroftii. The sequence goes on along the minus strand of NC_091472.1, from coordinate 251,479,102 downwards.
GAATTCTCTCCCTATTTAGAAAATAGTCTATACCTTTATTCCATCTACCAAAGTGCATGACCTTACAATTCACTACGTTATATTCTATTGGCTATTTCTTTGGCAATTCTTCCAAACAGTCCAAGTCTCTCTGCAGAATCCTGCTTCCTCAGCACTACCTGCCCTTCCACTTATCTTTGTACCTTTGAAAACTTGGCCAATTCTGTCATCCAGATAATTAACATATCATGTGAAAAGCTGTGGATCTAACACCAAGCCCTGCAGAAGACCAATTGCACTGGCACCCTCTTGAGTGGTATCTTTCAAAGGCCTCCTCAAAATTCAAGGAGACACCCGTTGACTCTCCTTTGACTCTCTTTTGATATTCACTTTTGTATAATGAGTAAATTATTCCAAAATATATAGATATTTATTTTATATTCTATCTTTATGTATGGTTGTGATAATGTACTGTGTATTGTGTATATGTGTGCACCGTGGTCCGGAGAAATGCTGTTTCATTTGGTTGTACATGCACCAGTCAGATAATAAATTTGAACTTTTAAATTATTAGCCAGCTTACCTTTGTATTTCATCTTTTCTCACATTATTGCTTTCTTTGTTGCCTTCTGTTAGTTTTTCAAAGATTCTTAATCTCTTGCTTCCTGCTATTTTTTGCAATACTGTATGCCCTCTCTTTTGCTTGCTTTTATCTTATCTTTGTCTCATCCTTCCTTTTGAATTATTCAGTCCTTGATGTGTGTTTCGTCTAAAAAACTTAAAATACATGATGAGTCAGGAATGCTTCTTCTTCTTTGGGATGAAATCATTCTTAATCTTCCAAATTTCTTGCAGAAAGTCCTGTCATTGCTGCTCTATCAATCATCCTTCCTAGGGTCCCCTTCCAATGAACTTTGGCCAGGTCCTCCCTCACACCTCTGTAATTCTTGAACTCCCTGCTCCACCACATGACACAGACTGCATAAAGGTAACTCATAGTCCAACAGAGACCTTGCCAGCATCACCTACATCTCACAAATGAATGAAAAACACAAAGTTTGGAAAGACAAAATGAGCACATGAATGCCATGAGTTGAATATTGTTTTTATTCATTAATTGTAAATGTTAATTTTATTTTATAAGGGTCCACCTGGCTCACCTGGAAGCAATGGCCCCCCAGGGCCCCCGGGGCCACCAGGGCCACCAGGGCCCCCAGGGCTGACTAATGGAGTAAGTTGACCATCTGCATGAGGCACTCCTGCAATTCTCTGTTATTGAAGTAGGGTACAATGATCAATCTTACATGATTGTGTTTACCATATTGATTGTGTTTACCATATTGATTGTGTTTACCATATTGATTGTGTTTACCATATTGATTGTGTGCCAAAGTTCTAAGCATTATGTTTCTATATTCTGATGAAATTTACTATTTATCATTAACATCAGTAACATTAGAATAACTTTGTTAGATTTTATCTTTGTAATGCATCTCATCCATTATTTTTTCCTGCTCAATTCCTCTCATCTTTAATAATTACATTGAAAGATAATAGTCATTAGATCTTTATTAAAATCTGTTAGATTAGTAAGATTAGATTTTCATTATTGCCAGCGAGATGGAAATTTTATGAAATTTGAGGGTTTTTTTTTTCTAATTGTTTTATGAGGGTATAATTCCAAGCACATTTAATGATGTTTTGTTGTAAATATAATGGTGTTGAATTCAGTCCTCAATGCAATAACTGAAAATTTCCATTTTAATTTTCATTAAAATTACAGATAACACTTGTCCTCTTTACTATGGGAAAAATAGTTAATATTTATTATTCTAATATTCCTTCAAGGACTAAGACAAATTTGATTAAGCAAAATAAATTATTTTGATTAATTAGACCAATTGTAACTGTTTTATTAATTTTCTCATGTGAATGCTTCAGTAAGGTTCTCAATTTTGAAAAGTGTTCATATTTACTAATTGCAGATCACTTATCCTTCCAAAAACATGCATGGATATGATGGCAAGTACAGCAAAAGCTCAGGAATAACTGCATCTTCTGTTCCAGTGAGTTGATTTTTGTCATCATACTTAAGTTAAATGGATTATGAACACAAATAAATCCAGTGATAACTGTGCTTTAATGTTGGAATAACTCCATTTTATAATTCTGTTATATTTTAGGGTCCTCCAGGACCGAGAGGTCCTCCTGGCCATCGTGGATCACCAGTAAGTGCCTGCTTGAATTTATTATTTTTACTTTTTGTGTTTGGATTTTTAAAATTCCACTAATGGTGAGAATCCTCTAAACCAAATATATTAATATAAAAAGCAAATTAATTTTAAAAACAATTGCCCTTCAATTAAAAGCCATTTTCCTAATATTTCACCATGTAGCGTTCAGTGAAGCAGTATCAATGGATGGATTAAAGTAGATCTTGATGCCACAAGCATTTCACTTTATTTAAAAATATATACTTAATTTGTATTAGAAAATGTGATAAAAGGATGAAAACAGGATTATTTTTAATGCCTAAAAATGAAGCATACAAAGGCATAATGTTTGTTTGAAATTTTGGTTTCAATTAAAATAGTTATGAGGTAAATATCATTTGTTTCAGAAAATTGATCTTAGTTTTACTATTTAGGAGTTAAAGATGCAAATCCTCAGCATGAATGTATTTTTTGCTCCCCTTTACTGATAAACTTTGTGTGCAATTATTATGTATTTTCTCCTCAGAAATATTCAAAGAGTAAAAGCAATATTTTGTAACTCCAGAGAATACAGATACCATTTATTGTCATGTAATAAAACAGAAATGTAATATTGCATGAAATTGCCTTTAGTCTTCCATAAGGTAGACAAACATTTGCCATTAGAATTGCCTGGCACCCCTTACAGTCAGAGAAAAAGAAGCAAAAGAGGGTCACTAAGTGTCTGTGAATTCGCCTCCAGCATTCCTACAGCATCTGCAGCTGAACAAGACTCCATTTCAGTACAAACCATCGGCAGCCTGAGCTCAAATCCAAACCTACAACACGCTGAGGAAGCTGTCAGCATCCAGGGCCCTTCAGGTGCCCTCCTCACTCTCATTACCCACTCGAATCCTGGATCAGTACCTGGTTCCCATGAGCCAGTCTCCAGCAGGCCGCAGCCTGGTGTGAATCCTTTGCCCTCAAGTCGCCAGCAGACTGCAGCCTGTGTGGTTTCCTTGCCTGCAAGTTGGCAACAGCTCACAGCTCACAGCTCACTGCCTGTGTATGTCCAATTCAGCTGTCGAGAGCCTTTCTGTTCTGTCAGCTCGGTTGGAGGGAGAGCAGTGGGGGTGGGGATGGGGGGAATGTAGTTCTCCCCATTACTGGTGCCCTGCCTCAGTCTGCTATTCTCCTGAAATCTACAAACCCTCGAGGCGGCTACCGAACAAAGGTGCTGCCATCTTAGGCCCAGACCCTGAAGTCGCAAGATTTCAAATAAAACACTGTCGATTCCTTTAAAAGGCCATTTAAAGCCTGTTTGGACTAGTTTGTAGGATCCTGCAGGGGAGCACTATATATTTCCACCCCGGTCTCCCTGGGTCCACACCGGTGGCTGTGCGCTGCCATTTTTCCCCCAACATACAAACTAAAATTTGTAGTCAATGCTATACTTTTAAAATTTATTTTTGATTGGAGGACTGTGTCCAGTGGTGTTCCTCAGGTATTGGGTTTGCAACTGCATGTTATCTATGTTAATGATTTGGATGACAATGTAGATAATTTAATGAGTGAATTTGGAGATGTCAGAAAAATAGATGGCATAATGGACATTGTCTTTTCCGCAGAGTAGATGATTTTAGAACTAAAGGCCGTAGGTCATAGGTGAGATGAGAAGATTTAGGAGGGATCTGAGAGGCTATTATTTTCACTCTGATGGTAGCCCAAATCTGGAATGAGCAGCCAGAGGAAAGTTTAGAAGTAGGCATATTAAAAAATGTTCAAAAGATATTTGGACAGATTTATGGATTGGCCTGCTTAGCGGAATATGGACCAAGTGCAGGGAAATAGGATTAGCCCAGAATACCAAATTGGTAGGCATGACAGGGCTGAAAGACCTATTCTACGCTGTCTGACCCGATGACTCTACTTTGGAAGCATCACTGCAGTTGTAACAATAGAGATGGGGATTAGCAGAATTTAAAATTAAAGTAGGAGACCATTTTGATTAATGCAACCTGGAGAGCCAACCTTCATTTCCATCAGCTGTGATGCATCGATACTCAGCCAAGTACTTTCTGAAATGTGGTGGTTTTTGAATTCCATTATTCAATCCTGCAGAATGGTTCAGGGCTCCAACACTCTTGGTTAAAAATAAAATTATTTCCTTGACCTGTTTTAACTTTCCACCCATAATTCAATGGCTCCTAATATTTGATCTGCATTGTGGGAAATATATCCTTCCTGCACACAATATCCAGTTTGCAAGAGGTGATACCTGTAGATAAGCTATCCTTAGCCTCCTTTGTTCTATAGAACACACCTCCTGCTATGCCATCCTTTCCCTATACGTATAATTCTCCAGATCTAGCAAGATTTTATGTTGCTCTTTGCCCTCCCTAGTCCCCCAACATTCTTCCTGTGATAACTGTAATTGCACACAGTGCTCTTGCCATGGTGTAATCCAAAGAGCCCTCACAAAGTTCATCCTGTTGTATTCCATGCCTCAGCCAATAATGGAAAGAACCTCAGATTCTTTCACTATGGTCAGATTTGCTTGCCTTACTATGTTGAGAACCTGTGAGAATCAACTCTAAGTGTAAAGGTTAAAAGTATGACAAACTATTAACAAGTTGCAAGATTTCCAAAGCAGTTATGAGAGAACATTATAGATAATATTTTCAGGATTCTTAATTTCTACTCCTATCCAATCTGAGCTGATTTTCTAATGGTTCAATAACATTCTTCAAGCCCACATTAGAGACCAGTGAAGTCTTCAATATAATGTGTCATCTTAAACGCATTGCACTCTCTTATCTATTCATTTGCTGATCAAGTCTTCAGAGTAGTACTGTGATGTCACAACCTTCTAATCAGAGACAAGAGTACTACTGAGAAAACAGCATCTGGCCTCTTGAATCAGTACTTTATTTAAGGTATCTAACATCCAACTTTCCTCCAGCTTCTGCATCCCAATGCTCAAGCATGAAATTCAGACATGAACTTTCCATGAAAGGAACATTAACAGTTGCTTACAACAGAATGACTGGCAGAGGTGTTTTCAATCATCCATAGGTTGAAAGGCACATTTACAATTTTTTTTTAATAGATAAAGCTTGCAATATCATCTTTGGATGAAGCAGTATTTTTCATGTATTAACATAACCTTGATGTTTTTACTGTCAAACTCATCAAAATATATATCAATTTGTTGTTTACTTATATGAGCTCTTGGTTCAAGAAAAGAATTACTAACTTTTAGCTAAATCATTTTTATTTAGATAAATAATTATATTTAATATTTAGGATGTGCATGTATATTTTGATTGCCCTTAGGGTCCTCAAGGTTTCAGAGGGGCAACAGGTGAGACTGGACCTCTTGGCTCTAGGGTGAGTATCTTAACAAATACCTTCAGTGGGGCTCCTAGGGTAAATGAGTATTTAGAAATAAACAGCCAATTCAGCCTGAACTTGTTAAGGAAAGATTGTGATAGGCTAAGGAGGTAACAAGGAGGATCTAAGAAGATAGTTCATTTGATGTAGTCTATGTGGCACTTAGCAAAATGGCCAGGTTCCACATAGCAGATTGATCAAGAAGGTGAAAGTCCATGTGTAACACGAGAAAGAAACAAATGAAATTAAGATGCAGCGAGGAAGTGGTCTCACTGAAAATTAACACAGACTAGGTGACTAAATTGGGAGGTACTTGCAATCAGTCCACATGGTGACTCTGACCATTTCAACTCCTACCATTTCCTGGGGTGTGGTGGAACCACTGTTAATACTGTTTGTATATGCATGGCTGGCATGCCTCTTGGCCTCCCCCTTGATTCCCCTAATAAAGACGGCAATGTCATAACCCCTCCCCAGAACAAGCTTTGGTCTCGGGTCAGCAACATGAGATTGCCTTCGGTTTATGGTAATAAAAGCCTATCAGTCAGGTAACTTCTAGTCTTTGGAGTTATTGATAGCACATCATGGGGAAAGTAAGAACATAGTTCCATTTACCTTCCACTCTACCATCCTGTTTTGTACAATAGATTGTGGAAAAAACTAAACAGCAAGTATCCTGCTTCTTGCACTATTTATTAATGAACTGGATTTATTGTAATTTTATCTGCACATAATATTTGTCAATTATACCAAAATTAGTAGTGTGGTTGATTGTGAAGCAGTAATTTTTAGGCAACTTTTACATTCCTTATACTTTTGAGCATATATTAAAATGTAAATTAAATAAGCAATTTCCACTGTTCTAAGCTTCCAAATTCATCATGGAACCATCTCCATCTTTCTTTGCAAATATTTTGTGGTGTGCTGTATCTTTGAAAGTATAGATTTCCAAGATAGTCTTTCCAGCAGGATCAATACACAAATTATATTGTTTCTTTTGTAGGGTCCACCAGGCCAACCAGGGCCAGTAGGACAACCTGGACCACCAGGGAATGATGTAAGTACAGATACACCCTGACCTACATCCGTGTTCCATTCTGGATGACTGATCGTAAATTGGAATGGACATACGTCAGAATTGCATACTTACCTTGCTAGTTGGCATCCTTGGATCTGTAGGCTAGGTACGGCTGTCTTGGTTCCTGTGCACATATGTGAGTCTTTGGTAGACTCAAGCGTGGTGGGTTCGCCTATTAGAGTTTTGTTGGTGCATCAACGAGAGTTAAGCACCCTAACAATATTGAATTCATGCCCTTAACTCTTGTATATGTGCCAAATGAACTCCAATAAGTGAACCCAGGGCACATATCGAAGGCTTGCGCATGCTCACAGGAATCAAGATGGCTGGGCCCAGCCCACACACCCTGGCACGCTGACTAACATGGTAAGTAAGCACATTTTGGCTCTCTCATGCCCCATTATAGTTTGTTAAATACAACATAAACCACATAAATTTTATATTTTAACTTATCTATTAAAAAAAAATTCAGTCGTATGTAAGTCTCATAGGTAAAAAGTTGGGGAGTACCTGCACGTTGTCCACTATTACTTGCATTTTTAAAATGTTTTAAACAAAACCACAGTATCCTCTTGCAAATGATTTAATTCCTGACTCTCCAGATCCCAAAGAGTCCTTTCAAGTGAAGCAACATTTCACTTGTAAATCTCCAGGGGTCATCTACTGCATCTGGTGCTCCCATTGTGGTCTCCTCTACATCGGAGAGACTGCATGCAGACAGAGAGATCGCTTTGTTGATCACCTCGGCTCTGTTGGCTGCAATAGCGTGGATCTCCAAGTTGCCACCCATTTCAATTCCCCATCCCATTCCCTTGCTGATGTGTCTGCCCATAGTCTCATGCACTGTCAGACAAAGGCCACTCACAAATTGGAGGAACAACACCTCATCCTCCGACTGGACACGCTCCCATTGGATGGCATTAATGTCGACCTCTGGTTTTCATTAAAACATTCCCCCCCTCACTTCTTCACCCCATCACCTTTCCTCAGCTCTGTCTCTCAGTCTCCTTTCGCACACACATGATAAATTCTTACCACTCCACTTATCGTATCCAATTAACACCTTCATTTAGTCTGGATTCCACAGCAGCCAGCATTGTCTGAATCCTGAGCTTTCCTGCTTCTTGGTCATTCTGCTTATTCCTTGAAGAAGGCCTCAGGCCCAAAGCATCAACAATGTATCTTTGCTTTTTGTAGATGCTGAAAAGACTGGCTGAGTTCCTCCTGCATTTCAATGTGTTTTTTTACTACAATCTCAGTGTCTGCAGACTTTCGTGTTTCATTCTCTAATTCTTTTCCATTATCTACACTGTGAAAGTCAGGAATGTGGTGGAATTGAATACCTGAATGTTCTGACAACTGTCGAAAGTTTGACGTTGTCGACAACAGAACTGATCATTTAACTGATCATTCAGCCACACTGAATATTCCTTCCTTCCATCATTGCTGTACAAAGTTTGCAGTGTTTATCAAAAAAAGTCTGCAGGAATACAACAATGCAACAGTTGGCAGTAGTTTCACAATTTTCTTCATTCAAATTGCAGCTGAGGAACAGGTGAATAAATATTTATACAGAGATGAATTTTGTTGACTTCTCCATTGGTATTACCACTCAGATTTGGTGGAGCAAATTGTCTGTGATTCAGCCAGATCTTGTATCTTTCAATGAAATGTGGAATGTGCTCCAATAACAGTCAGATATAAGTCATGCTTGTTCTGCTAAGTTGCCTCATGACTACCAATGGCATTAAATTTTAGCTTATGACATATAATTAATTGATTAGTTTTTTTCCTTATTGAAGAAATACTGTTCTAAATTGAAGTGCATTTTAATTGTGCATTAACGTATCTGCCAACATTAAATTCTGAGGAAAGCTTCAGAGGCCTCTGGGACCATCTATTTTGAAAATATTTCTATACCTCTCTTGCTCTACATGGTTAACTTTCACTTGTCATCTCCAATAATTGCTTGCCTTTCATTTCTTACTGCTCTTTCGTCTTCCTTTCTGTTTTCCTGGTTCGATTTTTATGTTCTTTCATCTAAGCTACTTGTTCCTCCTTTCTCTTCTTCTTTCTTTCTCTCTTTGGCTTGGCTTCGCGGACAAAGATTTATGGAGGGATATGTCCATGTCTGCTGCAGGCTCGTTGGTGACTGATAAGTCCGATGAGGGGACAGGCAAGCACGGTTGCAGCGGTTGTAAGGGAAAATTGGTGGGTTGGGGTTGGGTGTTGGGATTTTCCTCCTTTGTCTTTTGTCAATGAAGTGGGCTCTGCGGTCTTCTTCAAAGGAGGTTGCTACCCGCCGAACTGTGAGGCGCCAAGATGCACGGTTGGAGGCGATATCAGCCCGCAGGCAGTGGTCAGTGTGGCAGGCACCAAGAGATTTCTTTAAGCAGTCCTTGTACCTCTTCTTTGGTGCACCTCTGTCTCAGTGTATTTACTGCATATGCTTTGCATTTCAGACAAGGCTCTTCTTGCCTTTTAGGCCACGTGGTCTAAGAAACTTGGATCCAAGATAGGGAATTTATCTCATAATGAATTGATTGCATTTGCGTCATTTTGCAAAAGTCCCATGACGACTTAGTTTGGTAATGCAAAAGCGTTCATATCCCTCATTGTTCAATTAGATTTGACAATACACTATCTAGAAGCATTGGATAAAGGATGAGTAAAACACATTGCTGCAGCTAGGGTAGATTCAAAATAGATACTTCCATAAGGTCATGAATTCTAAAGCTAATAAATTATAGTTGTTTTAAAAGAACCCAAGGTTTTTTTTATTACAATAAAAGAAACATCGCATTGTACCAGGAATGTGCAGTGTGCACCGGAGTGGAAGAAATATCAGGAGTGTGCAGAGTGAGAATCAGTCCATAGCAGCAGAAAACATGCAGAGTTATCTTACAATCTGTATTTGTCTAAATTTAAATCTAATTTATGGGTGGGCTTGGTGGGATAGTATTTGAGACCGTGGATAGTCATGTGAGTATGCGAGTGGGACACAGAACTGAAATGGTTGGCCACTGGGAGGTCTCTGTCACTGGCATGGATAGAGCGAAGGTCCTCAGTGAAGCAATCTCCCAGACTGTACCCAGTCTCCCCAATGTAGAGAAGGCCACAAAGGGAACATCAGATGCAGTAAATCAGTCCTGCAGATAAACAAGTGAAGTATTGCTTTACTTGAAAGGCCTGTTTGGGGCTCCTGACACTGTAAATTGGATTGGAAATGTCGACCATGAATGGAGGTTGTTCAAACAATTTATGCTGTACCTGCAAGTCATTGGACTGGATAGCAAATTTGATGCATGGATGATTGCACTGCTACATACCATGGCAGGACTCAAGCATTTTGTTTTTGCCAAGGCAACTGACCAGGAAAAGTTCGACAAGGTTATCAAGATATTTGATGAATACTATTCACAAAAAAAAATCATTTGAGAGGTATGTGTTGCACTCATGCATGCAGCTGCAGGAATAGAGCCTTGATACTTTTTTTTAATAAACGGACTTGAAATTAAAAACAAGAACAAGTGATTTAGGACTGCTGCAAGATTCAATGATCCATAAACAAATTGTGTTTGAGATTATTGATAAGAAAGTGAGAAAGAGGTTGCTACGAGAGACAGAGTTTACTTTAGTTGGAGTTGTGAAGTGAAAATATGCCACACCAGTGAATTAGCTCTGCAGCATGTGAAAAAGAGAAGAGAGATTGAAGCGGGATTGGGATTGGTAGGATGCAGGTTAAAATTGTGCTTTGATATGAGGATACAGTCATATGAACTAATTGCTGCAATTACAATAATTGAGCAGGCAGCAGAAAATTTCAAGTGTACCTTCATGACTATGGGTTACTCATATCTGACTGTTATTGGAGCACATTTCAGATGTGCAAAAAGTATTGATCTAACAATTGACCCAACAAATAAAGATTTTGTACAATCTTACTTTGGATTATGATGTCATTGTAAATATTTTTTGCCTCTTGATGTGTCAGAAACTTAATGCTCCAGAGATTTTGCATTATCCATTTAAGTTTCTTAAATCTCTGTTGACATAGTTGACTGATCTTTCAAAAGCATCATCCTGGTTCTGTCCACTTCATACCTCTCGATATTTTGTCTGTGTTTCAAATAATGAGTGAAGTTGCATTTCACTAATACAATAAAATGGTCCCATGGCAAGTTGGCAGCCTGTGCTCTCTTAAATGCATTGACGTTCACATTGCCTATACAATGCTGTGTCAGCAGTATTACAATTCCACAGCAGATTTTAAAGTTGCCATCTCGAATTTGCATTTTCAGCAATAATAGCTAATTTTCTGATGTTTTAAATTAGGGTCTACCTGGCACGTCAGGAAAACCTGGTACTCCAGGAGTACAAGGTCGGCCGGTAAGTAAAGATTGAATGGATTGTTAATTATTGTCTCTGCAAGTGAACAGGCAATTTCTGTTGTTTTGTGATAAATAGTACAATTATTTACAACATATTGACAGCACTAAAGAATATATTCATTGCTTTTGATAAAGAATGTGGCAGATATTCTAAGAGACTACATCAAAATATTTAAAAGCTATGTTTACAACCATTTTTATCCAGCTATGACAGGGTTTAAGGACTTTGCTACAATCTATTTATTAAGCTATTCTTAATTCTATCATCTCCTCAGTTTTGGGTTCTTCCTTATGCTTAATGAATATGCAATAGTTACATCAATTTTTAAGTTCACCTGTGTCTGGTTCAGAAAAAAACAACTATCAATATTTTAGGTTCTAGATTAGTTGAATCTTGTGATCGTTTACTCAATATTGTAGGCAAATCAGATAATTCCTTCTGAATTTGAGGGGTTATAACTCTATTTTATATAATCTTTCTTTATATTTTAAACTTTGGAGGCATGATGTCATAGTGCAAAAGGCATACGGTATTTTCTCCAAGCCAAGGAGAGTTCAGACTATTTACAAAGGTACTGGTTTAAAATACTGACAATCATGTCAAGCCAATGTTCCTGTGAGGCCTTTAAATAGTGCTGCAAAAACACAATGCTGGAGAAACTCCGCAGGTCAGTGTCCTTATAGCAGGTCAGATAGAAATACATAAACTTTCAGGCTTAAGTCCTTCAAGGTGTGGAAAAATGTTGGCAGGTGTTCAAATATAAGGGGAGGCATTGGGGGAAGAGTATGATCACAAAGGCAAGAGGTAATAGGTGGAGAAGAAAGGGTGGGCACAGCAGGAAACAGGGAGAGGAGGGATGGCTAGGTGAATAGAGAGGGAAGGGGTAGAGAGCTGAGGGTAAGAAGACAGGGGGAAGGGAAGGGAGGGAGAAAGGAGAGCAGGTTAGCAGAAACCAGAGAAGTCAGTATTAATGCCATCCGGCTGGTGAGTGCTCAGATGGAAAATCAGATGTTGTTCCTCCAATTGGGATGGCGCAGTTGGCATAGCAGTTGGACCAATGTCTTTACAGCGACAGCAATCAGGACCATGGCTCAAATCCTGCGCTGTCTGTAAGGAGATTGAATGTTCTCCCTGTGTCTGCATGGGATTTCCACAGGGTTCCAGTTTCCTCCTACCATTCAAAATGTACCGGGGATGTAGGTTAATTGGGTGGCATGAACTTGAGGGCCAAAATGGCCAGTTACCAAGCTGTATTTGTCTAAATCTAAATCTAATTTATGGGTGGTCTTGGTGGGATAGTATTTGAGACAATGGATAGACATGTGAGCATGGGAGTGGGACACAAAACTGAAATGGTTGGCCTCTGGGAGCTCTCTGTCACTGATATGGATAGAGCGAAGGTCCTCAGTGAAGCGATCTCCCAGACTGTACCCTGTCTCTCCAATGTAGAGAAGGCCACAAAGGGAACATCAGATGCAGTAAATCAGTCTTGCAGATAAACAAGTGAAGTATTGCTTTACTTGAAAGGCCTGTTTGGGGCCCTGGACTGTGGTGAGGGAGGAGGTGGGGGCACAAGTGTGGCCCTCTTGCATCCACAGGGGAAATTGCTGGTGTTGGGGGGGGGGAGGTAATTGGTAGCGAGGGATAAGTGCACAAGGGAGACATGGAGGGAATAGTACAAAGGCCGAGAGGGGAAGATGTGTTGATAGTGGGATCCTATAGTAAGTGCTGGAAATTTTGGAAGATAATATGTTGTATGAGGAGGCTGGTGGGGTGGTAAGTAAAGACAAGGAAAATTCTGTGTTGTTTGTGTCTGGGGGAAGATGAGTGGATGCGCGAGTGAGGGCTGCATTGATGGTGGTAGAGGGAAGCCACATTTGTGGAAAAAGGCAGACATTTCAGATGATCTGGACAGAAAGACCTCATCTTGGGAACCGATGCGGTGGAGACGGATAAATTGTGCGAAGGGAATAGAATCCTTGCAGGGGACAGAGTGTGAGGAAGTGTAGTTGAGGGAGTTGGTGGATTTGTAATGAATGTCGGTAGAAATCATGTCTCCCAAGATGGAGACAGAGATATTCAGGAAGGGGAGAGTGTTATCGGAGATAAACCAGGTGAGTTTGATATCAGGGTGAAAGTTGGCAGTGAAATGAATGAAGTTGACAAGCTCATTGCAGGTTCATGAGGCAGCCCCGATGTAGTTGTCAATAAAACAAAGGAAGAGTTGAGAGGCCTTGCCTGTGTAGGCTTGCAGCATGGTTTGCTCCTAAAACCCCACAAATAAGCAGAAGTAGCTGGGACCAATGCGGGTACCCATGGCTACTCCTTTGATTTGGAAGAGGTGAGATAAGTCAAAGGAGAAGTTGTTAAGACTGAGGACAAGTTCTGCCAGGCAAAGGAGGTTGGTGATAGAGGGTGATTGGTCAGGTCTCTGGTCCAGAAAGAAGTGGAGTGCTTTAAGACCTTCTGTATGGTGGTAGAGATATAAAGTGATTGGACATCCGTTGAAAAATGAGATGGTTAAATTCAGGTAATCTGAAGTCATTGAAGAGATGGATGGCATGTGAGGTATTGTGGATGTAGGTGGGGAGGGATTGGACCAAGGGAGAAAAGTAGTGTCACGATAGATGAAAATAGTTCTGTAGGGCAATAGCAAGAGGAAAAATGGTTTGATTTGTTTTTTTCTTGGGTAAAAGGTAGAAATGGGCAGGGGGGGGTGGGAGACAATGAGGTTGAAGGCATTGAGAGGGCAGTAACCAGAGGTGATGAGGTTGGAGATGGTGTTGGAGACAGTGGCTTGATAAGCTGTGGTGGGGTTCTGTGGATGGGGTACATTGGAAGAGGTGTTTGAGAGCTGTAGTCTGGCCTCAGCAAGATAGAGATCAGTGCACTAGACCATAACAGCACCACCCTGGAGGGACCTCCCAGTGGCCAACCATTTCAGTTCTGTGCCCACTCCCATAGTCACATGTCTGTCCCTGGCATTAGTACTATTCCACCAATACCCCTCTAAGTTGGAGGAACAACACCTGATTTTCTGTCTGGGTACTCTCCTTTTTCAATGTTTTTATTGGTTCTATCAAGTAAATGCTCCATAGGTACATAACAATAAATTAAAATATTAACAAATCTTGTACAGCAATACAAACAGTACTGAAACCTATGTTACAATAAAATGAAAGATTTTAATAAAAAACACTATACTAAATATCTAATTAAATCCCCTTCTTTTAGAGGCTACTGACTAACACAAACAGTCCACTGCTAATAATAAAAAAGGAAGGTCAACATTGGGTTCAAAAACCAAAAATGAGATAATCATACAAATTTTGAAAATAATTAAGAAAAGGATCCCATAAAAAAACAAAGTTAAGATTCATTTCAGTAGTTGAACATCTAATTTTTTCCAAAGTCAGACATGCCATCATATTGGACAACCATTGATTATGAGTGGGAGGGAGGGCATCTTTTCACCTCATTCTTGCGATGAGAGAGGCAAGAGCAACTACATGTGATTGTGAAGCAGTCAGAATTAAACCAGATGGTCCATTTATTCCAAAGAGAGCAATAAATTAATAATAAGAACTACATTAGCAGTCAAAATAACATTAAGAACTAAAGACAAAGTTTGAAATATCCTTTCCCAAAAATTGGAAAGAGAAGGACATAACTGACCACTCTCCAGCCGGATGGCATTAACATTGACTAACCTGCTCTCCTTCCCCCCTCCCTTCTGCCTTCTTTCCCTCAGCTCTCTACCCTTTCCTTCTCTATTCACCTAGCTATCCCTCCCCCCCCCCCCCCCACTTGCTGCTGTGCCCTCCTGCCTTTCTCCATCTATTACCTCCTTCCTTTTAACGATGCTCCTCCCCACACGCCTTCCCACTTAGCTTTTTATTCGGATGTCTGCCAACATTTTTCCATACTTTGATGAAGGGCTGAAGCCTGAAATGTCATGTATGTATTTTTTATCTTTGGTATATAAAACACACTGTTTAACCCATTAAGTTTCTCCAGCATTATATTTTAACTTCAACCACATTGACTGCAGATTTTCATGTTTTACGTTTTATAGAGATGGGTCTAGTGTGAAGCTTACTTACCCCTCCAAGAAATAGTGCTATCTTGAACACTATCAGTCTCTTAGCTTCCTTGGTTTATCTCATCTTGTTCATTGGTACCTGTTATTTTATATATAAATATAAAAAAACTATTTATTTATTTATATTGTATACACACGCACATACATACTTACACACACAGTATGTTTGCATTTGTTGTTTTTGCAATACCTGTCCTCCTGTGGAATGGCAACTCTTGTACCTGTAGTAGGAGAACTCTGAATCTAGGACTCACTCTGCATTCTTGATAAAAGTATATTTAAAATCTGAATGCCATTTCTGTCTGAAAGGGTCCTCCCGGTATTGCTGGATTACCTGGCCGACCTGGACTGAAAGGACATAGAGTAAGTTTTCACGCTTAGCTTCTTTGTACTTTAATTGCATAATTTGTAACTGGAGAATAATGTTAACTTAACTATCAGCAATCATTCAATTTAAGAGCATGTACTGATCTGAACACAATGGCAATGTGTGAGTTTTTCTAACCATCTGTGCCTTTGAAAGGGGTTCAATGGACTTGATGGAAGTAAAGGTGAAGTTGGACCTCAAGGCACAAAGGTAAATGTCCCAATTTATTTTTGA
This sequence comes from Narcine bancroftii, assembly GCF_036971445.1. Taxonomy (NCBI): domain Eukaryota; kingdom Metazoa; phylum Chordata; class Chondrichthyes; order Torpediniformes; family Narcinidae; genus Narcine; species Narcine bancroftii. The sequence goes on along the minus strand of NC_091472.1, from coordinate 251,463,365 downwards.
TTTTAGAAAATAAAATCCCAATAGAGGTTTAACACTTTTTTTAAGAAAAATAAATAAAACTAAATACGATTTCTGGCTGTTATTATTTTGCATTATAATAATTTTCATTTGATTCTGAAACAGGGTGAACCTGGCCCTCCTGGAAACAATGGCTCACCTGGATATATGGTAAAAAAAAAATCTTACAAAGTAGACATTGTGGACAGAGAGAATGTTGATCTGTGTGATCCTTAATATCCATCTTTCCAAACCGTTGGTCCAATTGCAGTTTTCTTCTGTTATGACAGAGCAGGTTGACCATGCTTCAGGCCTCACAGAGGAGTAGGTCTGCACAAGGGGCAAGCATGCATCTCCCTGCACCTTCAAATCCACTTTAAGATTGACGTTTCAATATTCAAGATACAATTTATTGTCATTGTAATAAAACAGTTTCATATTACATGAAATTGCTTTTGCCTGCTGTAAGGCAGATTGATTAGCCATCGGCAGAAATTGCCTGAAGCGCCACTTACAATCAGAAAAAGAGAAGCAAAGAGAGCTCCCCACAGAGTCACTGAGTGTCCGTAGATTCACTTCCAATGCTTCTGTAACCACCACAGCCACTCCAAACCGTTTTCAACCTAAGCTCCAGATCGGAACCTCCAACATGGTCAAGAACCCTACTGTGCTCCCTCACATCCCGGATATGATACCTGGTACCCCTTCAGCCAGTTTTGAGCCTGTCTCCAGCAATCTGCAGCCCAGCATTAGTCTCCCAACAGCAGTCTCCAGCAGCCCACAGCCTCCGTGTGTTCCTCGCCTCAAGTCACCAGCAGCTCGCCGCATGCGTGGGTCTTTCAGCCACAGAACCCCCTCACTGGTTCTTTATCACAACAAAATTCAGTGGCGCAACTACTGACGCTCATAGATAAAATTGGAGAGTCAAAGTAAATACCTTTTAACACTGTCCACCTTACTTTTGTCATTCATTTATGGGATATGAGAGTGATTATCAAGGCCAAATTTATTGCTCTATCCTAATTGCTATCGAGGTGGCAGCCAACCCCCATTTGAACTGCAGCCATCCTTCTGCTAAAGATGCTTCCACAGAGCGCTGTTATGTGAGGAATTTCAGGATTCAGGCCCACAAACTGATAGATGAATGCAATGTATTTGCAAGCCAGGGTAATGTACTACAGTGGAGAGCTTTTTCATTTATTTGATTCAAGTGGGTAGAGACTTTAGGTTTGGGAGACACTGTTGAAAAAATTGACAGGACATAAACAAGATGAGTACTAAATTCAGCTGAATTAATCAACAGTATTCATATAAAGTCAGAAAGCAAAGAATTTTAAGAGAGGAAGCAACAAAATTCTTTTTACATTGCAACATTTGACATGTTAATAATACATTTCAGTTACTGATTGTGGATAATTACTTCATTGGATGTTAGCAGTGAGGCCCTAATTACTAACTCAATTAGCTCAAATCAGCATGCCTTATGATTTTGCATGGTCAAAAGCAGAGTTCCAAAAAAAGCTTTTTATTCCAGCACGTAGGGAAACATTTCAAGGATGCTATCAAAGACTCCCTGCAAAAATAAGACATCCACCTACGTATGAGATTCCCTGACCTATAATCAGTCTAAATGGAATATGAGTATTTGGGATGGCATTATAATCTTAAGTCCCTTGCTTAGGAGCACACATAAATCAAGCATAAGCAGTGGGTGTATCCACCTGACCATTCAAGCAAGATTCAAGGTATTCTGATTGGCTTCATCAATTTATTGAACTGGACTGGAAGGAAGTTGTCCTAAATCCCAATGGGTTGCCATTGTGTGCAAAGATTTTTGATTTTGAGGAATTGATGAAGAAAAGAATTGGGCATGTAATTCCATGTCACTGTCTGGATACATGGTCAATAATGCAATGTTGGCCAGCAAAAGATCTAAAAATTGTTTAATAATGGGATTATTGAAGAAAGAATCCCATTTCCCAGTTTTCACAATTGGATAGAGCGATATTGAATCCAATGTCTGATTAAAGTCAATACACTGAAACTAGACTCACTTTCTGGAAAGATCTGTAAGTAGAAAGCTCAGAAGAAGTCAAAATAGAAAACTACTTGCATATGTGTTTTTCCATTCAATAAATGGTTTAAAGGAAACCCAAAACTACATTGAGAAAATTTCCCAAATAATTTTACATGCAAGCATATGAATTAGGTGGAAGAATTGGCCTTTGGAACCTGCTCCACCATTCAATGAGATTGTGGCTGTCTAGGACTGGAGACTGTCAGTTATAAGATAGTCTGGTTAGGCTTGGATTCTTTTCATGGAGCACAGAAGAGAGAAGGGTACCTTATGGGGTATACAAAATTAGGGTATAGATAAAGATGAATATTCTTTCCCTCAGAATAGAAGAGATGCGGAACATATACTTTATAAGTAGGATGAAAAGTTGGTGCAATATAAAAGCTCACCAGTATTGCATCATTTTCTTAATATATGGAAGAAGATCCACTTAGAAAGGAAAAAAAAAACGAATTACAAAATACCAAAATTATTATTGACGCAAAATCCACGAATCCCTTTTACAATAGATAACCTTTCCTTTAGAGAATGGGAGAGAAAAGGAATCAAAAGAATAGAAAATTGTTTTTTTAGGAAATAATTTATTAACATTTGAACAGTTGAAGTACAAATATGGAATAACTCATGATACAGTGTTTGCATATCATCAACTGAAAGCTTATTTAAAGGATAAATTGGGAAACAGATTGAGATTACCAGAAGGAAGCAGCTTTGAATATGTGATTACAGATACAATGATAATTAAAAGGTTTATAACGAACATGTACATTAAGATGCAAGATAAGGAAAATGATGAAATAAGCTATAAAACTAAACAAAAGTGAGAAAAAGATTTAAACATAAAGATAAAAAATTAAGCATGGGAAAAGTTATGTTCTGGAGCTATTTAAAATACAATAAACACAAAGTTACGCATGATACAGTATAATTGGTTACACAGGGTATATATCACTCCTCAAAAATTAAAAGAATAGGATTCAACATTATCAGATAGATGCTTTCGTTGTAAGAAGGAAATGGGAGCAACAATACATGCAATTTGGGCATGTACGAAAGTGAATACATTTTGGGAAGAACTAAATCAGATATTAAATAAAATCACAAAAAATAACATACAGAGATCTTTCTTTTAAGTAACATAAGAAGTTTAGAATTAGGCCTCAAGCTGGATAAAGCACAAAAAAAGATTCATTATGATAGCCTTAGCAGTAGCAAAAAAAATGTATAATGTCAACTTGGAAAATGGAAGAGAGCCTGAGAATATAGCAATGGTACATGGAAATGAATAAAATGATTCCATAGGAAAAAATAACATATAATTAAAACATTAAAGTCACATTGTTTGAGCAAATTTGGGAACCATGCTTGGAACATAACAGAAAGAGCTTGCCTCGGACCTCCATCACCTAAAATGATAAGAAGACAAAATGACTTGATTCAGTGTGTAAAAATAGATGGCACATTTTTCTTGTTTATTTTCCTTTGTGTGAAGACATTGTTTTATAGTTTTATTGTATTGTATATGTTGAATATTTATTGGTTTTGAAGGCGGGGGAAGAGGGGAGGGAGGTAAAGGGGGAAAAAAGGGAGAAAATGGCACTTTGTATCTTTAATGAGAAATGTTTGAATATATTTTGGTTAATATGGTTCCCAGTGTGAAAAATAAAAAATGATTAAAAAAAAAGAAGAGATGAAAACTTGAGGGCATAGGTTTAAGGTAAGGGGTGTGGTAGATTTAAAAAGGACCTGAGAGGCAAGTTTTTCCACACAGAATGTGGTGGCAACCAGTGGAAATGGCAGAGGAAGGTATAGTTGCATAACAACTAATATTCCATCTGAGCTATCTCCAACCAGGTGGCATTAATATCAACCTCCAGTTTCTGTTAAACCTCTCTCCTGAGTCTCTCATTCCCCCACCCTGTCTCCTTCTCTCTATTCAGAGAGCTATTTCCTCCCCATCAATTCTCAGCTTTTTTCTCTTCTATTCTCCCACCTATATCCACTTATGATGTCTTACCTGTTAGTCTATACTTATTCCCCTGCTCCTTCTTCCCTCCTCTGCAATCCTCACTCTCCCCCTCCCCACCTTTTTATACAGATATCTACCAGCTTTTTGCTCATACATTGATGAAGAGCTCAGGCTCAAAATGTTGGTTACCCTTTACTTCTTATAGAGCTACATTAGCTGCTGAGTTTCTCAGTTTTGTGATCTGCATTACACTCCAAGTGTACAGACTTTCCTGTTTACTAAATATAATTACATTTAAAAGACATTTGGACAGGTATGTGGATAGGGATATATGCTTTTGAGGGACATCAACCAAATGTAGGCAAATGGGACAAGCTTGGATAGAAATTTTGGTTGGCACAACAAGATAAACAAAAGAGCCTGTTTCTACACTGTTGAACTTATGGTTCTGTGACTCTACATTCTGATTTATAACCTTAGCAAAGCATTTACACTTATCCCCAATAAGCTTATACCCTTTGTTTAACAGTAATCTATTTTTTAATCTTGAAAATATTTAAAGATTGCTTTCATTGCTGTTTTGAAGAATATATTTCCAAAAGTTCTTAAACCGCAGAGAAAATGTTTTGCCTTGTTTCTGTCTTAAATGGCTATCTTTCTATTTTTAAGTAGTGACCCTTGCTTCTAGAATTCTCTCACAGGAGAAAGCATCCGCTCCATATTCATCCTGTCAAGGCCTCTCAGGTCCCTGAGGAGCAACAATGCAAGTGCCAAGACAGGGAATCAACCCTTGTGATTACTCTGGGAAACAGGATACAAGCAGCAATTGTTTTTTTTTGCCAACTCTATCAGGCTTATCCTTCCATTTCATACACAATGATGAGAAAATGACTGTATTTATCAACCTAAGATAGTTTTCTATGAAAAATAGCATATGAAATTAAGTTTATATTGTTAAATGAGTGTTTCTGTTCATCATGCATATAAGGGTCAGCCTGGTTTACCTGGAAGAAAAGGAAACAATGGGTCTCCTGGACCACCTGTAAGTGCTGTTTTATCACATACTCATTTTTCTTCTCTAAAGAATATCAAGTATCATGTGTTGGTAGTTTTTCTCCCAGGCCACATTGGTTTTCTTTATAAAATGAAAATAATCACATCATCCATTTTAATGGTAAAAGACTAAATAATTATAGCAATAATAAACAAAGCTCGAAGGCCTGCAAGTCTACAATTGGGATACAATTTTGAACAATTTGTATTTAATATTGTGATTTGAAATTGTTAAATTCTGATTATTTCCCTTAATAAAATGTTGATGTTATTTTGTTGTTAGGATTACCAGGGAACTGGTTTCTAAACATGAACCTACTTTTTGTTTAGGGTGCAAGAGGTATCGGTGGTAGTCCTGGTAAAGATGGTAAACCTGTGAGTGAAGTGTTCATTAGTACAATGCATTTTTAATACCGCATCTCACTATTTTTAGTACTCAAATAATTTACACATTCTTCCTTTCATATTTTCTTATATAATTTGGATTTTTTTCCCCCCCTATTAGGGTGCTCCTGGTAATCCTGGTAATCCTGGTGCTATTGGCCGTTCAGGTCCTAAGGTGAGTTGACTATATAATATTTCTTAGACTTGTTTTATGGATCTGGGCTCATTGGCTAGTTCAGCTTTTATTATCTATCTCTAGTTGCCCCGAGATTACATTTGTGATGACCTTCTTGAACTACTGCATTCCATCTGGTGAATAAAATTATGAAGGGCATAGATAGGGTGGACAGCCACCACATTTTCCCCTAGGGTTGCAATGGCCAATACCAGAGGATATCTGTTTAAGGTGAGTGGAGGAAAATTTAGGGAAATGTCGGCGGCAGGTTTTTTTGACATGAAGAATGGTGGGTACCTGAACGTGGAGTATGTTTATATGAATCAGCACAACATTTTGAGCCAAAGAACCTGTATTGTGCTGGGAAAATAGAGGACTGGCACAGGGCACCAGAAAACAGGGAGAACATCCCTTATTTGAGAAAGAGAAGCAGCCGAGGATGGTGACCATGGCTGTACGTACTTACAAGTGCTGTTAGATGAGGTGTTTTAGAATTTGGTCCCAGCAGCAGCAAGGATTTGACAATATATCTCCAAATTAGGCTGGTCTGTGACTTGGTTGGGAATGAATAGGCGGTAGAGCCCATGTATTTGGGAGGTGCTGTTAAAATGCCCACAGCGAGTAACAAAAGTGCACATTTTAGATGGTTCATATTGCAACTGTTGTACATAAATGATGGAGGGAATAAATGCTGAGGGCAAATGATGAGATGCCAGTCAAGCAAGCTGCTTCATGCTGGTTGGTGTTAAGTCTGTTGTCAGTTGTTGACATTGCATTAATCTATGTAAGTGAAGAGTATGTCTTGAAAATAAATGTAGATTCAGTTAATAGTAAATTTGTTTTATGGGATCCTTTGAAAGCATATTTGAGGGGACAAATTATTAGTTTTACTGCTAAAATTAAGAAACAACATGTAGCTGATGTAACTAAATTAGAGAAGGAGATAGAGATATGAGAAAAAGATTTACAGCAAAATTCAATGGAAGTTAAGAAAATACATTTAACCAATATGAAGTTACAATATAATTTGTTACAAACTTATAAATTTGAAAAGTTTTTACAGAGAACGAGACAAAGATATTATGAATTAGGGGAAAGAGCTCATAAAGTATTAGCTTGGCAGTTAAAAACAGAACAGGTTTCTCGAACAATAAATGCTATTAGGGATAAATCAATTATTACAAATAAACCTCTGGAAATTAATGAAGTGTTTAGAAAATTTTATGAAAAATTTTATACAATTGAAGTAGTGGAGGATGAGGTTAAAATGGATAATTTAAAAAAATCTGATCTGGATTTACCTTTGAATGGCAAGGATGTTAAAGATTTGGATGCTTCTTTTACTGCTAAAGAAGTAATAGATGCACTTCGATCCATGCCAAATGGGAAGTTTCCAGGGGGTGATGGCTTAACTTCTGAATTTTATAAAAAATTTCAGGATTCATTAATTTTATTATTGATGGAAGTATTGAAACAGGTGACAGATGTTCATTCTTTTCCAGACTCTTTTACTCAAGCAATTGTTACAGCTATTCTTAAGAAAGATAGGAACCCATTGAAAGCTGGGTCTTATAGACTAATTTTGTTATTAAATGTTGATTATAAAATTGTAGCAAAGGTTATAGCTAATAGGTTGGCTAAATATTTACCAAATTTATTCCATTTAGATCAGGCTGGTTTTATTAAAAATCGTTACTCAGCAGATAATATTGTGAATTTGATTTCTTTAATTAATACTTTTTGGGAGGGATCCAACCTGCCAATGGTTATTTTGTTGGATGCAGAAAAGGCCTTTGATAGAGTAGAGTGTAGTTTTTTTTAATTTAAAGTTTTAGAGAAATTTAAATTTGGCCCTTTTATTATTGCTTGGATTAAGTCTTTATATAGAGTGGTGACAAATGGACAGTTATCTTTACCTCTTATGTTGACCAGATTGACTAGACAAGACTGTCCTTTGTGACCAGCTCTATTTGCATTAATTATTGAACCTTTGGCTCAGATGATTAGACAAGATAATAATATTAAAGGTATTAAGGTGAAATCTGATGAATTTAAAATTAATTTGTTTGACGATGATGTTTTGATATATTTAACATAAATTCAGAATTCTTTGAGGAGTTTACATGACAGATTGGAACAGTATGGAGAGATATCAGGTTATAAAATCAACTGGGAAAAGAGTGAGATTATGTCATTAGCTGAAATGGATCATTTTTCTTGTAGGCATATTGTGAAATTCAAATGGTCAGATCAGATTAAGTATTTAGGTGTTAAGGTAGATTGTAATTATAGTCATTTATATGAATTAAATTATTTGCTGTTATTGTCTAAAATTAAATATGATTTGAATCGATGGAAAGATTTACCGATTACATTAATAGGAAGAGTTAATTGTATTAAAATGAATATTTTTACTCAAATTCAGTATTTATTTCAATCTATTCCTTGTAAGATTCCTCAAAAAATTTTATAGGATTTAAATGCTTTGGAGAGGACATTTTTATGGAAGGATAAAATGGTAAGGGTATCTAAAAAATTTAATTGGAGGTTTGAAACTCCCTAATTTACAAAATTATTATGATGCAGCACAATTGAAATTTATAAATAGGATGTTTGAGATAGATAAACCTTTGATATGGGCTTATATTGAATTATCTCAAATTGGTGAGAAGATGATGGATCACTTTATTTATAGATGGAACCCTAAGTTATTGAGTAGTTACAATTTACCTGTTTTGAAACATTTAATGGATTTATGGTATAAAAAAATGAAATTATAGGTACTCAAGTTAAGATTTCAGGTAAAACGCCTTTGTATCAAAATAAGCTTTTCCCCTTCACACTTAATAATCAGCATTTTAAGTTATGGGATTAAAAGGGTATTAAATTGGTGCAAGATTGTTATGAAGCAGAATATTTTTATTTATTTTCAAAGAATGAAAGAGAAATATGATACATCTTCAAATACACTTTTTTCTTATTATCAATTTAAAGCTTTATTGTTGGATAATTTTGGGCATTCTTTACAGTTACCTAGACAGTCTAAGTTTGAAATTTTACTTACTGAGGGTGGTAAGAAGGGATTTATATCCGAGATGTATGCTTTATTACAGAATAAATCTAGATTAAAATGGGAGAAAGATTTCTTAAAATGATTGGATAAATTTATGTAGGGATAGTATGACTAAAATTGTAAATGTAAAGTATCGATTTCTTCATTATAATTTTATTCATAAATTATATTTAAATTAAGGAGATATAATTTTATTTCTTCGGATTTATGTTTTTAATATCATAAGGATGTAGGTTCGTTTTTACCTTCCACTTGGTCACGTGAAGCAGTAAAACCTTTTTGGAATAGACTTAAGGAATTTTTAGAAGTTATTTTGAAAGTGAAATTTTCATTAGATCCTTTTGTATTTTTGTTGGATAATATTAAGAGATTCAGTTTAGAATTAAGATTAAATAGATCCCAAATTGCATTTTTGAGATTGGCATTAGCTGTAGTTAGAAAATCTCTGGCAATTACTTGGAAATATGAGACTGATTTGAGTATTCAGAGATGGCATATGGAGTTGAGGTCTTGATTTCCATTGGAGAGGATAACATATAATTTGTGTGATAATTATTTTTTTATTATAAAACTTGGAGCCTGTATTTGGATTATATGGGGCTGAATTTTTAAATCTCCTCACTGCACAGTAGTGGTGTAATAGCAAACCATGGTAATTAACTGATGAATTTTATTGTTATGGGTGATCTCCTCTTTCTTTTTTCTCTTCCTTTTTTCTTCCTTTTGGGGTAGGTTAGAGGGGGGTGGGTTGGGGAAAGGGTGTGGGGTTAGTTTTAAAATATCATGTATGTATTTTTGAATTGGTTTTGTTTTATTCATTAATTGTATGTTTCAATATTTGCATCGTGATTTAATAAATAAAATTTTCAAAAAACGAGTATGTCATGTCTCCACATAAAAACAGTTTCTTGCATTGCATTTAGATTTTCATCTGATTCAGATTACTGGAGGAAATGAAATATTCATGAAAGCTAAGAGTTGTGACTGTGAGCGATTTAATTTTTGTATGGAATAAATGTAAGATAAAAAGAAGCATGGATTTCTATAGCATTTTCAATGACGGATTAGACTTTTGAAATGTAGTCCATGTTTCTGCAAAGGAAAATATACAGTCAATGTACAACTGAAATTGATGCACAAGAAAATTCCACAGTCATATGACAAATATTTCAAAATCTTTGCTAGAGTTATTGGCTGAAGATTAAGTGCTAATCAACTTTAAGTTCTTCCCTGCCCATTATTCTATTAAGCGTAGGAGAGGTTCAGTTGAACATTCAAATGACCATACTGTGCAGACATTGAGGTGTCTTTCCAAATTGTGTGCTAAAATTTCTGGAATTAATCTATTAATTCCTGAATTTGAAATGCAAGTATTATAATTTATTTAAAATATATATTTGAAAAGGGGGAAATTTGAAAGTGTCAGATGAAAGTACTAGAACACCAAAATAATGTCAGTTTATGTGACGAAAAAGTTTATAACGTATTTACAAGTTGGTTGGCTGGTCCCCAAGGTTAGATCAGATGAAATCCACAGTGATCCAGCCAATCTGATACAAAATTGGCTTGGTGGTATAAATGGAAAATGACAGTGTTGCTGCTGGAGCGGATGTGGGGAGAATGGGGAACAGAGACACAGCGCTCCTCCACAGGGTTCTACTCCCCAGTCCAACTACCAATAGTTCTGTGCAGGTTTTAAATTGGCTGTTAAAGGAGCTAATTGTGTTTAATTTTAAAATCCTGAGCCCAAGATGGCAGGGCCTGATCTGGCAGCAGCCTCAAGGTGTTGTAGACTCTGGGGAAGCAGAGGACTGGCACAGTGCACCAGAAAATAGGGAGAACAACTCCTATTTGAGAAGGAGAAGCAGAGGAGTCATCCCTATGGGATGGTTACCACAGCAGTGGACCAGTGAGGGGCTGTGCAGACGACAACCACACAGGCTGCTGGCTGTTGGCGACTCGTGGTGAGGAACACACGCAGGTTCTGGGCTGCTGGTGACTTGCGCACAAAGGACCTACACCAGGCTGAAGGTGAACTAGGTTTCAAAATAGTGATGTGAGAGTGTGCCAAGGGCGGCAGGAACTCCCAAGGCAGGAACTTCCTGAACGTGTCAGAGATTTGGATCTGGACCTCGGGTTCCTGATGGTTTGGACTGAAGGTTCTGTGGCTGCAGGAATGCTGGAGGCGAATCCACGGACACTCAGTGACTCTGAGGGGACTCTGGCAGTAAGGGACGCCGGGAAATTTCCGCTGATCTTTGTCTGCCTTTCGGCAGATTGTAATTTTGTGTAATATTACATCTGTTTTATTACATGACAATAATATAATTTTGAATATTGAATGTCAGATGGTGATAGTGGAAGGTAGTTTTTAATTTCAGATTGGATTGTGTCCAGTGCTGTGCCATAGGGATCGAAGCTGGGTTTCCTGTTTAATTTGGATGAAAATATAGGTGACATGATTAACAACTACATAGATGATGCTAAAAGCAGTGGTGGTAAGTTAAGAAGTTTACAACAGGACCCAGATCAACTGGGAAAGTAGGCAAAGGATTGATAAATGGACGTTAACTCAAACAAGTGCAAAGAGATATATTTTGAGAAGTTAAACCAGTGTTGAACATACATAGTGAATGGTAGAGCCTTGGGGAGTATTGTTAGGGAGAAAGGGTACAAGATATAATTCACTGCAAGTGGTAAAGTAGGCATATGGCATTCTTGCCCTCATGATTTGGGGCATTGGAAACAGGAGTTGGAACATCATCGTTATTATTGTACAAGACTTTAGTACACACAAAATGTTGTGTGCAGTCCTGATCGTTGTACCAATAGGAACGAGTGAAAAGAGTGCATAAAAAGATTTAGATGTTTCCAGATCTGGAGGACTTAAGAGACTGGTTTAGCTGGAGTGAAAGAGGCTGAGAGATGAACATGGAGGATGACAAAATCATGATGGGCATAGATAGGGCAAATGTTCACAGATGCTTTACCAATGTATAGATATAAAGTGAGAATGGAAAGATTTGCAAGTGACTTGAAAGGCACCTTTTTCATACAGGAAATAGAGCTTCTAAAGGAAGTGGCAGAGGCCAGAAAGGATAGGAAAGGTTATATGGGCCAAATACAAGTAAATGGGACTAGCTTACATGGACTTTTGGACTACTATCTGGCTACGGTATGGAATAGCAGCAATAGTTATGTGCTCTTGTACTTTTTTAAACGTTTTCCATTCATGCCCTTTAAAGCTTCAACCAAAGTGCTTTGTATTTTGCCCCTTTATTAATCAATATTATTGATTATTTCAAAATGGTTACTAGGCTTTAAAAACAGCAACAAATAGTAAAAAGGAGGAAGAAACAGCTACTCCATCCACAGACTCCATTTCTGAACTTCTGTACAAACCACACCCAGGAAATAGCCAAAATGGTTAAAGAGAGTCAATGGGAAATTAAACTGCACTTGAAAAGGTTTGACAGTCAATATCAGCAATTGATGAATGCCTGGGATCTGTGGAGGAAGATTTGAACACAGTTAACAAGCTTGTTGACAAATGAGAAGCTCTTTGTTTTGAACTGTCTGCCAACAATTTCAAATTATTTTCGCAAGTAGTTGATTTGGGGAGCAGAAGCAGACACCAAAATATATGAATCTTGGGCTTAAAAGAGGATACAGAAATGGGCCAGCTGACTTACTTCTTTCCAGATTTACTCTTGGAAGTGTTTGCAAAGGAGTTTTTCTCTACTAAGCCTCTACTGAGCTTGACAGACTGCATTGTTCCTTGGCTTCTCAGCCAACACTGGGACACCGCCCGCGTTTGGTAATTCTCCAGTTTCATCATTATCAAGAAGGTTGTCTGAGGAGAAATCTTTATTTCCAGGGGCATCAAATTAGACTCATGCAAAACTTATGGCCTGAAGTCATGAATATTCACAGAGGATATAAAGATGTGATGTCTGAGCTGTATAAGAAAGGATTCAAGCCCACTTTGTTATATCCAGCTCGTCTTCGGATTACTTTCAATGATGATCATAAAGAATTTTTGAAATCGGTGGATGAGACACATAGAGTCTTTAAAGAGTCTCCTTCAACTTCAAGTCTCATTTGAACTATGGTTGGTGTCTGAATTTTTTCTATAGCTGAAGTGTTTTTGTTTTGCTTTGATTGGCTGAAGTTTGATTGTATTCTTCTTTGAACAGCCTTATTAAATGTAGGAGAGTGTTGGTGCATGTCTAAAAGCTGAGAGTGTCTTTTTACAAGAAACTTGTATCTGAAACTGATAACTCCTGACATGTCAAAGTGGAAAAGGCAATGTTTCCATTCTTCTTCTAATGCTAAGGTTAAGGGAGGCTCTATTTTAATCAATCAGAATATTCCTTTGATTTATATATCAGATAAATATAGTTGATACATTATTGTTACAGGCAAATTACATAATAAAATGGTAGTTTTTGCAAATGTATGTGCCCCTAACATTGATGATGCGAGGCTTTTTGAATATTTTTTTACTCAGACCTACCAGATTTAAGTCTTTACTCACTGGGAGTGGAAACTTTAATTGTTGGTTAGATCCTGTTCTTGACTGTTCATCTCCTAAATCTGCTACCTAATTAATTCTTTTCAAACAAATTTCAGTATTTCAGATGTTTAGCCTTTTTTTCACCCCAACAGAAGAGAGTACTCTTTTTTTTCTAATATTCCTCGCACTTACTCTCGGATTGATTATTTTTAAATAGACAATCAATTGATTTCATTGATCAAATCATGTGAATATCAGGGTATTGTGAATAGTGACCAAGCTCCTATAATTTTCCTTCAACAAAAAAACATTGACATTTTAGTTCTACTTTACTTTCAGATAATGATTTTTTTAAAAATTTATGGAGGTGCAAATTAATTTCTTCTTTAATGCAAATTCTTCTTCAATAATTTCTAGCTTGACTCTGTTGGACACTGAAAGCATAACATACAGGGCAAATTAATTCTTATACAGCTAATATAAATAAGACTAATAAAGAAAGATTAGGTTTAATCAATCAGATTAAACAAATTGATTTACAATATGCACAAGTTAAAAACCCTGAATTATATAAAAAAGAGTTGAACTTAAGACTAAATTTGATCTTCTTTCTACTTATCCCATTGAACAACTTGAGGAGAAAAAGTCAATTCTGCATCCACGGTAAATAAAATCTGGTAAGCTCTTGGCCAACCAATTGAAAGGAACTACTGCTAAGAGAGAGATTACTAAAATTTGAATGGATAGTGGTACTGTTACCATAGATCATTCTAAAATAAATAATACATTTAGAAAATTTTAATTGAGATTGTACACTTCTGAATCTAGTCATGATAATAGTCTAATGATGGATTTTTTGGACAACTTAAATATTCCCACATTTTCTCAGAATAATCTTATGAGTCTGAAGGAGCCTATTTCCCAAGATGAAATGCTTTTTTGTGATTTCCTCATTACAGTCAGGTAAACCTCCAGGACCTTATGTACCCTGTGGAATTTTTAAAATCCTTTTACTAAATTGTTCATACCACAGTTAAGTTCTGTGCTTAATAATTCATTTAAACAGGGCAATCTTCCATCATCTTTTAAAGAAGCTTGCATTTCTTTTATTGTGAAAAATAAGAAAGATCTATCCGAGGGTTCTTCTTATAGGCCAATTTCTCTATTGAATGTTGATATGAAGATCTTGGTGAAAGTGTTGGTCCACAGACTGGAGAATATATCACCGTTAATTATTTCTGAAGAACAGACTAGTTTTATTAAAAATTGTTATTCTTATTTTAATATACATCATTTATTGACATTTTATGTTATATCCCCCCAAAAAAATTCTTGTCCATGAATGTGTCCTTTCGTTAGATGCAGAGAAAGCTTTTGATTGGGTGGAGTGGGGTTATTTATTTGCAATCCTGTAAAAATTTAATTTAGGGCCATGTTTCATTAAATGGATGAAATTATTATATTTAAGTCCTACTGCTTCAATTCTTATTAATTTAGAACAATCAAAAACTTTTGATCTCCAATGGGGTACTCGTCAGGGATGTTCTAGAAGTCTGCTACTTTTTGATTTGGTTTTAGAACCATTAGCAATTGCAGGGAGTGCAGAGATTTTTCAGGGATCTATAGGAAGGGAATTGAACCTAAAGTTTCCCTATACAGAGATTATCTTATGATTTTTATTTCTAATCGAGATAATTCTTCACCATTCATACTATCTTTGCTATCTCAATTTAGTCAGTTTTCAGGGTATAATTTGAATATGCATAAGAGTGAACTTTTCCTTTAAATACTCCTATACCAAGGTATTTTAATTTTCCTTTTAAGATTGTACAGAATCAATTTACTTATCTTGAGAGTTATAAGCATCTCTTTAAGGAAAAAAATTCTACTTTATTTTAAAATGGTAAGTTACCCTCTTTATCTATTTCTATGATTTCATCATATTAATTCTATTAAAATGAACACTTTACCTAAATTTTTGTACCTTTTCCAATCTACACCAATTTTTATTCCTAAATCTTTTTTTTTCCACTTGATTCTCTTTTTCTTCTTGCATATAGCTAGGAAAGTTCCCCTGCTTGAATAAAGTTCAAAAATCTAAAAGGAATGGAAGTTTGACATTTCCTAACTTTAGATTTTATTATTGGGCAGTCAATATACATAACTTGATTCTTTTATTATAATTTGATAACCGAATTAACCACCAAACTTGGGTAGAAATTGAACTAAATTTTATGAATATTTTGATGTTGGCAATTCTTGGTCCTTCTTTATCCTAACAAACTGACAACCCAGTCATTAAACACAGTTTGAGAATATGACACAATTCAGAAGGTTTCTTTTGATTTCAGAACTTTTCTCTTGCTAGCTCTATTATAGCCAATCATCTCTTTCAACCTTCTTTGCAAGACTCTTCCTTCAAGGATTTGTACAGGTTGGGTATTAAATGTTTTAAAGACCTTTTTATTGACAACAATTTTATGTCTTTTGAACACTTAATTGTAAATTTTAACTAATCTAAGGCTAATTTTTAAAGATAGTTACAAATTAGACATTTTATTCAATCTCAGATTCCTGATTTTCCTGGTATCTCCAAGGCAAATATTCTTGATATCTCTTTGAATTACAACCTCCTTATAAAGGATTAATATCTCTTATTTATGACAAATTAGGTGATTTAAGTCAGGCCTCGTTAATTCAAATCAAGAACGCTTGGGAACAAGATTTGAATCTTTCTCTGTCCAGTGAGGTTTGGAACATTCTTTTTAAACTGATTAACACTACATGCATCCCTTTGTGCATGTCATTGCCTGCTGCAGTTTAAAGTTGTTCATCAAGCACATATGTCTAAACTAAAATTGTATCATTTTTATTTGGACATAAATCCCTGATATGATAAATGTAAAACATGTGATTCTTCCTTAATTCATATGTTTTGGACCTGCCCTAGCTTAGAAAAATATTGGAAGGATCTTTTTCAAACATTATCAGGAATTTAAAATTGAAGCCTAGCCCTTTAATTGCTCTTTTTGGAATGATAAGATGATGTGTTACTCACTCAATTCAATGCTGCATTTTATAATTTATTCCATTGATAGACGTGAAATTTTGATTAAATGGAAAGATAATACTCTACCTACATGTGCACAATGGCTAAGGAATATAATGTATTGTTTAAATGTGGAAAAAATTAGATATGCCATTAATAACTTAAATACTATATTTCAAATGATATGGGGTTCATTCTCCGACTCCTACCATAATCTTAAGATTTAGTGTCAAACTGGAAACATGGCATGGTGTTGTCCCTCTCCAAGACTGAATCACCTGGATTTATTAATGTTAATCTTCAACATTGCTTAGAGGAAGGGGTTTTGAAATTTAATGCTTTCTTCTCTTTTTTTGTTATGTACTATTTTAGTGAGTTGAGGGTGTTTTGGAACATACTTATGTTTATTATTCTAACTTTTTTCTGATCTTGTAGCACACTTCATAATTGTATTGTTCAATATTTTTTATTGTAAAATATCAACTTTGGTTGGGATGGATACGTTATGCCAAAGGCCCTACTTCTATGCTGTATGATTATCTTCTCGATTTCAAATTGTTTAAACTCAAATAAAAATAATTTAATAGTCATATGCATGTGGGTATTCAAGATCATTCTGAAGCCACTATTAAGAAATATTTTTGTCCCTTTTCCCTGAGGAAAATCTTTGGGGTGTTGATCAATCTTATCTGGAATATACTGGCAGTTTCACTTTAGGCTTATACAATGCTTATACCAGCTGGTCTCAAATTTGTTCAGAACTTCTGAACAGAGCTAAGTGTAAATGAGACAAACCAGCAGAACTCATGTCCTGAGGAAACTTGTCATCAATAAGAATGGCAATGCTAAAATAAATTTGAAGTATTAGGGATCAAAATATATTTTCAGCTTTTTGACTTGCAGTTTAGATTACAGATAAGCTTTCCAAAATATCACACAGTTCCAAGATCATAATTTGTCTCTAATACTTTCCCTTACAGGGCGAAGTTGGCGATAAAGGTTCTCGAGGTTCTTCAGGTACTCCAGGATTCAGAGGTCTCCCAGGCATTACTGGTGCTCCTGGAACCCCAGGCAAACCTGTATGCAATTAGCATTCACTGAAATCTTATATATCCGCCTTTTATTAATCATTTGACAAATGATGGAAAACAGCATCTGAGGGTTTGCTGTGGCTTTGTATTTTAGGGGAATCCTGGAAAAGATGGATCACTTGGTGCGCCAGGACATCCGGTCAGTCACAGCAAAATACTTTTTTTTTTAACTTGTAGATCAAATATATAAACAAACACATCAAACTAATGTCCTGATTAAAGAGTAGAGGGTCAGATATATATTGTCATCTCATTTATTTGGCTTGTATCTAACCTATGAATATTATCTTAATCATTTCAAGTAATCAAAATGGGAGGATGGATCAACTCATGATAAAATGATGGAGCAGACTTGATGAGCCAATTAGCCTACTTCCACTCCTATATTTTATGACCTTGTAATAATTTGAGGATGTAATCCATAGAGCTTCCTGTATCAAAATCCTTTCTTGCATATTTTCAAAAGACTGACAGACCTTTGTTGGCCTGTTATTTAAAAAAAATAGTTTGTTATTTTAGTTATTACAGTATAGTTTTAACTATACTATTTAGTAATTTAATTCTGATGGTATAGCCTTGACTGTAAACTTAATTCACAACTTTTATTTACATTCTTAGGGTGCTTCTGGTATTCCTGGGCAGCGTGGTAGTCCAGGTACAATTGGTCCTCCAGGTCCATCAGGAACTAATGGACATCCTGGTGCTGTAGGCCAACCAGTAAGTGTTTGTGAGATTTCTATTATTTTATTTCATCAATGATAAGCAAGACACTTCATACAAATGCTCAGAGGTATTACTTTTGTAGCTAGGTTCAAATAGCATTGGAAGATCAGAGTCAATTTAAATGCTTACAAAGACAACATTTTACCATTTTGAGAGAATTAACATACTATTACCACTACTAAATGAGTATTGGACCACCAAATGTGTCTCTATATACTTGTGATGCAATTTATTTTTAAGATAAGAAATGAAAGCAACTTACAACTATAGAAACATAGAACATTACAGCACAGAAATGCCTCTTTGACCTTTCAAGTCAATGCCGAACTATTTTTTATTTCTAGTCCTACTGACCTGCACCCAGTCCATAGCCCTCCCTACCTCTCCCATCCACGTACCTGTCCAAATCCTTCTTAAATGTTAAAATTGAGTCCGCATTCACCACTTCAGCTGCAAGCTCATTACACACTCCAAGTGTGAAGATCCCCCTCAGGTTTCCCCTAACCTTTCTCCTTTCACTCTTAACCCATGTCCTCTGGTTTGTATCTCACCTACCCTCAGTGGAAAAAGCCTACCTACATTTACTCTGTTATCCCCCTCATAATTTTAAATACCTTGATCAAATCTCCCCTCATTCTTCTATGCTCCAGGATGTAACGTCCTAACCTGTTTAACTTTTCCCTGTTATTCAGTTCCTAAAGTCCAGGTAACATCCTAGTAAATCTTTTCTGCATTCTTTCTATCTTATTGATATATTTCCTGTAGTTAGGTGACCAAATCGGCACACAATAATCCAAATTTGGCCTCACTAATGTCTTATACGGGCAGTCCCCAGGTTAAAAACTTGTTCTGTTACCTGGGTCTGTCTTTATTCCGATTTGTATGTAAGTAGGAACAGGTACTTTAAAGTATTTTTAAACATCATAAACATTACTGCACAGTTACAAAAGCAGAAAACTAATTGCTCCTGAACAGTTCAATGATTGTTGATATATATTACATTTATTTGATAATATTTCTGTAGTGTTAAGGAATTGAATTTGTAAGTTGTATTATATTTGCGATACAAATAGTCTTCGACTTCTAACCTACGTGAGTAATGTCCACCTACATATACAACCAACATTTTTAAAAAATCTTTATTTAAAGTACTGTACAACAACATGTTTTAAAATTACAGTATACAGTAATCCCCTTTCCCGCAGCAGCCCGAGGTCCCATTAAAGGCTTATTTGTTCAATGTTTCATGACCTCAGGCATGCGCAGTGGAGCAAATCTGACTTATGACCAACCCTCAGTTACAACCAATCCTTCACTCCCCATTAGAGTCGTAAGTCAGTGACTAATTGTATTTATTTCTTTATTATTCATACACAATACTCACGTGTGAAACAGATTTGTAGTGAAGAAGAGAGGCTCACATTTTTATATGACTTACAGTGATATTTTTATGAAAAATGAAGTATCTTCAGTGAATGACATCGTCATGAATAATTTAATGTTACTGAAGTGTTCACTCCCTCCCACCTCCTGATACACCAATTGACTTACAACCCCTGGTATGTTTTGAAGGGTGGGAGGAAACTGAAACATGTGGAGGAAACCCACACAGACACAGGGAAGAACGTACAAACTCCTTACAAATAGCAATAGACAATAGGGGCTGGTGTGGGCCATTTGGCCCATTGAGCCAGCACCACCATTCATTTTGATCATGGGTGATCTTCCACTATCAGTACCCTGTCCCTGCCTACTCTCCATAACTCTTATGAAGGCCAAGATGCGAAAAGCTTTCTTTACAACCCTATCTACCTGTGACACCACTTTCAGGGAATTATCAGATCTCTCTGATCTTCTGCACTCCTCAGTGCCCTACCATTTACCATGTATGTCCTACCTTGGTTTGTCCTTCCAAAATGCAACATCTCACATTTGTCTGCATTAAATTCCATCTGTCATTTTTCAGCCTATTTTTCCAGTTGGTTAAGATCCCTCTGCAATCTTTGAAAACCTTCTTCACAGTCCACAGCTCCTGCATTCTGCTTTCATACTGCCCCTGAAAGCCAGTATTTAATCACCTTTTTACGTGACCAACATGGTATTGGGGGAGGGTCATTTTCATCCTGGTACAGTACACAATCCTTTGTTCATACATCTAAAATCCGGAAAGCTCCAAAAACCGTCAGGTGGGTAGAGGCAGGCAGTGCAAGTCGAGCGGGCGACAGACTGGCAGCACAAGTCGGGTGGGCGAGGGGGAGAGACCGGCAGCGCGAGTTGGGTGAGCAAGGGGGGGGGAGACCGGCAGCGCGAGTCATGCAGGTGATGGGGGGGGGTAGATAGCAGCACGACTGGAAGGAGTGGGGGTTGACACAATAGCACAATTTGGGTGGGCTCAAATCTGGCTTTCCAAAATCCAGAAAAATCCAAAATTTGGAACACACTGTCCCCCAAGGGATAAAGGATTGTGTACCTGTACTTACCTGCCAAAGTAGGTAGTATCAGAGATGATGTATTTCACATCAGTTCCAGTGTAAATGTTGCACTGAACCAGCTCCAATCCGACCCAACCTGGCTTTAAACATGGGTCATTGACATGCCAATTTACTAGAATCTAAGTGTGAAAGCACCTTTATTGTCATCTACAAACTTGCTGATCCAATTTACCACATTATTATGCAGATCATTTATATAGATGACAAACAACTATGGTTTCAGTCCCAATCCCTGAGGCACACCACTAGTCAGTCACAGGCCTCATCCACCACTACTCAGGTTTCTCCTGTCCAGCCATTGTCGAATCCAGTTCACTACTTCACCATGAATACAGAATGATTAACCTCTCTTGCGGGACCTTGTCAAAGGTCTTACTAAAATCCATGTAGACAACATCCACACCCTTTACTTTTCACCAGACACTGCTTAAGGCAGACTCCCCAGTCTAGGACCCAATATATTCCCACATAGGCCTTAAGTTCACCTGGTTACCTCTGCCAGGCAAGGATTAAGACAGACCCCCTATGACAGGACACAATCAGTAATCACAGGGGCACCCTCACCCAGACTTCACCTTCTCCTAAACCCCCAACAACCCAAAATGAATATCACAGGGGCCTCAAGTTGTAGCAGCAAACACCACCAGGAACTGCTGAAGGCAGGCTCCCTAGGCCAGGACACAACCATAGAGCATAATGGCACCCTTACCCAGACTTACCTTAACTTAACTTAAAAAAACCCCAAATAACCAAAGATTAATCTAAGAGGGGCACTAAGGCCTTACAGAAAGCTACACCAGACACTGCTTAAGGCAGACTCCCCAGACTAGGACACAATCACAGATCATAGGGGTATTTTTACTCAGATTTAACCCAATGATAACGACCAAAATAACCAAAAATTGATCCCACAGGGGCCTTAAGTCCATTCAACTAAACCTGCCAGGGACTGCTTAGGGCAGGGTCCCGAGGCTGGGACACAACCAGAGAGCACAAATGCACCTTTACCCAGACTTAACCGTAACCCTAATCTCCAAACAATCCAAAATTAATCCCACATGGGCCCTTAGTCCATTCAGCCAACTCTACCAGGCACTATTTACGGCAGACCCCTCATGCCAGGACACAATCAGGAATCACAGAGGCAACCTTACATCGACTTCACCTTATTCTAAACACCCAACAAACCAAAATCAATTCCACAGGGGCCTACTAGGCCTGACAGCAAACTCCAACAGGCACTGCCTGAGGTAGACTCTCTAAGCCAGGACACAACCAAAGAGAATAAAGACACCCTTACCCAGACTCAACCCCATTCAAAGACAACACAAATAGAAGCCCCACAACAAAACCAATTCCCACAACACACTCCCTGGGCCAGCACACTTATGACAAATTACAGGAAAACTCTAACATAGACCCAAGCTTACAACCTAACCCTAACCCTAGCCTTAACCCAAACCCTTACCCAGATTCAACCCAAATAGATGCCCCACAATAACAGCAATCTCCACAACAGACTCCATGGGCCAGCACACTTATGACAAATTACATGGACACCCTAATACAGACCCAAGCTTACCAAGAAACACCACCAATAACCCCAACACTAACTCTAACCCTAACACAATACAAATTATAAAAAAATTTGAATGAATGATACAGAGACCTACTGGAGAAGATACGAAGCCAACAGAGACTACAAGCAGACACAGTGTAATGAAAAGATGGGCCAGCACAAAGTGGCAGTTCAGAGTGACACAGAACCACAGAGAGAGGAAACATGTGAACACAAGCGGGATGATTATCCCGCTGCCCGCATATTGACAACAATCAGTTTCTGGCTATCCAAATATATGTATATCTGAATTCCTAGTATACCTTCCAATAATTTACCTATTACTGACATCAGGTTCACCAGCCTATAATTCCCAGGGTTTCTTCAGGAGCCTTTTTAAAACAACAGCAACATGAGCTACCCTCCAATCCTCCGGCACCACACCTGTGACTAAGGACATTTTAAATATTTCTGCCAGACCCCCTGCAATTTCTACACTAGCCTCTTTCAAGGTCTGAGGGAATATCTTGTCAGGCCCTGGGGATTTATCCACCCTTATTTGCTTACAACATCAAGCACTTCCTCCTCTTTCATCTGTTCAGGTTCCATGGCCTCACTGCATGTTTTGCTTAATTACCTCGACTCTGTGCCCTTTTTCAGAGAGAATATTGATTTAAAAACATTTAAATCCTCTCCCATCTCTTTTAGCTCCATACAAAGCCGACCACACTGATCTTCAAGGGGACCGATTTTTTCCCTTACTATATGTTTGCAAAGCAACCTCGTGTCTTCTTTTAGCTTTCCTGATTTAATTTTTGAGGATTTTCTTGCATATTTTATAAACTCCTCAAGAACCCCTTTGCTCCATGTTGCCTATACCTGTTATATTCCTCCCTCTTCTGAATCAGATCCCTAATATCCCTTGAAAACAAAAGTTCCCTATGCCTTCTAGCCTTGCCTTTGATCCTGACAGGAACATATAAACTCTGTTCTCTCAAAATTTCACCTTTGAAGGTCCAACCTACCTCACACATCCTTGCCTGAAAAAAAAATCCAATCCATGCATTCTCATTTCCTCAGAATTGGCATTTTTCCAGTTTAGAATCTCAACCCGAGGCGCAGACCAATCTTTCTCCATAATTAATTTGAAATTAATGGAATTATGATAACTGGACCTAAAATGCTCCCCTACACATATTTCTGTCACCTGTCCTGTCCCCAGTAGGAGAAATATTGCACACTCTCAAGTTGATACTTCAAATATTAATTTAGAAAACTTTCCTGTACACATATGACAAATTCCAAGCCATCCAGCCCTTTTATTGTATGGGAGTCCCAGTCAATATGTGGAAAGTCAAAATCTCCTACTATCACAACTTTATGTTTGCTGCAGCTGTCTGTTATTAGGGGATAAAACAGATTGTTTTTATATTGTATATGTGAAATTGTTAATCAGACTTCACCCAAAGATGATAGAGGCAGATAGTTAAGCCAAGATCACTAGTATTTTTTAAACATTTAAAGTTTAAATTAAAAAAAATTAAAATTTAGACTTGCAGCGCGGTTGCAGGCCATTTCGGCTCACAAACCCCATGCCACCCAATTACACCTAAATGACCTACATTTTGAACAGTGGAAGGAAACCAGAGCACCTGGTGGAAACTCACTCAGACACGGGGAGAACGTACAGCTGGCATGGGATTCGAACCCTGTCGCTGGCACTCTAACGGCGTTGTGGTAACCATACCACCACAATTATATTGGAGAATTAAAGACTGGAGAGGGCAAGAAATTAAAAATTAAGTTCTGCAGGACACTTTTTCAAAAATTATAATGATCCAGAAGGACTGTAATGGATATTTCATGTCCTGTCTATTCTTGCAATCTATTAATCAAATTCTAAACCTATGATTTCTCTGTAACATTGTTACAATCTAGTCTGACAGATCATTGCAACACCAAACAGGTGCTTCCTCTTAGCCATGTTATCAGATTATATATTGAATATTTTCAAAGTGAATGATGTGTGGAAAGAGGGAAAACAGAATTAACTGAAATGGGAAGAAATAAAGCCTCAAATATTTTCACACATGCCAAAATGTTAAGATAGTTTAACAATGGCTTAAAGGTAGGGAAATTCTTCTTTCTTTGGCTTGGCTTCGCGGATGAAGATTTATGAAGGAGTATGTTCATGTCTGCTGCAGGCTCATTGGTGACTGACAAGTCCGATGCGGGACAGGCAGGCACGGTTGCAGCAGTTGCAAGGGAAAATTGGTTGGTTGGGGTTGGGTGTTGGGTTTTTCCTCCTTTGTCTTTTGTCAGTGAGGTGGGCTCTGCGGTCTTCTTCAAAGGAGGTTGCTGCCCGCCGAACTGTGAGGCGCCAACATGCACGGTTGGAGGTGATATCAGTCCACTGGCGGTGGTCAATGTGGCACGCACCAAGAGATTTCTTTAAGCAGTCCTTGTACCTCTTCTTTGGTGCACCTCTGTCTCGGTGGCCAGTGGAGAGCTTGCCATAGAATACGATCTTGTGAAGGCGATGGTCCTCCATTCTGGAGACGTGACCCACCCAGAGCAGTTGGGTCTTCAACAGCATGGATTCGATGCTTGCGGACACTGCCAGCTCGAGTACTTCGATGTTGGTAATGAAGTCATTCCAATGAATGTTGAGGATGGAGCGGAGACAGCGCTGACGGTGATGCCGGTAGAGGACCCATGATTCGGAGCTGAACAGGAGCATGGGTATGACAATGGCTCTGTACACGCTGATCTTTGTGTGTTTCTTCAGGTGGTTGTTTTTCCAGACTCTTTTGTGTAGTCTTCCAAAGGCGCTATTTGCCTTGGCGAGTCTGTTGTCTATCTCTTTGTCGATCCTTCCATCAGATGAAATGGTGCAGCCGAGGTAGGTGAACTGGTTGACCGTTTTGAGTTCAGTGTGCTCGATGGAGATGTGGGGGGGCTGGTGGTCATGGTGGGGAGCTGGCTGATGGAGGACCTCAGTTTTATTCAGGCTGACTTCCAGGCCAAATATTTTGGCAGTTTCCGCAAAACAGGACGTCATGCGCTGGAGAGATGGCTCTGAATGGGCAACTAATGGGTAGGGAAATAATGCCATCAAAATAATACAAGAAAACCCAGATCCACTCCCCTCCTCAGTTCAAAGGCAACCATAGTTGAGTGACCCCAGTGAAGTCCATGGCACTTGAATAATTAAAATAAATATTCTGAATATAATCCTAAGCTCAATTTGGTTTTGTTCATCTTCATTTTATACCATCTTTTGAACTACTGGGCTTGTGTTTGCAATTCTATTCATTGTTTTATGAAGAATAGGTGCTAAGTGTTGGATTTTTTGAAATTCATGGGGGAGCAAATTTATTTCTTCTTTAATACAAATTCTTCTTCAACAATTTCTAGCTTGACTATGAAAGCATATCTTAAGAGGGCAAATTAATTCTTATACTCTTGTTGCTCTGGGTACTAAATTGTTTCCAATATGTAATTGATGCGATGTTTTTCAGTTCACCATGTTGGGAAGGGCAATGCAAGGGTAATAATAAGCTGAGGTGTTTGTCTTATTTCAGATCTTCTGCAAATAAATATTACAACTGAAATGCTTTACTCATAATTATCCCCTTTGAAGGAGAGCACACAGGACAAGACCTGCTCGTGGTAGTGAGATAACAGGGAGGACTCCAGCATTAGCCCATTTCTTCCTGTCTTAGAGAGCATTGTCTTAGCATTGAGGAATAATTAGTGAAGTATCTGTGCTTTTCAATGGATGTCTTCGCTGAGTTCTGCCAACTCCTGCAGCTACAACTCCAACCTCAGAGCCATTCAAAGACCTCTTATTCCAGAAGAACAATGTGCATTTTCATAAAAGCCGTGCTACTCCCTGAAATTCAATGGTGCAATAACTAAGTAATGATTGTCCCAAGACTGTTAGGGAGGGCTGCCTTGTGGGTTTTATTTTAATTAGAAGAGATCTTCGAATAAATATTATCCACTGTAGGCTACTTAAGATTGTTATTTTGAAGATTCAATCCTTGCCAACAATTAAGAATTAAAAGCAACTGGAGAAGCACCTTTTTCTCTGCAATAAACTAAAAAAAATCTACTGTTTCAACATCGTGACACCTTGATGCACCATTTGCTAACAGGCTATATCTTTCCCATTATTGACCAACACTGCTTACCTGACCATGATGTAAAAATAATATCAATATTCCTATACCTGCCCAAAAATTATAGCAATTCAAATATCATTCAAATATCATCCAAAGAGTCTTATGCTGTCTTCTGTAAGGTAAAAACATCATGAGATGGGACCGGAGAAGGAGTCACCCAGTACTAAGGAGTAACAGAATGCAGATGTGACCTTGTACACTCAAGATAAGCTTTGCACTAACAAGAATGATGTGCAGCAGACTAACAGAGAAGGATAGCAACAGTTTATTCATTGGACAATGTCATGGTATGATAATTTACTAAGTACGTATCCTGAGGTATAAAAAAAACACCACTTGCTGATAACGGCAGAATGCGCCTTCTCCAACTAACACTGTTAGTTGCAAGTGTTACAATCCGGCAATAAAGAACAAAGAACCTTGATTTCGACTCAGTCTGGTGTTTGACTCACTCATTCATGAACAAAGCAGACCTAACACTTCTCATATCTATATGTCCAATTATTATTGCACAGAGTTACCGAAACATAATATGTGAATGGCTCCAGAATACCACAATCAGTCTTGCATAATAAATCACCTGGTAGTCTTTCAGGTCAGAGAAAAACCTTCATTTCCAAGCTTTTGTCAATATTTTTTCTCACCAAAAACTTTATTTTTAAGGGTGTATCTGGAAAACGTGGTGAAGCAGGTCCACCTGGAGCAAAGGGTGTTGCTGTAAGTCTTGTGTTTCTGTAATTGGGGAAAAAAAAAATTAACAAATTATTTTATTTCTGTCATTACCAAAAGGGTTAAGTTGGTGTTTTGGGTTAACTGGAGGTAAACAAGAAAATCTGCTGATAGTGAGGTCGGGTGGAGTACAAAAAGATCTAATAATCTGTTGTTTTTATTTATTGGGGTATTATAAAAAGCCAGGGTTGTGTATCCTCTGGATCAATGTACCACAGGAAGGAAAGTTTGATGCACTGCAAAGAAAAATGATGTCATTTTAATTAGACTAAACCAACATTTCTCAACCTGTCATCCACAGACTTCTGGTGTTCTATGGATCTGTTATAGTTGTCTGCTGCAACTAAGCAAAGACAAATATTACTAAGATAAAAACAAGGTTGTAAAAATATCACCAAACATGTAAAGAAATTCTTAAACTTTTCCCACCAAAACAAAGCAAAACTCCTGTCTTGAGCTTGCCAGTCCACCACCCCCCATTTGTGGTCCATGGGTCTGTTACAGGTGGTCCTTGGAAAATAATGGAAGTGGTCCATGGGTGAAAAAAGGTTGAGAACCACTGGGCTGAACAATTCAGAGAAAAATAACTGCCAATTAATTTTTGTGTGTTCCAAAGAAATTAACACTTTACTAAGATATAATTCTATCTTTATTTTACTATTAGGGTGCAGTTGGAGATACAGGTCCCCCTGGCCCTGTTGGTAACAATGGCAAACAAGGCCCACCTGGTGAAAAGGGGCCAATTGGCCCAACCGGTGCACCTGGTGAGAAAGTAAGTAGCAATTTTGGATATGTAACAGGGAAAGCAGCTAATGGTGAATATATACAAGAGTTCATGAGTCTAATCCCAGGGCAGAAACTTTATAGAAATATAGAGCTGTCTTTGTTATTAACTCTCATCATAAAGTAAGCATGCAGATGGTACAGTACAAAATCAGAAAATGCTGGAAAGGACATTAGCATCGGTCAGCAGAGAAACTGAGTTGATATTTCAGGTTATGGAGCATTCCTTAGAACTGAAAGTATGCCTTAATTGCAGAGAGTGGGAGGGAAGTGGGGAAGGATGGGAGAATAGATAGTCTGTGATAGGTGGAGACTAAAGTTGCCAAGATAACTGTCCTTTTTTTTCCAAAATAAAGAACAGTTAGAAACAGAAAATAAAATATATTGAAGCAAAAATAAAGCTCCATGTTTTAAAGAGAAGCCATATACCCTGTTAGATGAAGAGTTGTTCCTCAATCTTACATTATGTATTGTTGGAGGAAAGTAGAAGGCTGAAGACTAAGAGATCAGTCGTTAGAGTGGGTTAGAGAATTACAGTGATAGGGGTCTTGAAACTCATGGTTACTTTTGTAACGCGGTTACCCCATCTGCAATCTGTGTTTGACTCATACAAAGGAGACCACATTGTCAGCATTCAAATGAGTTCTTATTTTTAAATAATTATGATTGGGAAATTTTACTGATATAGATAGGATGAACAGCAAGTACATTTTTCCCAGGATGAGAGTAGCAAACACGAGAGGACATCTATATAATGTGAGGGGAGGAAAGTTTAGGGGAGACATTAGGGGTAAGTTTTTATACACAGAGAGTTGTGGGCATTTGAATGCATTGGCAGGGGTGGTGGTGGAGGCTGGAACAATCAGAATATTTAAAAGACTTAGAAAGGCACAAGGATACAAGAACGTTAGAGGGTTATGGGTGTAAGGTAGTAAAGTTTTAGTTAGTTCATGTAATAGTAGATAACATAGAATATTGCACAAATTGCCTTCTGTCTGCCATAAGGCAGACAAAGAGTTGCCATTAATGGTGCCCAGCACACCTTACAGTAAGAGAGAAAGAGAAGCAAAAGAGTGTCCCTTTAGAGCTGCTACAGCCACATAGATTCCTGTTCAATCCATCAGCAACCCGAGCTCCAGATACAAAACTCTGACACATTCAGGAAGCCTTCAGCCCCTAGGGTACTTTGGGAGCCCTTCTTACCCTTAGCACCCTCTTGAATCCTAGCTCTGATACTTGGCTCCCATGAGCCATCCCAGCAGCCCCCAGCCTGTGCAAGTCCACTGACTGCACGTGCAACCTGTGTAGATCCCTCAGTCGCCAAGCCCCTCATTGGTTTGCTTCCATGGTCACTGTGGGAAACCACTGTTACACCGTGATTGGCTGCTATCGACTGGACACGCCTCACGAGCCTGATCCTACCAATAGCCCCTTGCAGGCTGCCCCTTTCCTTTTACTCTGATCAGTCAAAGAGGTGGATGGTTTCACTACTCAGCCTTTTGTGAATTATTGATGGTCCATCAGTCACTGTCCTGTAGAGTCATCTCCTTTGCTTCTCATTCTCAACAGGTAGCATTCTCCTCATTTCTGATATCACGCACTGGTCTTCTGTGCCCAGAGTCCACAACCAACCCCTCATGGCCACTGCTGAGCACAATTTTGGACACAGACCCCAAAGTTGAAAGATTTTACTTACAAGCTGTTTGAAGCCTCTATGCAGCTGCCGACATCTTGAAATAAAATAAATTTTAATCTTGCACTGAAAACCATCTTGCATTTCTTGGTCGTACACTTTATCTCCAAGTCTTTTTGCAACTTTTTGCTTCCATCTATCCAATTTACTGTTTTATAAATTAATGTTATCTGAAAACTTAGATACCCAACTCTTTTGCCAAGTGTGTAATTTAGTTAAAATCTTAGAATCCACTACTAATTT
The DNA here is from genome assembly GCF_036971445.1 of Narcine bancroftii. Taxonomy (NCBI): domain Eukaryota; kingdom Metazoa; phylum Chordata; class Chondrichthyes; order Torpediniformes; family Narcinidae; genus Narcine; species Narcine bancroftii. The sequence goes on along the minus strand of NC_091472.1, from coordinate 251,433,573 downwards.
CTGTCCCAAGTCACCAACCAGAGAATGTTGCCTGTTCTCGGTTTTCTATCCTCATGCCAATAAGATTCAGATCTCAGATTTATTGTCAGAGTGCATACATGACATCACATACAACCTTGAGATTCTTTTTTTCTATGGGCAAGGTAGAATTACCACTTAATGGTAGTGCAAAAATATAACTGTGCACAGCATATACATGAAAACAAATAAAGAACTGTAAACATATTACGAATGTTAACAAATTGTAATACAGAGAGAATTAAAAAAACCAATAAAGTGCACAAGTAAGTGTCCTTCAACGAGTTCCTGATTGAATTTGTTGTAGAGGAGTCTGATGGTGGAGGGGTAGCAGCTGTTCCTGAACCTGGTGGTGTGGGTCTTTGATGATTGCTGCTGCTCTCCAATGGCAGTGTTCCCTGTAGATGTTCTCGATAGTGAGGAAGGCTTTGCCTGTGATGCCCTGGGCATTATGCTCAGGGGTATTGGTGTTTTCATACTAGACCATTATGCACACTTTCCACCACACCTCTGTTGAAATTTACCAGGGTTTCTGGTGTCATACCAAACTTTTGAAACTCCTGAGGAAGTAGAGGCGCCAATGTGCTTTCTTCATTTCTATTTTTTTGGGGTGTGGGAAAGATCCTCCAAGATAATGACTCCCAAGAACTTAAATTTGGTCACCCTCTCCACCTCTGATCCCCAATGATCACTGGATTGTATACCTCTGGCTTTCCTTTCCTGAAGTCAATAATCAGCTCCTTAGTTTTGGTGATATTGAGTATAAGGTAGTTGTTGGTGTACCATTCAGTCAAGTTTTCAATCTCCATCCTGTGTGCTGACTCATCCCCTTCCTTTATACAACCCACTACCGTGGTATCGTCGGCAAATCTGTAGATGGTGTTGTTGTTGTACTGAGCCACACAGTCATAAGTGTAAAGCGAGTAGTGGAGGGGGCTAAGAATGCATTCCAGTGGTGCTCCAGAGCTGATGGAGATTGTAGAAAAAATGTTCTTACCAATCCTTACTGATTTTGGTTTGGGTGTGAGAAAATCCATAATCCAATTGAGCAGCAGACTAACAGTGAAGGGTAGCAACAGCTTATTCATTGGACAGTGTAATGGTATGATAATTTACTAAGTGTGTGTCCTGAGGTATAAAAAAACACCACTTGCTGATATCAGAAGAATGCGCCTTCTCCAACTAACACTGTTAGTTGCAAGTGTTACAATCCGGTAATAAAGAACCTTGATTTCGACTCAGTCTGGTGTCTGACTCACTCATTCTCGAACAAAGCAGACCTAACAGTACTCACCTGTTTAAAATAGGCCTCAATCATACCAGTGTCCAAGAAAAGTTTGATAACCTGCCTAAATGACTACTGAACAGTTGCACTCACATTCACAACAATGAAATATTTGTTTTAGTCACTGATCTGAAGCATATCTACCTCTGTCTGAACAACAACATGGATCCATTCCAAATTTTCCAACCGCAGCACCATGTCTACCACAGATGGTATCTCACTGGCTCTATACAAAACTCTGGAGCACCTGTACAACAAAGATGAGTATACAGGATACCTTGGCTGAATGGTATACAGACAACAGCTTCTCATTTAATATCACCAAAACCAAGGAGCTGATAGTAGACTTCATGAAGGCAAAACCAGAGGTATATGATCCTGTGATCATTGTGGGATCAGAGGTGGAGAAGATGAGCAAATTTAAATTCCTAGGAATCATTATTTGGAGGACCTTTCCTGGACTGAATGTACTAATGTCATCATGAAGAATGCATATCAATGCCTCTATTTTCTCAAGGGTTTGAAAAGGTTTGGTATGACATTGGAAACCTTAGAAAAGTTATACAGATGTGTAGTGGAAAGTATTCTGTCTGGTTTGGAGGGGAACCAATACTTTTGAATGAAAGACCTTGTAAAATGGAATGAACATAGCCCAGTACACCAGAGGCAAAACTTACCCCACCATCAGAAAAATCTACATGGAACACGACCATCAGAGAGCATTAGCAATCATCAAGGATTCACACCATCAAGGACATGGTTTTTTCTCACTGCTGCCTTCAAGGAAGAGGCATATGTGCCACAAGACTCATAGTACCAGGTTCAGGATCAGTTGCTGCCCCTCCACCATCAGATTTGTAAATAATAGACTCATTCAGAGACTAATTTAAGGATTCTTATTTTGCTTATTATTTAGTAATGAATGGTTAATTTTTCTATTTTTGCAAAGTCAACTTTTTTACATTTCTTTCCTTACATGTATGTTTTTCTTTAGTACAGTTTACACTTTCGACATGTAGAAATTCTGACAGGCCTACAAGAAAAATAATCTCAGGTTTATATGTGACGTTATGTATTTACTCTGACAATTGATTTGAACTTTGACTTAGCTTCACCACTTCATGGCTAATGATCAGCTTTATGATTCTTTCTAGGTGAGCATCATAGAGTTAGTTACTTTCAAAATAAAAATTCTAATTTTCTGCTCCTGTTTCCAGGGTTTTCCTGGATCTCAAGGTTTTCCAGGCCCAAAAGGCAGAATGGGAGAAAAGGTCAGAAATAATTATGTGAAAATAAATATCAATTTTATTTTAAACTAGTTGAAACTTATTTCTGAAGGCTTGTCCGTGTTTCTATAATCTCATGATGATAGGGTCCACAAGGAGAAACAGGCCCATCAGGACCCATTGGAGCAAGAGGAGCTAATGGTGAATCAGGTCGTCACGGAGACCCTGGCATCCCTGGCCAAAGAGTAATAAACATTATTTTCTTCATGAAATAACAAAAAATTACTGGGATTTTGTTAACCGGCATCATATACTTCTTAATTCTTTCTTAAATTTCTTTATTTTAGGGAAGTAGAGGATCCCCAGGAAAGCCTGGCCCTGATGGCAAAATTGGACCACCGGTAATTTATAACAATGGTTGTTTCTGTTATTTCATTATCTTGTTGCAAATATTTTATTTACTTATTTCCTAATGGATTAGATGGGGGCCATTTGGACTATGCCAGTGAAAAGAGAAATCCCATTGCCTACTTTTTAGCCTCATAACTTATTCTCTCCTCCATATCCATCAACTGCCCACCCATATTTTAGGATCTGATGGCAAACTGGATCAACTGAGCGAAATTGATATGATCACAGGAAAATGTGCAACAGTACCAGCAGACAAAATTTAACCTGGTTCACTAGGGCAGTGAGGCAGCTACTTTACCTGCCTCGCCGCTGATTTAACTGTCTACAAATATGTCAAAAGTCAAAGTTTTAATGAAATCCAACAGTGATAAGTGAAAACCCATGTTTTCCCCTGCCAGGTTTGTAATGAATGTTGAAATCCATCATTTCAATATTATCTTCAGAAGGCACGCTTTAGTCATTGGAAATGATTCATTCATATATCAGAGATAGAAAATGAGGAAGAACCATGAAAAAAGCCATGTAGTCCCTTGAGTCTGTCACATGGTTCAGAAAATCTTGGTCTCTTTCCCAAGCTCATTTATGTCCCTACCCCCTTATCATCAAATGGCCTTTGTGCCCAAAAATTCATCAATATCTTCTTTGGATCAATCATTAAATGGTTGATCATCCATGGCCTTTTGTGTATAGAACTACAAAGAATCACAGACCTCTAAGTATGTATTTTTCTCCTGAGTCCAGATTTGAGGTGTTCAGAAATAGGATTCAGAGGAAATATCTCAATATTACTCCATTGATACACTTTTTTTCTGAGATCAATGAGCTATATTGTAAAGAAATATGGAAAACTTCATATGTTTCAATTACATCACCTCTCATGCTTGAAGGATAACCTCTATATCTAGAAATCAATCTAGTGAACTTAAGTCGCTGTATCGTCATATCATATATGGTTTCCCTTTTGTTTGGAAACCAGTGTTGTGCTGAATGTCTCAGAAAAATCTTTTATAACTGCATCAGACTTGTACTTTTGTGTTTAACCAACATTTAACCCCTTTCAAAATAAACACTAATGTTTTCTTACTGCCATGAAAGCTTTGTGCGTTTTATGTACCAGCACTTTGAGATCCCTTTCTATGCCAACAATTTCCAATTCCTCATCATAAAATGTATAGTGTTTTTTAACTATAAAAAATAATTTCTTATTTTTCACCTTTTTACTCAATTTGTCTCCAATCCTTTCTCAGATTTAATTTTCACATGCAGCTTTGTATCATCAGGAAACTTGAGGATTTCATCTAATTACTTAATATAGATTAGAAATATCTGAAGACTGCAATCATTCTTGGGATATGTAGCTTTTAATATCTTGTTAACCTGAACAATTTGGGCTTGGTTGAGGGAAACTAATGAAATTAAATAATTTTTCAGAAAGCTACAGTTTGCCTAGCCTTTCCAGAGGATGAGATTTTTATTTGGAAGCAAACTGTCAAAGTTTTATTCTGAAGCAGAAGCAAAATACAAACTTTTCAAAAATATCCAATCTGAGAATGTGAGGTAATGTTGCGTGAGGAGACCTGATAGATGAGCAGCAAGGTAGTAGATAAAATTTTGTGTTTTATTACGATTCATATTTTTATAACTTTAAATGGTTCTCAGTGCTACTGGGTTATTATGCACAATGAAATCAAAATATTTTTTGTTAATTTTAGTATGAATAGATTATTTTTTCTCTGTAACAATACTTGTAAGAGATGGATGCACTTGGAAAGGTGAGGGTAAATTTTATTCTTGAATTAAATTTATTAATTTTGTCTCACCAGGGTCCTTCTGGAGACCGGGGTACTTCAGGTCCACCTGGTGCCCCTGGACCACGGGGATCATCAGGTGTCATGGGTTTCCCTGGTCCAAAGGGCAATGATGTAAGTTCAATTCTTTCATGCATTTTTCCTTCAATGTTGTTGGGTTACATACTTCTATGGCTTCATAAAATCTTGATGTATAATAAAGAACATAACTTTGAGTGAGGTTAACATTATGATTTCAGCCAATAAGCATCTCTAACTTCTAGATGGTGAAACTCTATTCCAGTCTACAACCTTTATTTTTTTTTAAAGAAGTTTGCAAGCATTCAGTTTGTATCTCGAGGCTCTTTTCACATCTGGTATGGATAGGCCCAATGTTGGTATAAAATGGATACTTCTGAGTGGAATTTTTTTAAAAATTACAAAGACCTTTTTGGATTGTAAGATTGTACATTGAATTCTATAATATGCTTCATTCATTCCAATTTGCTGCAGTATGCTCACATGCATTTTTATTATGCAAAACAGGAAGAATATGACTTTAGTATGCAGATGTAAGTTAACATTGCCACCAGCAAAATAGACAGTATTGTGTAGTTGGCACATGGGTTCATCTCACAAGTAGGACCAAATGTTTAGCAGTAGAAAGGACCCTACCACCACTAAAATTACTTTGTTATTCTTGGTGCCCATTAAATGCTTAAATTTGTTCTACTTCTGAGCTTATCCTGCAGTGGCCACTTCCAAACTCTGATGCTTGTTGACCCGCTGCAATGTTGTCAGCACAGGCTATTTGCTGAAGTTGCAAAAAGAATAAGCATCAATTTTAGATTCACCTTGGGTTTAAAGGCATAGGTGTGGATAATTGTGACTCTATTCTTGTCCAGTTTAGTCCATTTGTGACGCTTTCTACTATTTAAAAAAAAAATCTGGCCAGGAAGCAGAGCATAAGCATGAGCATAGAGCTTTCAACAACATAATTTTCAACTTTGTTTTCATTTTTTTTTCCCTTCCCTCTACCCACCACTATATCCCAACTCCCCTTCTGAAGGGACTCACAGGAAAGGCTGGACCCCCTGGAATTCAGGGTCTTGCAGGTCCACCGGTCTGTAAATATTTTATTAAAGATTCCATTGAAATTAAATTTTAAATATGCAGTTGCATATTAATACTTAAGATGTACTGCTGTTCTGACAGGGTTTACCAGGGAAAAATGGACAGATCGGCCCGCCAGGTGTTTCTGGAAAACCTGTAAGTAGGAGTTGTCATGTGTTTCTGTAAGAATTCTAATGCTGAAATGTTTTCAGTTGTTCCTTGGACATTGGATACTAAAATTAAATTGCAAATGTTTATATTCTGAATTAAATGTAAAATGCATTCAGCCACCTAGTTATATCAGTTTCAATTCAAAGATTAAAAAGTTCAAAGTTCAGATATATTGTCAGAAAACATACATGACACCACATACAATTGTGCCCTCATATTCTGTTCATGTTTTTTTTTTGATTTGGGAGAATTCTCATTTGTTGTGGAATTAGTTTGTATTGTGCAGTGATATGCAATTAATAAATACAAATCTTTCAAGATTCTATTTATTGTCATTGTAATAAAACAGTGTCATATTACATGAAATTGCTTTTGCCTGCTGTAAGGCAGAAACTGCCTGAAGTGTCCCTTACAGTCAGAGAAAGAAAAACAAATAGGACCAGGAGCTAAGTTCGAAATGAAAATTATTATGACTTATTGAATAAAACCTGTAACAAGTTCAGCGACATGACTATTTTATTGTTTTATTTTCCTTAATGCACGGTGCTAAGTAATCTATTTTCCTTAAGGGCCCAACTGGTGAAAAAGGAGGGAGAGGCTCTCAAGGATTTCCTGGTCTTCAGGTATATCTTTACGTACATTAATAATCAATTATTGATTGAGTTTAAGTATCCTTGATTATCTTTCTCAAGGCAAAATGCAATAACTGGAATGTATGATCCAGGTTTATTATTACAATGCAGAGAATACAGATTACCAGTATCTGTTGAATAACTGAATCTGGAGTGCAAACTTCTGCTTCATTGGAAATCCGTGTGGCAAGTCAAAGCAATAGGTAGGGGTGATGTAGATTTAGAGGGGATTGGCTGCTGATATGAAAATGTGAAGGTTGAACATGCTTATAAGTGTTCATAAAGGATACAGGCACATAATGTAAAATGGTGTTAGAATTATGATACTGTAGTAGGGAAAATAGTATATGGGTGGTTTATAGATGACTCAGTGGGTGAAAGGGTTTGTTTATGTGCTCTCTGATTCTACGTATAAGGTAGATGAGTATGAAGCAACAAGATGAGAAGTTGTGGGGTTAAATGGTGAGAATGGAAAGATTGAAGCTATTAATGAAAAGATAAAAGGAAAGGAATGGAAGCTTGAAGTTGGAGAGATAAGAGTAGAAGCAGAGAATAAACATCTCATTGAAAAAATAGGAATGTTACATCTTTGCTTTCCACCTAAGACGCCAATTTTAAATTAATAATGATGATGGGTTTATCATATGCACTGAAATTCTTACTTGCTGCAGCCAGATGTGTACTTTGTTTTAAAGAAAACCTCCAATAGTATACATTAAATGTTCACACTGAAAGAGATAATGGAAAAGATCAATAATATTCATTGTTGCAGTAGTGCAACAAAAATGTGGTGTTGCCATAGTGCAGGCAGGTATTTTTGTGCTCTTGGGACACTTTATGATTCAAGTAAGAGGAAGTTCAAGATGTTTTTAAAATATATGATCGAACTTCTGATTTCTTTAAAAAAAATGTTCCAAACAGTTGCAGTGTGTGAATGGGCTCCAAAAATGCCTGAACATGACATTTGGAGAAGATTCAAGAGTGGCATCCAAATAAGGGGGCAAAGTTAGAAGCTGGTCAGCACAAGAGATGAATCATTTATTCATTAGATTGTGAGGTGTGAGCTTTGGAAAGCATTGAACATCAGAGGTTGCCTGTGCATTACAAAACTATCAGTAAGTTTTAGTGGTTTTAAAATACATCTAAAATGGTGTCAATATTAAAACAATGAAATTGTTTACATGAGCAACCTTAACACAATATGAATTTCAATCCTGTCTTCTTGCACATTAGGGTCCCACTGGTAATAGAGGCCCTACTGGTGAAAATGGTAAACCTGGTGCGATGGTAAGATGCTTATTGTCTTGTTCAGCATGGTTTTGGCAACATCTTTGCAGAAATGCAGAAGCAAAATAAATTTGTTTTAAAATTGTTTATTACTCAAGATAAAATGGGAAAATAATTAGTGATTTAAATACTGATACTTCAAAAAATTGGAATAACATTTTTAAAAATGTAATTCTTCTCTGTTAAGACGATGATATTTTGAATTTAGTCATTTCATGGATTGCAAGAGTTTATTTTGTGGCTCTTAGTCAAGGTGAGGAATGTTGGTCGGGTTTCCCCTACAAGTTCTTGATGTTGCAGAATAAATGTTTCGATGCCCCAGCATACCACTCGGGTTCTACCTCATGGATGGCCAAGTTTATTCCTTTTCAAGCAACATGAATGCATATCAGAAATCTCTGAAGGTCAACAAGAGGTTTAAATTAAACTTTCTTTCAATTTTTACATGCATTGGATAGCAACAGTGGTCCTGATTAAAGAATTAGCCACGATAAAAGAAAAAGGTAATGGCAATCCAGTTTTAAGAACTCCTAGCTCATAAAATTCAGATGGAATGAACCAACATGAAGGAAATTAAGAATGTATAAATAAGACTGATCTTCTTTTGCTTCCTTGAAAGTTATGGTCCATTTATACAATCACTGTCACATTGCACACTATGAAAGGGGATTGTCAGCTCAATGCTACTCTTAGTTGGACCACCTGCTCAGTCAAAACTGAATTTGTACTTCATTTTGCAGCCTTATAATAAATATGTACAAGATATTCATGGTTTGGTTTCGCAAACAAAGATCTAGGAAGAAGGCTCTCCACGTCTGCTGCAGAGTCACTAGTGGCTGATGAGGCCAATGTGGGACAGACCTGCTTGGCTGCAAGGGAAATTCTGTTTTGGGTTTGGTGCTGCTGTGTCATGATTCAAACCCTAGTCCTGATCGCTGGCACTGAAAAGATGTTGAGCTAATGGCTACACCTATCATGCAGCTATATGATTGTGAACAATCATGCGACTTGTACCACAAGCTGTCTTTTGCAGGAAGCTTTAGTGCATTAACATTGCCTTCATCACGTATACTGACTCACAGGATCTGCAGGGCAACCTTTTGGAAAAGCTTTTTCTTGGAGTTTATTTGAATTCAGGATGGTAATTGGGAGTGCATTTATGTGGATTTTTCTCCAGGTGCTTGCTTTCTTCCCACATCCCAGAGATTTGATAGACTAGCTGGCCACTGTGAACTGCTCTTGGTTTAGGAGTGCTGCATGAGAATTGGGAATAATTGATGGGTATATGAGAAGGAATAGGTTATATAGAAATAAATTGGAATGGGGTGGATGGGTATCCTCAGAGTTTCCATATACTCTGTAGAGTTAATGGCCTCTGAAGTTATGAAAAAAATCAAAGTTTTGCCAAAGTACATGACATCACATATATCCCTGAGATTCTTTTTTCCTGTAGTCCGGCAGAATTTTCAGAAAATTAACCAGAAAAGATGCATATACAAAAGAGAGAAATGGAAGCAAACTGTGCAATACAGAAACAATAAATATTCAGTCATAAATAATATTCAAAATAGAGTCCTTAAGAGTCTCTGAGTTTGTTGTTGAGGAGTCTGATGGTAAAAGGGTAGCAACTGTTTCTGAACTTGGTGGTCGAATCTTTGTGGTACCTGTATTTCTTTCCTGACGCAGCATTAAAACAGAAGATGTCCTGGGACCCATTGATCTTTGATGATTGCTGCTGCACTCCGATTGCAGCATTCCATGTCAATTTTCTCGATGATGGGGAGAGTTTTTGTCTCTGATGTACTGGGATGAGACCACTCTCTGCAGGGCTTTCTGCTCAGAGGTATCGGTGCTCCCATACCAGGCTGTGATTCAAGCAGACAGCACACTTTCCACTGAACATGTGTACATGTTGGCCAAGTTTTCTGTTGTACCAAACTCCTAAGGAAGTTGAGGCACTAATGTGCTTTCTTTATGGTGCCATTCGTGCATTGGGTTCAGAAATGGTCCTCCAAGAGTGACTATCAGGAATTTAAAATTTGCTCACCCTCTCCATCTCTGATCTTCTGAAAACTTGAGAAATGCAGTAAAAAAAAATCACTTGACTTTTGCTTTGTTTTCATTTACTTTAAAAAATAAATAATAATTTTTAAAGTCGATAATTTATATTGATAATTTTCACAGACATATATAACCAATAAAGCTGAATAAAGTCTTCTAGTAGAGTTTTACAGCCTGGAGTTATGCTGGCCTGTCGTGTCATGTAATAATGTAATCCTGATGCAGCATATGAACAAGATCTATCAGTAAAGTTCTGGGGCACGTGGGCCCTCACCAATAAAATGCAGATCTCTATTTTTGATCATTTATGAACATCTTGAATTCCACCAAGCACATATGCAACTCAACATACAGTAACGTCCACTGACTGTGAGACCCAAAGTCCTCTCTCTGCTGCTTTCAATTTAAATTCTGAAAAACCATTTGTGTTTCATTCTTTCTGCTCATTAATTGCTCGGCTGTATAAAAGGGTCGGAAGAAATTAAGTAATTGAGTCAAAGGGTAACAACAGTTTTATTCAGAAGCAGCAATAAGCAGTTTTGCTAGGAAAATAAGTCTTTAGTCAATTGATGAAAAACATTAGAAAACATCAGTGTAATGAATGAATATCATGAGTAAACTTCCTTCTACAATCTGAGAACATTGAGATTCCCTCATAATCATGAGGTGACTAGAGGTAATTGCAGGGTATCTGTCTTATTGTTAAGTAATAAGTCATATAATACTTTTAATCAATTTAATTGGAAGCCTTAGAATATTGCCAAAATCAATAGGGTACAGGACAGTTCAGTACAGGAACCTAAGCTGAACATGATGCCCAAGTAAAAGTAAAACTCTACTGCTTTCATATGATATATATATCCCTTCATTTCCTGCACATGGGTGCTGGAAATGCAATGCCAGGGGTGGTGATGGAGGCTGGAACAATTGGGGCATTTAAGAGACTCTTAGGCATAAGGATGAAAGAAATATAGAGGGTTATGAGGTAGGGAGGGTTTAATCTTTTTTTGGTCAATAAAAATAGGTCAGAAAAATATCGTGGACCAAAGGGACTGTACTGTGCTGTTATGTTCCATGTTCATATGAGTTTTTAGATGTCTCCTAATGGCTACCACCAATTCCCGTGGCAACCTTGTTCAAGACACCCACCGCTCTCTGTGTTCAACCATAATCTTAATTGGTATTTCCACAGAACTCATTTGCTCTACACTTGATGACAAAGACCCAGCCACTCCTGTTAAACTTGTTCCACAATCATGTCTGAATGCTATTAAAACATAATATGCTGGAAAAACTCAAGCAGGTCAGGCAGCGTCTGTGAAAAGAGAAGTCATTTAAGTTTCTGCTGGAAAAGAGAGAGACACAAGCTTTTTTAAATTCAGAGAGGTAGGGAAGAGGCATATGTTTTATTAATGATAAGGTTTTGGGACCTCCCCAACAGGCCAGATTTACACAAGTAGGTTAAGAAACAACAGCCAATATAATATAAAACCAGAAAATGGGATATGTTGGAAAACTCAGCAGGTCAGACAACATTCGTGAAAAAGAATCTGATGTAGCGGGAGCTGCAGCAAAGAAATTCTCACCCACCACCTTGGATGCTCTCAATAACTGTTTTATTCAAATTCCCTGCATGCCCCTTTAAGGGCAGCGTGAGCTTGGCCACCACATGAGCGGTGACATCATAATGCCTGCCTGAGGTGTGAGCTGGGCTGGAACCACGGGGTAAGGAGGACCCCCAACAGTGCCCTTTTCTCATGGCTGCCCCGCCATGCGGCGGTACAAACAGCCTGGTTTTCCATGAGAGAGTGCGCTGCCACACAACACCCCCCCCCCCCCAGAACCGGCTTACACGTCCCAGCGCTTGGGCGGATGGCTTCGGCACTTGGGCTTAGCCATTTGAACCAGTCGCAAGAGGTCCAAGTATGCTGGTTTTAGGCGGACTACTGTGAACAGTTCATTTTTGCCCCCAATGTCTAATGTAAAAGTCTTGCCGGACCACTGGAGGACTTTGAACGGGCCCTCATAAGGGTACTGTAAAGGTGCAGTGCGCAGTCCGCGCCGAATGAAAACAAATTCTGCCAAGTCCAGCTCTTTGGGAAGACGGGCTGGTTGGGCTCTGTGATGTGTGTGAGGTGGTGGGGGGGGGGGTGCTAGCGAGGTAAGCTTGCTGTGTAGGTCCACCAATAGCTTCGGGTGCTAAGTCGTAGAGTCAGATTTTGGGCCAAAGAACTCAGCAGGCAACGAGAGTGGTGCACCATACATCAGCTCTGCAGATGGTGCCTGTAGATCCTTTTTGGGTGCTGTTCTGATGCCGAGGAGGACCCAGGGTAGTTCGTCTGCCCAGTTGGGACCTGTGAGGCAAGCCATGAGGGTCATTTGCTTGCCGAGATAAGCCGTGGTGTGGTGGAGTTTAACCCCCAGTAGGTTTGTCAATTGAGTCCAGAGGTGAACTGGGCACCCAGGAACCTGGCGATCCAGTGGGCGACCAAGCTCCTGGTGCATGTCTTGGTGGAAGCCTCCTTGATGGGAATGGCTTCCAGCCATCTCATGGTCCAGTTAACCACCATAAGCAGGTAGCATGCCTCCCTGGACAAAGGCAGTGGGCCCACGATGTCAACATGTATGTGTTGGAACTTTTTGACTGCTGGGTCGAACTGCTGAAAAGGAGCTTGCGTATGCTGGTGGACCTTGGAGGCCTGGCACTGAGTAAAGCTCCTCACCATCTCAGCTTCCTCCTTCTTTAGCCCGTGCCACATGAACCACTCCACCACCATTTGCACCGATGCCTTCACCGAAGGGTGTGCTAGATCGTGACCATGTTGAAGGCCCGCGATCTCCACTGCGGCAGGACTACCGGGTGCAGTGAACTGGTGGAGACATCGCAGAGCAGCTTGTCTGGGCTGTTCAGCAACCAAATGTCCTGGAGGTGGAGCCCCAAAATGGCAGTACGGAGAGATTGCATCTTTGCGTCTTCCGTCTGTGCCTGCACCAATTGGGTGTAGCCGAGGCCGGGGGCAAGGGTATTGATTGCCAGTCGGGAAAGCGCATCTGCCGTGACGTCGTCTCTACCTGCCCTGTACTGGATGTCAGTGGTGAACTCCGACACATAGGAGAGATAGTGTTGCTGATGGGGCGACCATGGATCCTTGGCCATTGCGAGGGCCTGCATGAGAGGCTTGTGCAGTGAACACAGTGAATGTCTTGTCCTCCAGGAAATTCTGGAAGTGCCGGATGGCAATGGTTGAAGGCAATGTACTTGAACTCCGGTGGTCAAAGGTGCCTCCTAAAGAAGGCCAGTGGGTGGCACTGTCCGTCGAGCCACTGCTTGAGTATGCCCCCAAAGGCTGTGGCTGAGACATCTACTGAAAGCACGGTGTGTGACTCCGGGCACGGTGAACTAATGGCCAGTGCGTCCTTTGTGGCTGCGAAAGCACCCTCTGCCTTTTCAGACCAAACCAGGACTTTGTCTTTAGAGGCGATCAATGAGAACAGAGGCCGCATGATGCGGGTGGCGCCGGGGATGAAACAATGATAAAAATTCACCATACCTACAAATTCCTGCAGGCCCTTGAGAATGGTGGGTTTGGGGAACTGCCATACAGCCGTGACTTTTTCTGGCACCGGGATAGCGCTTGCTGCTGAGATGGTGTGCCCCAGGAACTGCAGCGTCTGCTTGCCGAACTGGCACTTGGCCACGTTGACTGTGAGGCCGAATTCCTCCAGGCAGGCAAACAGGGTGTGGAGATGGGCCTTGTGATCCTCGTGGTCATGACTGGTGATCACGATGTCATCGAGGTATATAAACACAAAGTCTAGGTCTCTGCCCACTGCATCCATGAGACACTGGAAAGTCTGGGCCGTATTTTTAAGTCAGAAGGGCATGCACAAGAATTCGAACAGGCTGTACAGGGTGATGGTTATCGAACCAGTCGACTTTCAAGAAGACCTGGGCGGAGGGGAGGTTGGCTATAAAGTCCTGGATGTGAGGGATTCGGTACCTGTTCGGTACAAATGGGGCTGGTTCGCCACGAAAGAGTGAGCTGCCACACAGTCATCTTTTCAAAATGTTGTCCTCTGCTTCCAAAGTCAATGAGCCTGACTTTCAAAAGGGATGGATCTGAAGCTTTGCTATGAAGAGGTACAGGGCCATAAGGGTCCATAAATTTTCCACTCTGAATCTGCATTTTGGGATGATTCCTATGATTCAGCTTGTAGACAGAGGCTTTGGCCACTCATTGTTCAAGAAACACAAGATAATGAAGATCCAGTCATGCAAACCCAGTGTCCAATCGAGTTACGGTTATTTATCACTAAATGCCTTGTTCAGTAAGAAGGGTTCTTCGGCAAACTGATCAAGAGGTCATCACTATCATTCATACAGCCATGTAAATAGTACAGTTAACTGAGTATGGGATTACAGTGAAAAGAAAGACCAATCAGAACCCAACAGCATGAGAGCACTGTTGTGGAGATCATTCAGGAGTGTTGCTGTGCTGGAACAACAGAAACTAAAAAATGTTGCCCACCTCCCACATCCAACTATTGCTTTTGATCACCTGTTAATTAATTTGAGGTCCAGTAAAAACTGCCCTTATTATAAATTGCAAGGACTTGTATTGACATCTTTTCTCTTTGCTAGGGACCTCGAGGTGAAAATGGCAGTCCAGGAGAACCTGGTTCAAAAGTAAGTTCCATCTTGTCTTGGCTTTGAATAATGACTACATATGATTTTTTAAAAGACTTAATCATTTAAATATTCCTCCTTTCAAACCAAGGGTGATGCAGGTGCAGTAGGTGTTCACGGACTCCAAGGTCCTACAGGTCCTCCAGGAATCCAAGGCCCTCCTGGTGTCCATGGATTAAAGGGAGTGAAGGTAAAAATAATCTTGTAGTTTTCAAAATAGGTAAAGAAGGAACACAAGACAGTTCAGAGAACTTTAATTAAAAGGTGTTGAGCCTTTCTCTTTGTATGAAAGGGATCTGCTGGACTTCCAGGTGCACTCGGCCCAATGGGCAGTCCAGGATTTCAAGGTCGGCCAGGTGAAAGAGGTGGTCCAGGCTCACAAGGTCCAAAAGGTGTAAAGGTAAGAACATTTTTTCTTGTATCCTTTTAGTTCCTATTGAATGTAACACTTTATTAGCATTATCGGGATTTGAATAGATGTTCAACTTCTAATTGCATGCATTTTCCTTGACAGGGTGATCTTGGTTCACCAGGTCCTGATGGCACACCAGGCAAAGATGGTGATCCAGTAAGTACACAGGGTTTTGTTGACTTAGGTCTAGTTTTATTTTTGTGCAATTTTTTTTTTTTTTTGCTTGACCTTGTTACCATTTCCTCTTTACATACAGGGCCCACAAGGTTCCATGGGTGCATCAGGTCAACCAGGCACTCCAGGACATAGGGTAACTTCCTTTCATATTGTATGATGTTTTATCATGTTAAAAATAAAGATTCATTGACATTTAATGTTAGTAAATAAAATGGCATGATGTATACTTTTATTAATCTGAAAATCTGCCAGCAGCTTTCAGCAAAGAAGGATACCAGCCCTCACCCCAATACTACTTTTCACTTATCACGAATGTTCACAGGAGAAAGCACAGAAGTAATGTGGAAGATCTTTAGGAACATTTGCGTGGGGTTCAGGATATGTTTGTTTCCACTGAGACAGAGAAAGGTTGGTAGGAAAAGGGAACCATGGTGAAGGGTTCATGAGAATTTTATGGTAGCTAGGAAGGAACTTAAAAAAGGAGCTTGTAGTTGGCATGAGAAGGCCTTGGCATGTAGGATTAAGGAGAACCCCAAGGCATTCTATGCTTATGTGAAGAACAGAATGATAACAAGAAT